>NW_020175468.1:3007567-3019609 GCF_003031525.2 Neophocaena asiaeorientalis asiaeorientalis
CCATCATCTTGCTGCTGCTCAAAATCTGGAAGTCCCGCTCGTGTGCCGGTGAGACGCCCACCGGGGCCGGAGAAGGGGGGAGAATGCGGGAGACATTCCAGGACTCGGGGAAGGGTTTGGAGGCATAGGGGGACGGGTTCCTCCCCGCCACTGCTTGCTGGGGATCCCCCTTCCAGGTCCGGGGTCACCACGGGGTCAGCTCCTTTCCCCAAACTGGGGATGCATCCAGTTTGGTGGGGGTGGCTCCAGGAACCCAATTCAGCCTCCCCCGGCCCCTATCTGGGTGGCCTTAGGGTTCCCAGGGCTGGGAATAGGGAGCTGTGGCAGGCAGGGAGGCGGCTGGGAGTTGGTGACGTGGACTGTGGCCGCCAGAAAGGGAGCGGGAGGTAGGCGACCTGTTCCGGAGGGCTGAGGTCAAGTGGGGTCCTCCCAAGGCTCCACCTTGGATCCGGACTGTGGGAGGACCCTGAGGGGGCCGGATGTGGCCACGAGGCCTAGCCTGGGACAGAGCCTCGGGCTGGAGTAGCTTTGGGGCCGGGCTGCCCCCTGGCTGTGGTCCGTGGGAAAAGGCCCTGCTTAGGCCGGCGGAGCTGGGGAGGCCTCCAGGGACAGCTGCACTCCAGAACCCCTCTGGCTCCCCCGGGGCCCTGGGCCTCGGTTTACTGGCCGTGCAGCCCACCTTCAGCCTCCCCCATCCCCATTTCTCTGGACCACAGGGATTTCGGGGAAGAGCCAGGCCCTGTTTGCTGTGGTGTTCACTGCCCGCTACCTGGACCTCTTCACCAACTACATCTCACTCTACAACACGTGCATGAAGGTAAAGGCTTTTCCTAACCTGCCGAGCCCTCCTGAGGGGGGAGCCGGGGAGGGTCCGAGGGAGGAGGGAATGTGGGTCCCAGACTTTTGGGTCTGAGGGAGGATGGGGCTAGGGGTCCAGACTGCTAAGCCTGAGGGAGGAGAGGCTGGGGGCCTGGACTCCTGGGGCTGGGTCTAAGTCTACTGGGGGCTCGGACCCTGTGCTTGGAGCTGAAGCACCCTCCGCATCCTCCCCTCCGACAGGTGGTCTACATCGCCTGTTCTTTCACCACGGTCTGGATGATTTACAGCAAGTTCAAAGCCACTTACGATGGGAACCACGACACGTTCCGAGTGGAGTTCCTCGTTGTTCCCACGGCCATCCTGGCGTTCTTGGTCAACCATGACTTTACCCCTCTAGAGGTAGGACACCTGCACGGTCTGTAGTGGTGGGGTGGGCTGTGGGAGAACAGCAGTTGACAGTGGACCCACTCAGAGGCTTCCTTCTGTAGGGTTTGCTCAGACTTCCTTCTTTTAGGACATAAAGTTCAAAACAGGGGCTCTGGAGTCAGATGATAGTAATGTAACAGCAGTAGCACTCACTATGTGCCAGATGCTGCTCTCAGCATTTCACATACATTAACTCATTACTTTTCATAGCAGCCCCATTTTATAGATGAGAAAACTGAGGCTTAGGGAGTTGAAATGACTCTTCCAAAGTCATTGGCCTAATGAATAGTTCAGGAGTTGGGAACGGGGCTCTGGGGGGCCAGGCTACTTGGATTTGGATCTGTTACTTTCTATTAGCATGACCTTGGGCATGGAACTTGACCTTTCTGTGCCTCAGTTTCCCTATTTGTAAAGTCGAGATCAGGTCATTGTGAGGATTTACTGAGATTAGACAGCATCACGTAGTGGTTAGACACAGAGACTCTAGAACCAGAGAACTGGGATTTGAAGCCCACTTAGCAGCTGTGAGACTTTGGGCAAGGCATGTAATTTCTCTGTGCCTCCGTTTTCTTGTCTGTGAAATGGGGATAATCAGTTCCTACTTCATAGGCTTTGATGAGGGGTTAATATTGGTAAAGCACAGTGTCTGGCAGTAGGTAGGAAGTGCGGTCCATGTTTGTTCAGTGCTTGCAGTGTTTAGGACCATGTGGATCCTTTTACTCCTAAACGTTAGCTGTCATGGTTTTTATCGCATGGCATTTTGATGGGACCTGTACAAATTCCTGGGAGGAATTTTGAGAGGGACTTTGCTAAATCTGTGATCTGCCTCCTGGGGCTGGCAGGAATCAAATTCAGAGCAGGCTTTCCTCCCCCAGGACCACCCACTCCTGCCTTGTAAGAAGCTGGCCCTGGGACTTCCCTGGCAGTCCAGTGATTAAGACTACACACTTCCAAGGCAGGGGGCACGGGTTTGATCCCTGGTCGGGGAACTAAGATTCTGCAAGCCGCCACTGAGCAGCCAGATGTGATGATGTTTTCAACACAAGCCACAATTCAGGAGTTTTCCTGAGGGAAGACTTTACAGTTTTGGCTACAGATTCCAGATCTATTTCTAAAAGCACCCTGCAGGCTAGACAAATCTGACTGAGGGTGACTGAGGGTGACTTTGACCCAGGGGTCCCAGAGATGTCAGAGGGAGGCCGCACTGCACTGTGGCAGGAACCCCAAGCTTGGCTGCAGGGCCTGGACTTTGCAGATTTATCATCAGCATCACCTTGCATGGAGCACCCACTGAGCTGGGCCCCTTTTGCCAATGGGGAGACCAAGGCTGGGGGAAGGCAGTGGGGCTTGCTCCAGGTGGAGGAGGCCACACCAGGACCCAGGATTCTTGACTCCAGCTTGTGTGGTTCCCTCATTCAGAGGTGGGGAGGTCACTTGTGCAAAGTATTGGCACCAATTATGTGTCCTGCTCTGAGCTGGCCATTCCAAATCTGTCATCATCCCGTCTGATCCGTCGGCCTCTTGGGGAAGTGGGCATACTCATCCCTATTTCTTGGAGGACTGAGGTGAGGCTCAGAGGGGAGACCTCACAGAATTTGAACCCAGGTCTGCCTGCTTTCAAAGCCCATGCTATCAATAGGGGCATGCTGAAAAATTATTTTTTAATCATAGAAGGAAACAATTCTTTAAAAATTCAGACGTCACAAATAGATAAAGTAAAATGCAATAGACCTTCTCTCTCCTCTTACGTCATGATTCTACTCCCCAAGGCTAACAATCGGTATGTATCAATTTAATGGGTATGTTTCCCGAGAGCCTCAACTAACCTGATATCCCATATAATTATGGGAACAAGCCCTGAAGTCTAGCTGCCTGGGTAGGAATCTGTTTCCACCCACATCTTAGCTGTGTGGCCTTGGACGAGTTACTGATCCCGTGGGCCTCAGTGTCCTCATCTGTATAAGGGGGATAACAATAGGACTTACCTCATAGGGTTAAGGCATAAGCCAGTTAATACCCATAAGGTGCATAGAACAGTGCCTTGGATGTAGTAAATGCTATATAAATGTCAGTTCTTAGGAATACATCCTGAAGGTCCCCACTTCCTTCCCACAAACCAAAACAACCCAGGAGGAACCACAACTGCCAGCTGGCTTTGTTGTCTGAGCAGAGGTTTCGGTGGGTCTACAGATCACAACTCACCCCAGGTGGGACTTTCAAGGAGCTGAGGACTGAAAAGGGGCCGACAGCTGCCTGCCGTCTCTTCGTCTCTCCCTCCTGGGATGCCCTGTCCTGCTTACGAATGATGCTTGTCACTGCTCCCTAAATGATGGCCTGTGACAAGCACTTGGGGACCTTGCTTCCAATCGCTCATGCATTCATCCAGGCATCGAATATGTGCCAGGCACTGTGCCAGGTGCTGGGCCCACTGGGTGCCCAAGATGTAGGCTCCTGGACCTCACGGAGCTCACAGTCTGGTCAGAGCTGCCAGGAAGAAGATAAGACAGGGGATGTGACCATCCAGGGGGAAGGATGGTCAGGGAGGTCCTCTCTCAGGAGGTGACTGATGAGCTGAGATTGGAAGGAGGTGGAAGAGGCAGAATGTGACTGTCTGGGGGAAGAGCTGAAGGAACAGCAAGTGCAAAGGCCCTGGGGCAGGAAGGAGCTTGGTGTGTTGGAGGACCAGATGGAAGGCCCAGGTAGTTGTAGCCTGGAGGGCGAGGGGAGGGAGTAGAAGATGAAGCTGGATTGAGGAGGGCCTTGAAGGCCAAGGTTAGGAACTTGGGTTTTATTCTGGATGTGATAAGAAGTAGCTACAAGAGGGTTTTAAGCCAGGGAGTGACACAGTCTGATTTATGTCTCTAAAGATTGCACATTGAATGTCACCCCTACCAAGGCAGGAAAATCATCCCCTTTTTTGTGGGGGGCAGGGCTGTGCCATGTGGTTTGTGGGATCTTAGTTCCCCAAACAGGGATTGAACCTGGGCCCTCAGCAGTGAAAATACGGAGCCCTCACCACTGGACCGCCAAGGAATTCCCAGAATCATCCCCATTTTAGAGGTGAGGAAGCAGAGGCTCCGAGAATCTGGGTCTCTTGCCCAAGATCTCATAGAAGGGACATCTCACAGCCAAGATCCCAACCTGGGCTGCCCTTGGTAATGTAATGTAATGTAAATTCAAAGTGCTCACAAACACCGGCTCAGAACCCTTGGTTCAAATCCCAGCTCTGCCGCTTCCTAGCCACATCCTGGGCAAGCCTCTTACCCTCTCTGGGCCTCAGTTTCCTCATCGGTAGAAGGGGATGCTGGGAATTCCCTGGTGGTCCAGTGGTTAGGACTTGGTGTTTTCACTGCCGGGGTCCAGTTCCCTCCCTGGTCGGGGAACTAAGATCCCTGAAGCCTTGCGGCATAACCAAAAAACAAAACAAAAAAAAAGGAGATGCTGATAATAGTACCTCCGTCATGGGGATTAAACGAGAGAATACAGGTGGGGCAGGAAAGCGGTGTCTGGCACACAGTGAGTGCCCGGCAGGCATTGTGGTACCTGTCACCCACTCTCCAACATCACTGCACCTGTAGCCACAATGTCCACCATCCTCACCCTTCTCTTCTGCCCTGTCCCCTCCCGCCTCGTCCTGCCTTCTGCTCCCACGCCCCGGCCTCCCCGCAGATCCTCTGGACCTTCTCCATCTACCTGGAGTCCGTGGCCATCCTGCCGCAGCTGTTCATGGTGAGCAAGACAGGCGAGGCGGAGACCATCACCAGCCACTACTTGTTTGCGCTGGGTGTCTACCGCACGCTCTATCTCTTCAACTGGATCTGGCGCTACCACTTTGAAGGCTTCTTCGACCTTATCGCCATCGTGGCAGGCCTGGTCCAGACGGTCCTCTACTGTGATTTCTTCTACCTCTACATCACCAAAGGTAGCCAGCGTGGGGGGCCGGCTGGTAGGGAGCCTGCTCCTTCCCCAGCTCCCACCCTCCCTGGGGCCCCAGCTTCATCTCCCCAGCCCTGTATCCCTCGAGGGAAGACAGGACAAAGAGAGGGGCAGGCAGGGGTGGCCTCTGACATTTCCTCTCTTGGAATGTGTCCTAAGCCCTCCTCCTGCCCCAAGGTTCCAGATCCAAAGTCTTTCAGTCTCACACCCGTAACAGATCCAGAATTCCCATCTCCCAGGCCCCAGCAGCGTTCAGAGAAGGGAGGGCCTCCTCTCTGCTCATGGACCTCTGTCCTTACCCTCAGGGACTCAGGCCCACCAAGATTCATTCATTCATTCAACCAACAAATTTATGGAGCACTGTCTATGTCCCTGGCCGGGGCTAGGCTCTGGGGATACAAGCTTAGGAGAAAAGATGGACAAGGCCCTCCCCTCCCTTTGTATTGTAGTCGGGGGAGGTGGTGAATAAACAAGAGAGATGATTGCTGACAGTGAGAAGGGCAGTGACAGAAAGGAACCAGGGATGTGTTGGTGAACAATGGTGGAGGGTGAGGGGGTTACTTTACATGGAGATGGTGTGGTCGGTGGGGGGAGGAGGCCTTTTACAGACGATGATTAAAGCAAAGACCTTGGAAGTTCAGTCAATCAGTGTGAAGGGAAGAGGAGACAGGAGGACAGAGGCCTGAAGGCAGCCACGCCCCCTGAGGATTAAGGCTGGGAGGGCAGAAGCCGGTGGTCTCGCCCAGCCAGCCCTGCCAGGCCCTCCCCAGCGCCCCCCGAGAGCCAAGGCCTCCAGCCCTTCCAGGATGGAAGGGGAGCAGCCAGCATTAGAGGAAATGGGGCCTCCTCCGGGGCTCCATGGCTCAGGCCCTAGACCGGAAGCCTGGTCCCCGGCCCCACCCCCAGCTGATAATCTGGAGTCCTGGGGCTGCCCCTCCTGCATCTCTGCCCAGCCCAGCATCCAAGCCCCTGCTGTGGGCGTGGGAGGCTGTCCCCTCCACGAGGGACCCCTTGGTCATGCCCGCCCCCCATTCTCTCCCCCCAGTCCTCAAGGGGAAGAAGCTGAGTTTGCCGGCGTAGCCCTGGTCCTCGCCATCCCTCTCCGGGGCAGCTGCGAGAGGCAGAGGAAGGCGACGAAAGACGAAGAGCCTTCCCATCCAGGGGAACTTTTTTAAGAACCCACCTCTCGGTACTCCCCAGCCCTGCTCCTGCCAGGTTTCAGGGGGCAGTGGAGGACCCAAGTCTTGGGGCAGCTCAGGACCTGGGCTGTTTGTAGTTTTTTTGCCTTTTAGAGAAGAAAAAAAAAAAATCTTTCCACTATTTAGGTTTTGATTCTGATGACTCCTTTCTTTTCTACTCTCTGGCCCCAATTTTTATAAACTGTTTTCGAGTGTCCTGTGGGGCACGGCAGGGTTGGAGATCTTTTCCCTCCCCCGAGCCCCCTGGCTTCCTTCTGGATCCTAACCCCTCAGCCCCACTGGTTGCCAAACACTAAATCTGCCGACACCCGCCTGCCCCACCTCCCACCAGGGAGAGAGAAGAGGGGAGGGAAGTTCTCCCCTGATTTTTCATAATAATTTTTTCCAGAGTTTGGGTTTTTTGGTCATGTCCTTGTTTTTTGGCAGTTTAGGGGCGCATGGGAAGGGGGTTGGCCCAAGGGTCACTGTGGCTCTATGGCCATGTTTTTGTACAGAATTGATGGTTGATTCTTTGTTCTCTTGAAATAAACTGAGGAAAACGATGCCTCTCTTTGGCTACTCCTTGCCCTCTCTCTGGCATTTGTGGGGTCCGCCCGGCACCCCAGCCCCTCTCTCTGCCTCTGCTTTATCCCGTCTGCCATCCGCAGGCGATCCAGGCCTGAGAGGAGCAGGGAGATGAGAAACTGGGCTTCCTGAGACTCTGAGCTGCACCCTGACTCCTCATGACTCCACCAGGGAAGAGGTTGTGGAGGAAAAAAATCTCGAAGATTCTTCGTATCTTGGCACAGAACTTCCCTGACAATTCTCCCTAGAGAGCCTTTAAAAACCAGATTTTCACATTAAAATCGGGATTTCTGGCTTCTCTTGAAAAAAACCCCATCAGTCTGACAATGCCAGGTCCTCGTGTCTGGGTGGCAGCAGATGGCTGGAGTGAATGGCTGGGACATGAGCTTCCCCTCCCTCCACCACCAAGTCCCCAGGACTTGGCTGAGGGGTTGATACCATCTCTTACTGGGCTGACGCTGTTGTTTTGTGGTTTTGTGAAGTTCAAAGGAAAGTCAAATCTTTTCCATGTTTCCCTCCAGATTGGCTTCACACCTGGCCTGTTTCCTTCACTTGGTTTACTTGCTTGGCCCTTGTAACCTTTTGGAGTTTTGCCCCCTGATTTCGCCAAATGCCCTAGATGTCTGCTGAGACTTTCCTTAGCCGCCTCCAGTTCTGCCGTAGGAAGAACTGACTCTGGAAGCTTCAGGAGGCAGGTAGCTGGCGTTTCCGAGCGTCTCAAGCGCCAGGCAATGTGCGTTACACGGGTGAGCTCGTGGGACCCTCAGAGCACCCTCACTTTGTTGCGGAGGAAATCGAGGCTTAGCCGGGTGAGCCACAGGGGTGGGGTTGGTACCCCGGCTTCCTGCTGCTGGATCCTGTATGTTTAGCCACTGCTGTGGGGTTTTTCAAAGGTTTTTTTTCTTTCTTTCTTGTAAGCTAAGCCAACGGACCTTCTGTTTAGAGGAATTTGTCCAGAAGCCTCTTATGGAAAATGCAGGAGCAGGGCTGCTTGGGTTGATTCAGGGTCGGGAGGGGGCACCTCTTTGAACGCAGCCCTCAAACCATCAATCTAAATCTGGTCCAAGTCTCTAGTTTGACAGCCAGCCCCGCTCAGGACCAGAGAGATTCAGTGACACGTTCCAGGTGATCCAGCTAGTGACAGAGCGAGGACCAGAGCTCTGGGTCCTCCCGTTTGCCATGCCGGAACCCTGCCCACTCCACCGCATGGCTGCCGTTTCCTCCAGTGCCCACAGGGACCACGGCCTACTTCTTTCTGCACCCTGAGCACTGCCACACAGGAAACCCAAAAAGGGGACCACGGAGCCCACATTTGCCTCCCCACAACTCACACTGCTTTTCCCAGTTTGTAAATGAACGCTCTGCAACCACTGTGGCCCCTGTGTGGGTGTGTTTGGTTTGGCCAGCCTAACATTAAGCTTTTTTTTTTTGTATTCCTTGCCAACTAATTCCACATAAAAAGAAACGGATGTCCGGTTGTTCTAGAAAAACTAGAAGGTTCTAGAGCAACACTATCCAATACAGTGACCATTAGCACTTGAGATGTGATGACCCCAAACTGAGATGTGCTGTCCTTGTAAAACAGGCGAAGGATTTCAAAAACTTAGTGCAGTAGGATGTAAGCTACCTGGCTAGTAATTTTTTATACTGATGACATGTTGAAATGATCATATTTTGGATATACTGGGTTAAATAAAATATATGAAAATTCATTTCACTTGTTTCATTCTACTTTTCTTCATGTGGCCAGCTGGCAAGTTTAAATGCTGCCCCCCATGGCTCACACTTTGTTTCCATTGGACAGCGCTGCTCTATAATTTTGGGTTTTTTTGGCTGCATCGTGGCATGTGGGATCTTAGTTCCCCAACCAGGGATCGCACCTGTGCCCCCTGCAGTGGAAGCGTGGAGTCCTAACCGCCAGACCACTAGGAAAGTCCTGGACAGCGCTGCTCTGGTCACCCCCGGGCTGTGGTACTGAACGCTGGGTGCTGAGTGAAGGCTGCCCCTTCCCAGACTCGGCCCCTGCCCCGCCTCTTGCTTCATGGGTACTTCACCCACTGGAGTGACCTGCTGGGTCCCTGCAGGCAGGAGCGTTTTGTGGCCCAAGCACGAGTCCCCGATTAGTTTCGGGGCTCCCTAAGACAAGCTTTCAAATATTTGAAGACAAGGATCTCCCCTGACCTCAGTCATGGACTTGCCATCCCCTGTTCCTTTAACCACTCCTCCCACCGCATGGGTCTGAGTGGGTCCCTTGTCAGCTGGGGTGAGTTAAAGGATGTGGGCCCTGGAGACAGGGCCGGTCCCAGTGTTGGCCCTGGTTCTCCTTAGAGCCCTCTCCGCGGGCGGAAGCATCTTGTCTCTGAACTTGAGCTTCCTCAGCTGTACAGTGGGGCACCTCGTGCCTCCCTCCTGTGGCCAGTGCAAGGAGTAAAGGGCTCGCTGTGTCACAGGCCTGAAAAAAGGGTTTCCCTCCCGTCGCCGCCCCTAGCTATCAAGGTGGCGCCCAGAGGGAGAGTCCAGGAGGTGGACTGGAAGTGGGTCCCGCTACAGAAACCCCTGAGGAGACCCCATAGGATTTCCCCCCTCCCCATGGCACTCGAGGGACTGGAGAGAAACAGATATGAGAAGGACAGAGGGCAGTTTTCAGAAACCCTTCTGGAGGGAGGAGTCTCTTTACTGGTGTGGATGAGGCTGTCTAGGTGTCGGGCATCATAGTGAGGCGGGGGGCCTTCGGAGTGGTCAGATGGGGGGACAGGGCGGAGCTGGTGTAGCTCAGGCTGTGGGGACCGGTGGTGGGCGTGTTGACAGGGCTGGTGGCGGACAGCGGGGAGAGAGAGGTCACCACCACGCCGCCGTCGTCCAGGGAGCGCTTGTAAGGGACTGGAGCATCATTTCGGAGGTCCTGGAGGGCCAGGTAGGCCTGGAATATCTGTGGGCAGAGGAGGGCGGGCTGGAGGCTGGCTTGGGTGGGGTCGGCCCAGGTGGGAGCTGTGCCACAGCTCACTGGATGATGCCCACACTGGGCTGAGTCTGCTGGGAGGAAGGGGCGCCTTCTTCCCTCTTTGCCCAAAGTCACAAAAGGGGCTTGCGGAGGTCCTGGGGAGCTGGGTGGAAGGTTCTAGCCCTCTTAACTCACACCACCCCGCCCTGCAGGGAGGAGGCTCCTCACCCAGACGAGGATGGAGAAGAAAGCGAAGGTGATGGCGGCCTTGACACTGCTGCTCCCCAGGAGGAACTGTCTGGGCAGCGAATGCTGCCACTGGTTGGCCAGGAAGCAGAATCCCACGAACCAAATGCCTGCCCAGAGGGCTGGGGGGTCGGGGGAGAGAAGAGGGGTGGGGGGTGGGGGTGGGCGTGAGTTGGGGAGAGAGGGCTCAGGAAGGGTGGCTGGGGCCTCGGGTCTTGCCATGGCCTCTCCCTCCCAGCCGGCCGCAAAACAACCCCTGGAGTGGGGTGTGCCGTCCACTACGGGGCTCGCTGGCCACTTGCAGCTTTTTATGTTTCACTCAATCAAAAATTCCAATCGATTAAAATAGAATTAAAAAAAATTCCACCCCTTGGTGGCACTGGCCACACTTCAAGTGCTCGGCGGCCACACGTGGCCCGTGGCTCCCGTGTTGGGGAGTCCAGGCACAGAACATTCCTGTCCTCACAGAACCTTCTCTTGGACAGCGCTGGACTCGGTGACCTTTAGGGGCCCTCCCAGCCCTAAGTTGCTGGAACTGGGCAGGTGCAGAAAAGGAGAGGAAGGAGCCTGGGGCCTGAGGAAAAGGAACGAGCATTTATTTGGCGCTTACTGTGTGCCGGGCTCTATCTAGGGTGCTCGGCATTGGTTAGGAGGCCAGGCCTGGCTTGGAAGCCTGGATCTGCCACTCGGCAGCCATTACACAACCTCCTCAAGCCTCAGTTTCCTCTTCTGTGAAATAGGAATCTGAACAGGACTTCCCTCCTTGGGTGGTTCTGAGGAAGAAATGAGACAGCCATGGGGAGCTCTTGAAGCGGTGCCTGACACAGGGGATATGCCTGGTAAATAAATATCAACATCACTGCAGGAGTCCTTTCTCGAGCTTCATCCTCAGAAAAACCCTGAAGGTGGGAGATTTCATCCCAGCTTCTACAGAAGCTCAGAGAGGGGAGAAAACCCACACACTGAGGAGGTACCAGAGGTGAGATTTCAAACCTGGGTCTGTCTGACTCTGCGCTCTGCACCCAACCGCTGGCCACTGCCACTGGTGGCTTTTCAACAAAGGTTGTGAAGAAGGGAGGTGAATGCGAGGAAAAAGCTGGGCAGGAGAGAGGCTTCTAGAATTAGTCTGGGGGTCAGAAGAGATGACCCTTACTCTGAGTCTAAGAGATGGGCAATGATTCCCCGGGAGGAAACAGCGGGCGCAGAAGAGCTTTGAGAAGTGAGGGGCAAAGCTTTGGGTCACATGTGGAGGACGGTCGGGGCCGGCTGGGTGCTCAAGGGCAGTGCCCGGGGGGCTCACCGGCCAGGATGAAGTCCAGAAGCTGGAAGGCCGTCTTGAAGCGGCTGCTGGTGGTGCGGCCCTCATGGGCGTCCAGGGCGAGGAAGGCCAGGCAGCTGAGGAAGGCCAGGAGGCCAGCTCCCACAGCAAAGCTGCAGCCCGCGCTGTTGCTGTTGAGGACGCAGTGGAGCTGCGACGAGTTGGTCTTGTTCTGGTAGCCATCAGTCAGCAGGGAGGAGAAGACGATGAGGGAGAAGACCTGTGGGTGCGGGATGGGGGTCCCCAGGGGCCGGAGCAGAGCTCAGCGTCTCCCCAGACCGGCTCATCCTCCCGGGCGGGTCCCCATCACTGGGTGTGGGGGCCCTGCCGTACACCCTCCCGGTGGTTCTGACCCCTCCCTCCCGGTCACATCCTCAGAGCTTCCCAGAGCCATCCTCCCACTGCCCCTCGGCCCCTCTCCTCCATCCCAGCTCAGGCCTCATCCTCCCCACTGGGCCCTTGCCCCAGCCTCTTCCCCGGCCTCCCTGCCTCGAAGTCTCCCCACACGGCCCCCCAGGGGCTCTTTCCACACCCTGCCCCTCCCAGCTCCCAGCCCCGCACCCCCATGGCTCCCTAGCACCCCCAGGACAGAG
>NW_020175468.1:3019674-3039747 GCF_003031525.2 Neophocaena asiaeorientalis asiaeorientalis
CCCTTCTGCCCCCCAACCCAAGTACCAATATGAAATGCACCGTGCCCGGGATTCGGGAAGAGAGGGCAATAAGTATCTGCTATCCTGTTGATTCTCTCTGCCTTCAAGTCTTTCCCTCTGGCAGCCACTTCTTCCTCCTCTCTCCCAGCTCCACTAATTCCTCTCCATTTTAAAAAAGGAATTTGTGAAATATTCCAAAGACACAGAAACGTACAGAGAGAAGTGTAATAAACACTCAGTACCTAATGAACATTCACCTTTTGCTTCAAGGCTTTTTTTTTTTTTTTTTTTAATATATTTTGTTTTGGCCACGCCACACAGCTTGTGGGATCTCAGTTCCCCAACCAGGGATCAAACCTGGGCCACGGCAGTGAAAGAGCTGAATTCTAACCACTAGGCCACCAGGGAACTCCCAAGGCTTTTTTTTTTTTTTTTAAAGCAAATACAGCCTGGGACTTCCTTGGCAGTCCAGTGGTGACTCCGCAATTCCACTGCAGGGGGCACGGGTTCGATCCCTGGTTGGGGAACTAGGATCCCACATGCCACACGGCGCAGCCCAAAAAAAAGCAAATGCGGGGCTTCCCTGGTGGCACAGTGGTTAAGAATCCGCCTGCCAATGCAGAGGACACGGGTTCGAGCCCTGGTCCGGGAAGAACCCACATGCCGTGGAGCAACGAAGCCTGTGCACCACAACTACTGAGCCTGTGCTCTGGAGCCCGTGAGCCACAACTACTGAGCCCACGTGCCACAACTACTGAAGCCTGTGCGCCACAACTACTGAGCCCGCGTGCCACAACTACTGAAGCCTGTGCGCCTAGAGCCCAGGCTCCGCAACAAGAGAAGATGTTGCAATGAGAAGCCTGCGACCGCAATGAAGAGTAGCCCCTGTTCTCCACAACTAGAGAAACTAGGTCTTCGCACACAGCAACGAAGACCCAACACAGCCAAAAATAAATAAATAAATAAAAGTAAAAAAAAAAAAAAAGCAAATGCAGCCTCACCAATATGCTAGCCCTGTCACCTTTGTCTGTGCACACACTGCACATAGCACACGGGGGTACCACTGTCCACCTAACCCTGTTCATTTATGAAACCACCGATGTACTCCACAAGCACTACTAGCCTGTGTCATCCTTACAACCACCCTAGGATGTGGGCACTGTTAACACCCTCGTTTTTTTAGATAATGGAGCTGAGGCACAGAGAGGGTGAAGAGTGGCCCAAAGTCAGTCAGCTAGTGACAGGCAGTGCCTGGATTTGAACCCAAGTTGTCTGGCTCCTGAGTCTGCTTTAACCCCTGCTGTATATGCTGCCACCGGCTGGACCAGAAGCCCCGAGGGCAGAGGTTCCCATCAATGAGATTCAGTGACGATCTGAAGCCCCAGCGATTTGTCCCAGATGGTCACAATGCAGCGTGGCAGGGGCCACACCAGATATGGAAGGAACCGGTGTGTGTATGTGATGGGGGTGGGAGCTGGTCCAGGAGGGCTTTCTGGATGCGGTGAGGCCTGTAAGGAATGCTGCAGGGTGAGAAAGGCTATGGAGTGGGATCTTGTCTGGGGGTCAGTAGGGAGCCATGGAATGGCTGAGAGCAGGGGAGGGGCAGGGTCAGCTCCGGGTGTATGAAGAGCCCTGTGGGGCCATGCAGAGGTGGACTGGAGTGAGTGAGACTGGAGGCTGGGAGTCTGGGGAGGAGGCTGGGGCCTACGCTCAGGGAGAGAGTCAAGGTTTGAGCAGGAACTGAAGTCAGGGGGCCGGATTTAGGAAGAAGTAAGGTGAGACCTGAACTGCACCTTAAAGAATGGGGAGCTTTGGGGAGTGATAAATTGGGAGTTTGGGATTGGCATATACACACTACTATATATAAAATAGATAATAAGGACCTACTGTAGAGCACAGGGAGCTCTACTCAATAGACTGTAATGGCCTATGTGGGAAAAGAATCTAAAAAAGAGTGGATATATGTACAGGTATAACTGATTCATTTTGCTGTATACCTGAAACTAACACAACATCAACTATAATCAATTATACTCCAATAAAACTTAAAAAAAAAAAAGAATGAGGAGTTTTGCAGGCAGACAGGAGGAAGGGCATTCCAGGCAGGCCAAACCATGTGTGCCAATGCCAGATGCTGCAGAGTGAAGCTCCTGCAGGGGCTGGAGACAAATCTCATCTGAGGGGTCTGGTATGAGGTGAGGCTGGAAACACAGGGACCAGACCCTCTGAGGCCTTGAACACCACACCGAGGGGCCTGGACTTGGGAGCCCTGGCAAAAATTAATTTTCTAGCTTGGACTTAATTTTATGCATGGAAGGGCTCTGAGCAGAGGATGGCCAGCGTCAGACAGGGAGTTAGAGAAAATCTCCCTGGTCATGATGGATGGGAGGGCCCAGGCAGAAAGGCTGAGGCCAGGGCTCTGGGGAAGCCAGTGATATTTAGGATGCAACATTGGACTTGGTGATTGATTGGATGTGGTAGTGTTGGGGACAGGAGGGAGGGGAGGAGACAAGGGGAAGGTAATTCATTAGAATTTGAATTCCTTCTGGACAGGGTGCACGTGGGCCCCTTCTCTCTACAACCAGCACCCAGCACCAGACTGGACCTCTGCAAATGTGTTGAAAGAGTGAATGACTTTGGCCCTTCTTTTTTGCTCCTGCGCTGCCCTTCAGAGTGGGGAAGGGAGAGGCAGAGGATGGACCCCTAAACTCTACAGCCTCTGTCCATTCTCCTCTCTCCTTTGCCTTAATTGCCTTCTCTGAATAAAAAGAACAGATAATAATAATAATAATGACTAGTCCCTCTTTTTTTTTCCAGCACTTTAGCATTAAGGGAGGGTATTCACATCCGTTCCATTTCAGGGCTGCAGCACTGAGTCTGCAGAAGGGGAGCGTCTTGCCCTGCTGGTCCGAGGCAGAGCCAGGTCAAGGACGGGAAGGCCCATTGATCATTTTTGAGCCCGGATTCATTTTACCTTCGCCCCCTCCCTGCAGCCCCGGGGGCCCCGCGTGGTCGCGGTTACTAATCCATCGCCCTTTCACAGGTGATAAATCGAAAGCCGTGACTGTGCAGTGGAAAGAGCCAGCCGCGTCTGACTCCGACAGCTGTGTGGCTGGCCTTGGGCAAATTGCTCCCTCTTGGAGCCTCAGTTTCCCAGTCTGTCTCTGTGCTGCAAAGACGTGGACGCCTGGCCCTGATGGCAATTCTCATGACTGGCCAGAGAGGGGAAGCGTCCTCTCAAGGTTAGTCATGGGGGGAGGGGGTTGGAATCCAGCCCCCCTGACTTCCAGGCCCGCGGGCTGTCTGTCCACTGACCCAAAAAACCTTGGACAAGCAAGAAGGGGGCTTGGCTGGGCCAGAGGGACCCTAAGCCTCTGAAGCCCGAGGCAGACCTCCTTCCACACCCCTCCTGGCCTGTCCCCGGGGAGGGAGCAAAGATTCATTAGTTATGGCACCAGCTGGCAGGCAGCCGTGAGAAGGACGAAGGATGGGAGGACCAGCTGCCCGGAGACTCCCTGCCGAGGAACTGGGCCAGGGGGGAAGGAGGAGAGGGTGGGCGGGAGGGAGGAGGGAGGTGGCAGGCAAAGTCCGTGACTGAAACGTCTGGCACAGTCGGAGGCCCTTCCCCCCAGCCCTTCCCCACCCCCTTCTCCCTCGCCACCTGCCCTTCCTTCTGAAGCATCAGAAGCCAAGCCCGTGCATCCTTCTGACTCGCTCTCCAGCTGGGTGACGTCCTTGGGCAAGTCGCTCAACCTCTGTGAGCCTCAGTTTCCCCTTGGGTCCAACAGGTGTAATGATGCTCATGCCATAGGGTCGTGGTGAGGAGCCGAAGAGCGAGGCCAGCGAGGGACTTGGAACTGGGATGTGGAATGCGTTTTTCACCTCTTCCTTTGGGTGAGAACGATGATGGACACGAGTCCCCACCACCCTATGGCCCCCAAACCCATCCTTCTCTCCTCGATCACAAGTTGGTCCCAATAATAATCGCTATCGAAGGAAAGATGGCTACTTGCCAGGCACACACTAATCACTTTAGGGGCCTTGATTTCATTTTCACACACAGTCTTTCCTGGTGAGCGGGAAGGACTATACACAGGAGGGTGTGGAGGTTCAGACAAATCAAGTCACTTGCTCAAGGTCACACGGACCTGGGGTCACCGGGGAAGTTATCAAATAAAACGGGGCACTTTTGAGAATCAAAGGAGGTGCTGCTGCTAATTACGCCAGGACCAACCCAGGCAAGCAGGGCAGGATGTCGCTCTACACGGAGACCATGTGGTCAAACCAGGATTCTCAGTCAGGCCGGATCGATCCTTCTGGAATAGGACCCTGCATTCAATCCCGGGCATCCCACCTACTCTCCTGACCCCGATCAAATCTCATCATCTCCCTGGGCCTCGGTTCCCAACTCTGTCAGAGGAGTGCCGTGGAGGCTGCACAGCGTATAGCCCACAGTCACAGCTTTAACTCAAGCACTGAGGTCCAGAGAGGAGCAGTGATCGGCTCAAGGTCACACAGCAAAGTCGGGGGCTGAATGAGGATCTGACCCCAGGTGTCTTGACTCTTCGCGAATGTGGTAATGATGAAACGAATGCAGGTAAATCCCTTGCTTGGCACTGTGCCTGGCCATAGTGACCACCTACCCTCTGGCATCTTAGGTCTACATTACATATTCTTATTCTCTTCCTACCTCTGTGCATCTTTCCCCCCAGAGGCCCCAGCCCCTGCTCCTCTCCTGGTCCCTTGTCTGAGAGGTGGAAATGAATGGGCTCTGGCATCTCACAGACCCCAGTCTGATTCCCTGCCTCTTACTGTGTGACCTTAGCCAACGCTGTCCAATGGAACCTTCCACCATGATGGAAATGTTCTAGATCCTTACTGTCCAATATGAGAGCCGCCAGGCTGAAATGTGGCCACTGTGACTGAGGCATGATTTCTTTTTTTTTTTTTTTTGGCCGTACCATGCAGCTTGTGGGATCTTAGTTTCTCCACCAGGGATCGAACCCGGGCCGCCTGCAGTGGAAGTGCGGAATCCTAACCACTGGACTGCCAGGGAATTCCCTGAATATTTTATTTTATTTAGTTTAGATTAGAATAGCCACATGTGGCTTGTGGTTACCAAATCGGACAGCACAGCCTTAAAAAAATTATTTAACTTTCTCTGATCCTCGGTTTTCTTCTCTCAAAAATGGGGCTCCATAGCACCCACTTTGCAGGGTTGTTTCTTCCCAGGAGAGTTAATAAGTGCTCAGAATAGCGCAGGGCCTACAGTTAGATGCTCAGTAAAGGGTGACTTCCGTTATGAGCTCCCTTTGGCTTCATTTTCCCCATCTAACCCCTTCTTCCCCCCACCCCCACTCTCTGTGCACTGGGTCTGGGAGGTGAGACACCTGCTTCCTGTCACCCACGGGGCAGCCGGGCTACAGGAGGGCCTCACCCCTGCAAAGCTCCGCGCGATCGTCTTTGGCCTCTTGAGAAACTGCACGGCTTCACTGTTGGCCAGGTCCTGGAGGCTTTCTGGGATGTGCATGTCTGCTGTTCTGCTGCCCAGGCCCTGGGAGGCCGGAGCAGGAATGCTGGGTGCTGCCTGCTGGGCACTACCGTCCAGAGGCTCTAGGCCCACCCCGGGGCTCAGCTGCTGCAAGACAAGAGGGATGGAGGGGGGATGGTTAGAGTCCAAGGTGCGGGGTAAAGGGGCTGCCAGGGGTCCCAGGAGTAGGGGGCAGGGGATGGGAGGGTCCTTGTAGTCCCAGGATGGGGTTATATAGGGTGAGGGTTCTTAGGAGTCGGTGCATGGGTGAAGGAGATGCTGGGGTAGGGGTCCTAGAGATCGGGGCGCAGGATGAGAGGGTCCCATGAATTGGGGTGCCGGGGGAGGGGGCTTCTGAGAATTCCAGAGGTAGGGGCACAGGGTGAGGGAGCTGCTGGGGTCCCAGGAGTCAGGAATGCAGGCTGAGGAGGGCCCCAGAGGTGGAGGTGCAGAGTGGGGAGATGCCTGCCAGGCTAGGGAGAAGGAGCGGAGAGAAGGCAGGATACTGGGGTGATGCCCTGACACAGGAGCCAGAGGGCCCATTTTAAGGACTGTGTTAATGGGATTTTCGAGGGACTAGGGGTGCTGGAATGGCGATCAGAACCCCGGGGAGGTCTGAAACAGGGGGATCCCTTTCAGGCTTTGGGGTGACAGCACCCGTAGTGTAGACCCCAAGCAGCTCAGGGTAGATTTTAGGCTGTCCTCAGGGCCTCCCCTTAGAGTTCAGGTCCATCTTCATAAAAGTGCATTTCCTCAAGTCGGGGGTCTGGACCTCAGATGTGTAGGGAACATGGGCTCGGAACTCAGCTGCCCCCTCAGAATGAGGAGGCCGTGCCCCCGGCACTAAGCTACCTTCAGAGAATCGGGGTCTTCCCTTTAAGGACGTGGAATGGGGGTGGTGACACTTGGGGGTGATGCTGCCTGACAAAGGGTCACCCCTACTCTGGAGGCCGGGTCAACGTCACCTGGAGGACCGCTCTTCCTTCCGCCCACCTTCCCCTCCTGGTCCTGGCACCACCTCAGCCTTCTTTTGGTTCCTCTTTTTCCCGCCTTTCCGCTCCTTCTCTGCTGGAGCTGATTGGCTGAGCCAAAGCCCCGCCCCCTCTCTTTCCCCGCCTACTCTCGAGCTGACAGGAGCAGGGGCGTGGCCTCAGCGGACGTTGGGCCGCCCGCCGTTGGCAGGCTGCGCGCGGAAGCCCTGCACGGTCCCGGAAGTCCCGCGAGTCTGGCGCCCGCCCCGCCCCTTTCCCTTTGAAGCTCTTGGACAAGGAGATACTTCTGCAGCGCATGCGCCGAGTCCAAGGAAAGCGAGTTGTGGAGCGAGGCAGGCAGATTGCGCGTGCGCAGTCGACACAGGGCGTTAGAAGAAGGAAAGGGACCGCTCTCAATGACCTAGGCATTGCGCATGCGTCTTACTGCGGACTGAAGCCGAACCTCGAAGGACCAGGACGCTTTTCTGCACATGCGCAGGAGGCTCAATGACAGTTGAACGTTGGCTAAGGTGAGGGAAAGGGTGAAGGATTGCCTGGCCGGGGGTGGGCGGCCCTGCACCCCTATGTAGCCTTCCGAGCATATCCTATGCGCTTAAGATCCACCTGCCGCCTAGACCCCGCAGAGACTAGTTGTGCCACCACAGGGCTTCTGGGACCGCAATACGCTCCAGGACTTGAAGACCTCTGACCCCTGCCTAGGACTGAGGCCAACTGAGCACTGTGGGAGGGGACGCACAGCAAGGGCCTACGAGGCGGGCGGATGGGCTCTGCGCCCTTCCTGGGGTAGAAACGGCCCCTGGAAGTTGGGACACGGAGGTGGAGAGGGCGCCTTTACCCCCAGGTGACCATTGACTTATGCCCATTTCCCTCGTTTAGGCTGCGGGGAAAGGGTCTGGCCATGCTGCATGTGACCCGAGGGTTGTGGGGATCCAGGGTCCGAGTATGGCCCCTGTTGCCCGCGCTCCTCGACCACCCCCGGGCCCTGTCATCCCTGGCGGCCAAGATGGGGGAGTACCGCAAGATGTGGAACCCCACGGAACCCCGCAACTGGTCCCAGCAGTACCGCGAGCGTTTCATCCCGTTCTCCAAAGAGCAGCTGCTCCGCCTCCTGATAAAGGTACAGCCCGCCCCGGGTCCAAGAGCCTTGGAACTACGAATCCCGGCAGGCCCCGCGGCGGTACAGCCCTTCATGCTATAGAGGGCTGCCTTGGAGCCCCCTGGGAGTTGTAGTTCCTATTCCCTTCACAGGCCCAGGTGGGCGTGGAGTGAGTTGGAATGCAGGGGACTGACCTTTGAGATGCAGATAGGTGCCGCAGCAGTTCCGGACTCCAGCTTGTTCTGGGGGCTGGAACGAGCACTCACTGGGGCATGGTTTTTCCCTCTACAAACATCCTCATCATTACTATTACTACTGCCTAATGATAATTATTATACCCACGAAGCTATAATTATAATGATATCACACAGAGCTCTTATTATATGGCACTGTGCTAAACATTTCCCACATATTATTGAATTATTGAACAACCCAAAAAGAGAGGTACCACCATCATTCTCATTTTACAAATGAGGTGACTGAATCAGGAAAAGGTCAGTGACTCACCCAAGGTCATGACTAGTGGCCCAGATCTGACCCCACAGCAGGGCGGGGACAAGGGTGAGGCAAGCAGGCACTTGCTCGACCCTAACAGCTTACCCCACTATTGCCATCATACTTGTGATTATTCTGTATTATCATTCATTCATTTAATAATTATTGATTAAACACCTGTATGGACTAAGTCCTGTGCTGGGCTTTATCCATACACGAAAGTATATGTACACACACATAAACACACGTGTATATATACGGACACACATAATCTCATCACATTCTCACCATTGCTTTTTTGAGAAAGAGGGTATGATCCTCTGTTGCCGATGAGGAAACAGGCTCAGAGAAGTGATGACATTCACCCCGGGCACCGAGATAGGAAGCATAAAAAAGTGGTTAAGTATGTGTGGTTAAGTGGTTAAGTCAGATAGGCCTGGATTGTAGTCTCAGCTTTTCTTTATACAGACAGTGTAGCCCTCAGCAAGTGACTTCTCTGAATCTAAGTGTCCCCTCTGAATAACGAGGGTTATAATTCCGTCAACCTCCTTGCATCCTCTAGAGGATGATATCATGCCAGCAAACAGCGCCTGGCACACAAATCAGGAGTGACTCCTGGCCAGTAAGTGTCAAAGAGGGAACCTGAACATCTAGCTCTTCAAGTCATCTGTTTTTCACTCTCTGGAGCTACCTCAGTTTCTTGGCCAGTGAAATTGATCAACCCTTGTCCCTTCTAAAACACGCCCAAATTTTAAAGAGCCCAGAGCTCTGATTGTCTGTCTGGGTTGCCCAGGAAAGAATTCCTCCCCATGAGGAAGTAGGGAGAGGCCTAAAGAGAAGTTTTGCTTCCCGAGGTAACAGGAGTTCCATTCCAGTCCTGCGGAGAAGGCGGCTTTGGAGGAGTTCGTGACCCACGTGAACTTTTGCACCTTGTTCCACTACCATCACATCCTGGCCCAGCTGCAGGTGAGGACAGGGCCCCTCTGGCCCTGTCATCCTTGTTTGCTTATCCATTCATTAAGCAAAAATTCTCTGAGGGCTTACTTGGAGCCTGGCCCTGTTCTAAGCACTGGCAATGCAGCAGTAAGCAGAAGAGATGAAGCCATGCCCTTGTGGAAGTGACATTCCAACTGGGGAGATGATAAATCAAGAATTGTAAAATATGATACCCAGGAGTTGTAAGTGCTATTGAAGGTGGAATAGAAAGGGACGAGAAGGGCACCTGTTTTAGACAGGGTGGTCAAGGAAGCCTTCTCTGAGGAGGTGACAGGTGAGTTAAGACCTGAGTGAAGCGATGCAGCGAGCCTCATGGGTGTCTGGGGAAGGACATTCCAGGCAGAGCGAAAAGCAAGTGCAAAGGCCCTGAGGTGAGAGAGGGCCTGGAGTGTTGGGGGAATGGCAATGGGACCACTGGCTGGAGGGAGAGAGGGCAAGAGGTGAGAACAGAGAAGGAGTGGGGGAAAATTGTGCCTGGCCTTGTGAGCCATGCAGAGGACTTGGCTTTTATGCTAAGTGAGCTGGGAGCCGCCGCAGGTGGGCTCTGAGCAGAGGAGGGTCATGAGCTGATTCGGGTGTCAATAGGATCCTTCTGGCTGCCATGTAGGGAAAAGACGGTCAGAGGCAGGGAGATCTATTAAAGAGTCTATTATGTTTGTCCAAGTGAGAGATAATGGCAGCTCCCACAAGGGTAATAGCAGTGGAAGTGGTAAAAAGTGGTCAGACGCTGCTAATGGTCCGAAGGCATCAGCATTCGGCTGTGTGGGCGGGGCCTTGAGAGAGAGAGGAGTCAAGGGGGCCTCCAGCGGTTCAGGTCTGCTCCTCCCGAAGGATGCGGCTGCCACTTACTGAGACGTGGAAGACAGAGTCGGGGGCAGGAGACAGGTCTGTGGGGAAGGTTGAGAGCTCAGTTTTGGACTCAGAAATTTGAGCTGCCTATTGGACAGCCCGGTAGAGAGAGGGACTTGAATGCCCACAGGCTGGAGGTCAAGGGAAGGGGCTGGGCTAAGAAATAACCCTGGAAGTATCTAGATGGCACTGCAAGCAACCACCAGGGGGATTAGTCCTGAGGAGTGAGTGCCAGTCCGGAGGTCGGGAAGGGGAACTGGAAGCAGTGAGGGGGCTGGACAAGGAGAAGTCAGAGAGAAGCAGAACTCCAGGAAACGGTGGAAGCCAAATTCTCAGCATCTCCTCCTGCTCTAGGATCTTGTGTTGGGCATCTCCAGGACCACCCTCAGATTCACTGATTTTCACGAGGGGCTCACAAAGCTCAGTAAAGCTGTTATGCTCCCAGTACTAGTTTATTACAGCAAAAGGAGAACAGACAAAATCACAAAGGAAAAAGGCAAGGAGACGGGGTCCGGGAGAGACCAGGTGAGAGCTTCCGGTTGTCCTCTCCCAGCAGAGTCACAGGAACAGTGCTTCATTCTCTCATCAGTGGTGCATGACAACACGCAGGGTATCACCCACCAGGGAAGCTCACCTGAGCCTTGGTGTCCAGGGTTTTTAATGGTGGTTGGTCAGGCAGGCGTGGCTGACTGCCTACGTGGCTGATCTTAGTTACTTAGTCTCCAGCCCCTCCAGAGGTCACACTGCTACTTCATGGCCCCACCATGAATCACATTGTTAGCACAGACTATCAGGTGTGGCCCAAGCCCCTGGTAAACCAAGATACTCCCATCAGGCAGGATAGTCCAAGGGCTTAGAGGTTCCCTCCCAGGAGCCCACCAGTTCTTTGGAATGTGCAGGGTTTGGACAACCCAGGCCTGCCAAGTTAACCCTTTACCGCTCCTGCCCCCCTATAGCTCTCCTCTTTGCTTCGATGAGGGGCAACATCGGCCCCTCTGTGGCAGGCTCATCAACTCCTTCCTGCAGAACCGAGGAGCAGCTGCCATCAGCCCCATTTGCAGAAGCAGAAACTGAAGCTCCAAGAGGGCCCAGATGTGCGCAAGATCATACAGGTCCCAAGTGGCAGAGCTCGGATTTGCACCCCTGTCTCCTGGCCTCCAAGCTCTTCTTTGGGGCACTTTTTAAAAAAGTTATTTAAAAATATATTATTATATAAACATTTAAATATATTGAAACAGAAAGAATATACAGTGAAGACAGACATTCTCACTGAGGCAGCAGATTTTAAATGGACGCACTGAGAGGGTTGGGTAGAAGCACCAAAGGTGAGTGAAACACACTGGGTGACCATTTGCTGGTGACCTAAGTCCGTTGAGGAACCAGGCAAAGAACAAGAAGAGCCCAGTTCAGGCGCCAGCTTTGTCGTTCACTAGCCGTGGGGGTGACCTTGGTAGGTGACCTCTCTCTGCTCCTCCTTTCTCCTACGCATTTATTCATTGAATTCACTCACTAGATATTTACTGAGCACCTACTGTGTCCCCTGAATGGTTCCAGCCCCCAGGACACAGCGGTGAGCCTGAGATGTGTGTATCTGCCTCATGGCGTCATGTTCTCGTGAGGGAGACAGACCCTTGACAAGGTAAAGAAGTAAAATATGTTAAGAGGTGCTAAGTACCATGGATAGGGGTGCCAGATAAAGTACAGAACACCCAGTTTATTCATTTCCTACTGCTGCCATAGCAAATTACCATCAACTGGGTGGCGTAAAACAAGAGATTTATTCTCTCAGAGCTCAGGAGGCTGGAAGTCCAAAATCACGTTGTTGGCAGGGTTGGTTTCTTCTGGAGGCTCGGAGGAAGGGAACCATCCTATGCTTCTCTCCCAGCTTCTGGTGGGTGCCGGCAATCCTTGGCTTGTGGACACATCACTCCAATCTCTGTCTCCATCTTCACATTGCCTTCTTCTCTGTGTGTCCTTTTCTGTCTCTTATAAGGACACTCTCATTGGATTTAGGACCCACCCTAATCCAGTATGATCTCACTTTGATCCTTACCTTAATTATACCTGCAAAGACCCTATTTCCAAATGAGGTTGTATTCTTTTTTTTTTTTTAATTTGTTCTATTTTTATTATTTTTGGCTGCATTTGGTCTTTGTTGCCGCACGCGGGCTATCTCTAGCTGTGGCGAGCGGGGGCTACTCTTCATTGCGGTGCGTGGGCTTCTCACTGCTGTGGCTCCTCTTGTTACGGAGCACGGGCTCTAGGCATGCGGGCTTCAGTAGTTGTGGCAATGTGGACTCAGTTGTTGTGGCTCGTGGGCTCTGGAGCACAGGCTCAGTAGTTGTGACACACGGGATTAGTTGCTCCACGGCATATGGGATATTCCCAGGCCAGGGCTCAACCCCGTATCCCCTGCACTGGCAGGCAGATTCTCGAGCACTGCGCCACCAGGGAAGCCCGAGGTCGTATTCTGAGGTTCCAAGGGGACATGAATATTTAGGGGACACTATTCAACCTTCTATACCCAGTTAAATTTGAATTTCAGATAAGCTATGAATAGTTTTTTTTTTTTAAGTATAATTATGTCAATGTAATACAATCCTTATATATTGCATAGGACATACTTAAACTAAAAAATTATTTGTTGTGATCTGAAAATCCAATTTAACTTGATGTCCTGCATTTTATTTCTTTTTGGCTAAATCTGGTAACCCTAATTAAGAAGAAAAAGAAATCAGAGGTATTTTTGCAATTTTAGGTAGGGTGGTCAGGGAAGGCCTCAGTGAGGGGGTGACATTTGAGCAGCAACCTAAAGGAGGCCAGAGTGAGCCATATGGAGATCTGTGGGAATAGTAAGTGCAAAGGCCCTGTGGCAGGGGTGTGCATGGTGTGTAAGGAGGAACAGCAAGGTGGCTGGTGGGGCTAGAGCTGAGTGCCCAAGGGGGACAGGGCTGAAGATGAAGTCAAAGAGGGGACCCGGGGCCAGATCCTGCAGGGCTTTGTGGGACACAGTGAGGACTTTGCTTTGACTCTAGGTGAGGTGGAAGCCAGGGGAGGGTTCTGTGCAGAGAATAGGCGTGAGCAGATTTAGATGACAACAGGCGCCCTCCGGTGGCCATACCGGGAACAGACGGGGGGTGAGGATGGGAGATGGGTGGGAGCTGGGAGCTGGGAGTCCTGCACTGAGGCCACCACAGCAGTCCAGGGGGTGAGAAGTGCTCAGATTCTGGATCTATCAATATTCTGAATGTGGTGCCATCAGGATTTGCTGATGGGCTGGAGAAAGAGAGGAGTCCAGGATGACCCAAGGCTTTGGGCCTGAGCACCTGGAAGGATGGGCTTGGCCTCTTCTGAGATGGAGAAGATGGGGGGCACCGTGGGGTGGAGTGGGAGGGGATTGGGGAGGAGTTTCAGGACCCCCGTGTGGGACATAGAGGGCCTGAGAGCGGGGTGGTGGGGACGGCCATGAGTCAGACACTCTCCCCCCTGTGCAGGGATGAATTCAGACTGTGAAGGCGAGGGTCTGTGTGAGTGGGTGTCCACACTGACCTTGATGTCTGTACCAGGGTCTATGTGCGCATTAGAAGAAAGCACCCCTTACCCTAGCCTGGGGCTGTCTGATATGATAGTCACTATCTACACGTGGCTGTGTAAATTTGAAATAATTAAAATTAAATAACAATTTAAAATCCCATTCCTCAATTACATCCACCACGTTTCAAGTGCCCAGTGGCCATCTGTGGCCAGCTGCAACCTATTGGATAGTGCACATGGAGATGTTTCCGTCATTGCAGGAAGTTCTATTGGATGGTGCTGTTCTATACCCTTTATTTCCTTATGAAAAGATGATAAATGTCTAGGTCTGCAGCATCTACAATGGTACAATTTTGGGAGGGGACATCTCGAATGGTTATTTTGTTGGAAGATAGGGATTAGAGGATGTTATTTTGTGGGCTTGATGTTGGATTTGAGGCAACTGTGACATCCCTTAAGAAATGTCAAGTGGAGAGTTTGTATTAGTTCCTATAAAGGCTTAGCTGCTATAACAAGCAGACCCCATAAGGCAATAGTTTAAAGGAGGTGGAGGATTCTTTCTCTCCCACTTAACAGCCTTGTGGTAAGTGGGCCAAGGTGGATAGGCAGCTCTGTTCCACATGAGATGATGCCGGGATCCAAGTTCCTTCCATCTTGTTGTTCTGCCATCCCCTTAGGGCACAGTCTTCATCTCTGTGGGCTCAGAACTGGGTTGTAGGCAGAAGAGCATTCGAAGCTGGTAGAACAAGGAAAGAGTGGAAAGTGCAGGGGGGGCAAGAAGTGAGGGAGAAGGTGTACCTGTCACTTCTGCTCACATTCTATTGATGAATTCTCCTAGCCACACCTAGCCTCTCAGAGGAAGATGGGAAATGTAGTCTATCTGGGCAGCCCCATGGCCACCTTCACCTCTATTACTGTGGCAGAAGGGGAGGACAGAGCTCATGCACTGGAAATGGGTATTAGGTCTGGAACTTGGAGGAGAGGTCCGAAATGGAGATGTGGGTTAGGTAGTTATCTGCACAGAGGTGGTGTTTAAGGGCAAGGGGATGGCGAGGCGACTTAGAGTGAGCTTGAGGGAAGAGAAGGGAAGAGGGCCTAGAATCAAGCCATGGGGTACCCCATCATTTAAAGGATGGGGCCAGGAACATCCTTATGTGTACCCACAATCCCTCATGCAGTGACCTAGCTCATTTTTCTTCTCTCTGACTCTCTCCTCAGGCCTTGTATGACCCCATCAACCCTGACAGGGAGACCCTTGAGCAGCCTTCACTTACAGAGCCCCAGCGTCTGTCCAATGAACAGGAGGTGCTTCGGGCTCTGGAGCCCCTGCTGGCCCAGGCCAACTTCTCCCCACTCTCAGAGGACACCCTGGCCTATGCTCTGGTGGTCCATCACCCTCAGGATGTGGTCCAGGTGCTTGTCTTCCAGAGGAGAACCAAAACTCCCAGGATGCCTTGGGGTAGGGGTGGAGCCTTTTGGGAAGCAGAGGCTGCTGGGAGTTGTAGTCCTGAACACAGGGCACCAGCTCTTGTGGCACCTTTGGTGAATTAGAAAAAGGTGCCTCTTTCTCAGGTCACTTCACTGCCATCTGTTGGAAAAGTATCATAAGATACAGGTCTTCTTAGGACTAGAGACTTTATCACCATTTGCCAGAAAACAAATACAGCTGTCCTTTGGTGGGGGGGATTGGTTCCAGGACCCCTGTGGATATAAAAATCCCCGGATGCTCAAGTCTCTTATGTAAAATGGCATAGTATTTGCAAATATATATGCACATCCTCCTGCATACTTTGTCATCTCTGATTACTTATAATACCTAATACAGTGTAAATGCTATGTAAAGTAGTTGGTGGTACACAGAAAATTCCAGTTTTGCTTTCTGGAACTTTCTGGAATTAAAAATTGTTTTTCTCCATGCCGTAGTTGGTTGAATCAATGATGTGAAACTCACGGATATGGAGGGCTGACTATAATAAATAATATCAGTACAAAATACCATTAAAGTCAACAAAATTAGGGAATTCCCTGGCAGTCCAGTGGTTAGGAGTCAGCGCTTTCACTGCTGGGGTGCAGGTTCCACCCCTGGTCAGGAAACTAAGAAGATGCCATAAGCCATGGGGTGCGGCCAAAAGAAAAAAGAAAGTCAACAAAATTATAATAAAAATACTGAAATCTTCCAGATTTCCACATTTTAGTGATTTTTAAGATGTGTTTTTTTTCTGAAGTCATACTTTACTGTCTCTGAAATTGGGATGTGACTTACAAGGGGTAGTGTGAAATAGTTTAATTGGCAATATATTTTCCCTTTTAGTTGCTTCATAAAATAATAAATTATAGAGTATCTTAAAGTCAGTGGCATCTTAGATTCTAGGAAATACGGTAATAAAGATGACTGTGATGTGAATGGCGCCATCTTGGGTGGTGTGCCCTTGTGCAGTACACAACATGAACAACCATACATGGCTGTTCTGCCTACACACTGGGTGATGATAAGCCTGGGAAGTGGGGCAGGGGATCATCGGGGGCAGGGGTATCTAATTCGAGTATTCCGCACTCACACCCTAGCTTATGCTCAGCTGCCCCTGTTTCCTTCTTCCCCTTTGGCAGGTGACGATAAATTTGGACCAGTATATCTACATGCAGTTCTGGGCCCTGGGCCAGCGAGTCGGGCAGATGCCCCGTAAGTCCAGCGTGGGCTTCAAGCATGGCTTCTTCAAGTCGCCCCCTGCAGAGAGGTGAGGCGGCCCTTGGTTCCCCAGCTACAGCAAGAGGGAGCAAGGTTAGAGTCGAGAGGGGACTGACAGGTCAGTGTCTGGGTTCGGGTGTCTGGGACCCGGGTGGGAAGCCAAGAAAGGGGGAGAGGTGAATCAAATACTGCCTTTTCTTTCTAAGGAGAAGTAAGAACTACAATTCCCAGGGGAAGAGAAAGGGTAAGGACATTTTTCTCCATTTTCCAAATGAGGAAAACTGAGGCTCAGAGAGGGAAGACCAAATTCTGAAAAAGTGGTACCGCCAGGATTCTAATGAACATTATATTTTTAATAGATATTCAAATACAGAGTAGGGTCAGGAGAGCCAGACCTTCTCACAGTCAGCCAATGGACCTGTCAATCACCCAATCCTTCTGGAAATCAGTGTATCAAATACGGTTACGAATCCAAAAACAAAACACAACGAAAACCAAAGACAAGGGCTTCCCTGATGGCGCAGTGGTTGAGAGTCCGCCTGCCGATGCAGGGGACACGGGTTCGTGCCCCGGTCCGGGAAGATCCCACATGCCGCGGAGCGGCTGGGCCCGTGAGCCATGGCCGCTGAGCCTGCGCGTCCGGAGCCTGTGCTCTGCAATGGGAGAGGCCGCAACAGTGAGAGGCCTGCCTACCGCAAAAACAAACAAACAAAAACAAAGACAAAAGGACTCTTATATCCCTTAAACAAGTAATTCCACTTCCAGGAATCTATTCCAAGGACATACTTATACGCGCACACTCTGTGTTTAATTATCTGTCTCTCATGCTGGACCATAGGCTCAACAAAGGCAGCTCCACAGATTCAGTGTTGTCGCTCCAGAGCTAAATAGCACTCCCTGGTACTTAGCAGATACTCTGAAATATATATAGAATTTGAATTTGAAAATTAACTAAAGTAATAAACTATAATGGAAAAATTAAAAAAAGAATAGAGGTATATACATATATACCTGTGCAACTAAATCACTTCGCTGTACACAGGAAACTAACACAATATTGTAAATCAACTATACTTCAATTAACAAATAATAAAAAAGATAATTAACTAAAGAATCTTAGCTCTCATTTTTCAAGTTCTTAAAATCAGAAGCAACTATGTGTCCAATAATAAGGGATTGTATCATGTCACTGATCCCTTATTGTTGGACACTTATGTCTGACTTTCCTCCCACCATTGTTAATTAGCTTTTAAAATGATGATGTGAATACAGAGCCAGAGAGAGTGTCCTAGGGTTGGAGTGGGGCTCCCTGGGGTGGTCCTGACCATCGTTGCCCCTCCATCTCCGGCCATCAGGAGATACTTTAAGCGGGTGGTGCTAGCAGCCCGAACGAAGCGGGGGCACTTGGTGCTGAAGAGCTTCAAGGACATGCCGTTGGAGGGCCTGGAGCAGCTGCTGCCCGAGCTGAAGGTGCGCACGCCCACCCTACAGCGGGCCCTGCTCAATTTCACGTTGGTCGTCTCGGGTGTGGTGTTCTTCGTCAACGTGGGCATGGTGGTGCTCTCCGACCTCAAGATGGCCACCTCCCTGCTGCTGCTGCTCTTCACTGCCTTCATGGGCCTGCGGGCCTCCAAGGTAAGCGGCCCACCCCACCAAGCCTGCTCCTCGGTGTTCAGCCAGGTCAGGCCACCCTATCGTTTTGTTTCTCTTTTTGTGGATTATTCCTGCTTCGTGCTGTGCTTCCTTTCCTTTCCTTATTTACTCAACACAACCTTGGGCAGGTTTCTTGATCTCTCTGTGCCTCGATTTCCTCATCTGGAAAATGGGTGTAATAGCAAGACCTGCCTGGTAGGGCTGTTGTGAGGAGGAAATGAGTGAATCTGTGAGGAACACTGGATACAGGGCTGGCATGTGGCTAGTGGGATACAAGTGTTCACAGCCACTTACTGCATGCTTAGTGACGTGGGAAGGGTGTGTGTTTTAGAACCAGACTGCCTGGGTTTGAATCTAGTTCTACCGTGTTCTAGCTGTGTGACCTTCTTTTTTTAGCTTTTTTTTTTTTTGGTGGCCACACCACGTGGCATGTGGGATCTTAGTTCCCCGACCAGGGATCGAACCCATTCCCCTGTAGTGGAAGCGTGGAGTCCTAACCACTGAACCTCCAGGGAAGTCCCTAGCTGTGTGACCTTGAACAAGCTGCTTAACCTCTCTGTGCCTCTTTAAAGTGGAGATGACAGTGGGGGCTGTTGTGAGGAGTAAATGAATTGATACGCATACAGTGCGGAAAACAGAGCCTGGCACATAGTACAGAAGGTATTATATGAGAGTTCGCCATTACCATTATTACTGTCATTACTGACTGTGCTCTTGCCTCCTGAGTCTGGGCTTCCCCATCCTGGCCAGGTGTCACTATCACCAGGGGAGCTATTTTATAAATGCAGCCTCCTGTGTTCTAGCCCATATGGACTGAATTGGAAACTCTGGGAACAGGGCCTGTATTATTAACAAGCTCCCTTCCTGATTCCGCTACATGTGAGCGCAGGGCCGCCTCATCCAGTTGTGCAGGTTGTCCACCATCCAAGGATGCGTGGCCGAAGGGACAGTTGGGGGCTGGAATCCAACTTGTGCTTTGCTTGCTGAGCTGCGAGCTCTGTCTCGAGGCTGAGGTGGCCTCAAGGGGCTGCCTTTTACTGATTCTCCCCAGGGGTGGCATTGGCCCCAGGAATGTGGACTGGCGTGAAGTTGCTGTTGTACCCGCTCACTCACTTGCTGGGTCATTGGTTTTCAAGCTGTTTTCAGCCATCCCAATGGGCTCGTAGGAAGCCTGGTTAATAAATCCCACAGGTAATAACCAGCCTGTGCTGGCTGAGAGGGTTGCAGGGGTAGGGGGAGCACTTCCTACCTAGAACCAAGGGTCAGGGGGGATTGGAGGGAAGCTCTGAAAGGCGGGGATTGAGCCTTTCAGGGGGCTGGGTGAGCACAGCTTGGGGGGATCTCACAGTGATGGAGTCTGGGGTGCAGCGTGGTGAAGCGAGGCCCCAGAGGGAGTGGCGAGGGCCTTGAATGCCAAGGCAGTGGCCCTGGACTTCATCCTCAGGGCAGGGGGCTATGGAAGGGCTGTAAGCATAGAGGGCGTGTGGCAACCACGGACAACAGAGGGGAGGGTGCCGAGCTGCTCTGGGGAGGACATACACAGTTCTAGCCCAGGGAGGACCATCCATGCTACCTCTCAGTGGCCCGTGGGGACGGAGGTTTCCTGCCTGAGCCTCTTGGGCTCTGAAGCACCCAGTTTAAAACCCAGTTCACTAGTTAATTTACTGCATCCCTAAGACATTTTCCCATGCCCCAGGCTGAGCCTCCATGCCTTAACTTTATCATTTATTTATTTATTAATTTGGCTTGTGGGATCTCAGTTCCTCAACCAGGGATTCAGCCCGGGCCATGGCACTGAAAGCACCGAATCCCAGCCACTAGCCCACCAGGGAACTCCCTCCATGCCTTAAATGTGGGTCTCCCTGGCCTCTGTCCAGCTGCCCGCACAGCATCCATCTTCCCCTAAACCCCCTTGTCCTCCGGAGTTCCCCGTCTTGGGACAGATGCTCAGATCAAACACCTGGGAGGCTGATTTTGCCGCAGGATACACGTCCCTCTTTCTCCTTCCACCCCTCCACCCACGAGAGATCTCGTCCACTTCCGTGGTTTCCACAAGCAGCTCCCCATCATCTCCTAGATCGGGGTGCTCTGTGCTCAGCCTGAAGCAGCCAAGTTGGCCAGGTGGAGGGCAGCATCTCTCCCACACCTGCTCTTCCTCCTGGTTCTCCGTCTGTGGTTGACCCCGTTGTCCCCCAGTCACTGGTTAGACCCCTGAAAGTCACCCTGGCCCTGCCCCCCAACC
>NW_020175468.1:3039807-3040886 GCF_003031525.2 Neophocaena asiaeorientalis asiaeorientalis
CTCACAACTTGGCATCGGAGACCTTGCTTCCCCAGCCTCATCTGACACAATTCTAAGCTTCAGCTCTACCAAAATATACTTGTAGCTCCTCCCCCCGCTTCTCTTTTCTTCTCTCCCTTTGCATATGCCGTTCCTGGTGGGGAAGGGGGGCAGCCAATAGACAGCTGGGCCCCAGACCTGGCGCTCCCTCCCTTCTTCTCTGAAAACGGCTCATCAAGTATTTGTTGTCTGTTAACACTTCTCTTTGACAATTTAACATTTAAAACCTTTTTTTTTAATTATGGAGAAGTGCAAACAGATGCAGAAATAGAATAGTATAATAAGCTTCCTTGTAGCCAGCACCAGCGTCAACAGTTAGCAACAGTCAATCAGGTTTCACCTAAAGACCGCCTCCCCGACCACTGGATTATTTTGAAGCAGATCCTACACGCGTCATCTGGGAACACTTCAGTATGTGTCTAGACGATAAGGATTAAAAAAAAAAAAAAATCATTGTAACAAAAAGTGCCGACACGAAAACTCCTATGGTCCGGAAATCCTCGAACACATTCATTAATACGTGGCTCAAATGAGCAAACCAGGGGCGAGAGCATGTGGGTTAAACATCCAAATATCCAGGCCCCAGTCCTGGGGACCTGAACCGAAGACGTCTGGGGAGGTCCCTGGAGCCCTCGAGAAGGACTGTACCAGCGTAAGTGACCAAGGGGTGTGTATATGGGTGAGGGTGCGTGCTGGGTGGGTTTGGGGGGGGTGTGTGGAGCCCCAGCACGGCCCTGACCCTCCCGGATCTCGTCTGACCTGCAGATGTTCGGACAGCGGCGCAACGTGCAGGCGCTGGAGCTGGCGCACATGCTCTACTACCGCAGCACGTCCAACAACTCGGAGCTGCTCAGCGCCCTGGCCCTGCGCGCGCAGGACGAGCACACCAAGGAGGCGCTGCTGGCGCATAGCTTCCTGGCCCGGCGGCCCCGGGGGGCGCGGGGCCAGCCGGAAGAAGGTAGGACTGCGAGTGCCAGGTGGCCCCACACTGCCCCGCCCCTTTCGGCCCCGCCCCCTCGAGGCCCCGCCCCATCCCAACG
>NW_020175468.1:3041096-3075312 GCF_003031525.2 Neophocaena asiaeorientalis asiaeorientalis
GCCTGGCTCAGACGTGGCCCCACCTGGAACAAACTCCACCCTGCCCCTACCGGGTTGAGACTACCGTTAGTCCCAAGTGGCCCTGCCCCAGTGAGACACCGTCCCCACGATGCCCACCTCCCAGTCCCGGCTCGCGCTGGTGAACCCGATTCATCACTCGGGACCCCTGACCCAGCTTCTGCTCTTCCCTGGGGTGACCTCCCTCTCCTAACCTCAACCTTGATAGGAGTCTTGGATCAGGCTCCTGTTGTGGCATGCTCCCCACTCCCCGCCCGCTTCTTCCTGTACGTGAACCCAAACACTTCCTACAAGACACCCTTATCCGTTACCTGTGTAAGCGCCCTGAGCAAGAGTCCCTGGCTTGTCCCCAGATGAGAGCCCCAAAGCTGAGCCTCCTAGGCTTTGTCCCACTCCCCTAGGCTTCTCCCAAACCCAGACCCCTCCCATTCGTTGTGCTGCGCCCTCCCTGCTGCCCCCTCTCAGTCCTTCCAGGTCTGTCTGACCTCCTCACAACACCTGCCTCCCTCTGCAGAGACCTCCCAGTGGCTCCAGTCGGAGGTGGAGAACTGGCTTCTAGCCCAGTCAGGCTGTGACGTGGCCTTCAACGGAACTCGGGCCCTGGCCCACCTGCAAGCCCTGACCCCCAGCATCGGGATGTACCCGCCCCCGGGTTTCCCCAAACTAGACCCGTTGGCTACTATCACTTCCCCCAAGGCCGCACCACCCAGCACTGATGACCCCTTATCGAAACCTCTCTGTCCCGCCCCGCCCAGCCAGCTGGTTGGGAACTAAGCTCCGCCTCCTCGACAAGCCGTCAATCATGGCTACGATGCTTCACCACTCCGCAACTTCCAGTTACTTATTACTACTTAACGTTACTCTGTTTTCTTAAACAAAGTCGCCCATCAAGGCAGCCTGCTGTTGCTAGGCCCCCTCTTCGGATGAACAGCCAATCAAAGCTTTTAGGCTCTGCTTCTGTTCCATCTTGGTCCCCCGCCCCACAAACATTTAAACGTGGTGCCAGCCAATCACAGCCGTGCAATGCTACAAACCACCAGGCACAGCTGTTAAACTGTGCCCTCCCGAGGCTATATATCACTGTCTTTTTAGCCTGTACCGGGCAAACTGCCCATCGTGTTCACCGAGGCGGAGCTCCAGCCCACGTCCAATGAGAGCCTTTTAGCCCGGTTCTCTGGCAAACCGCCAATGACAGCAGTTGGGCACAACCATCCTAGGGCAGCCAGTTGTCCCTGCATGGAAGCAACCAATCAGAATTTTTAGAGGAGACCTGATCTATCAATTGCAGCTACTTATAAGGCAGGCCATTTGGTCAACTGTCGATCAGCTTGTCCAGGCTGAAGGGGTTGGGAGCCTTGTGTCAGGCAGAAAGCTGGGCCAGGAGGAACCAGAAACTATCCTCACCCCAAGGCTCACGTCCACTCAGGCCCCAACAACAAAACTCAGGCGCCTTCCCTGCCCAGGTCCCTCAACCTTTCTACAGAAACTACCTCAGCCTGGATCTTGCCTCCACCAGTGGCCTGTGCAATATTTATTGGCCTATCAATTTCTCCCTTGTCCCCTCTCGCAAAGGAATAAATCATGTTTCATAAATCTGGATGAGTGGGGTAGCCACAGGGGTTGGAGGGAAGGAAGGCATTGGAATCCTGGAAAGAAGAGACTCTGGGTCTTGGGGGAATGCATTTTGGGTGGGTCCCGTGCAAAGAAAGCTGTAGTCCTAGAGAGAGACTGGGCTTGGAGTTGGTGAAATAGACTGGCTGTGGGTCACAGAAGAGGATCTTAGGGAGGACCTGACTCCTGAGCAGAGCCCTGGTTCCCCAAAAGACTGAGTCTTCTGAACACAGAAGATAGGACAGATCGTTCACTGCACAAAGACACACAGCCAGGAGATGGGTTGGTGTAAAACCCAGCCTTTCCCCGTCCCACATGTGGGGTTGAGTAAGCCTGGAGAAGAGGGGGTGTCATCTAATTTTTACTAAGGTGTCATATGGATTAGAGGCGGCATTTGGAGAGGGTGGGGGAAGAAGAGGGGTTGGGTTCCAAGAGGGAAATGGAAAAGAGTCTTCTCAGAGGAAGGGTCAGAGGGAGAAAAAAAAGAGACTCAACTGTTCCCAACCGGGGTTCTTGGCCTCCTTAATCAATAGAAATTGATCAGAGGCCAGATAAGAAATTCAGGCAAGGCTTTATTGGGGTTCCTGCTGCAGCAGGGGGGAGAGAGAACAAACAACAGTTTCCCTTGAAGTGGGGTGAGCTGGTCCCTTCTATGGGGTGAGGGTAGGGGTGTGTCCAGTGTTTGGGCCAGAGGAGTGGCTTAGGTGGCTTGCCCACCTCTTCGGTGGTGTGTGCAGTGGGCACGCGCAGTACCCTTCTTTTGCTCCTGGTTCTTCAGAAGTGGCAGTTGGGCTTTTTGGTCTCTTCGTATCTTGTTGTCCAGAATTTGCCCCATGTGCACATGCGTGCAGTTAGTCCCTTATAGTTTCTTTGTATTTTGTAGCTGGAGGAAATATTTGTCCAGGTGCAAGCAAGGTAGCAAAGGGTCCCAGGTCCCAGCCTGTCTAACAGCAATCTAGAACAAGACACACAGCCTCGCTAGTTGAGAGAGACCCTTGGCCAAGGAGAGAGGACTGGAAACACAGATTCCTGGTTCTTACCTAGAAGTGCCTGAAGGTCTAGTCTTGGGAGGAATCCTGAGTTTTGAGACCGGAGGGCCCGGGGGCCTCGGGTCTGTGGAAGGGGAAGAAGGGCTGCTGGGACCGCGGGCTCCTGTATCCCAAGTTAGAGAGAGATGGGGGCCTGGAGCTAGACGTTCTGAAGACCAAGCTGCTGCTGATGGGGGCTGTCCCCATTCAGGAAAGATCAGGCACGAGCAGCCTGGGTCCCAGAAGAAGGAAGGAAGGAAGGAGGCAAAGGTAGAACGAGCGGTTAAATGGTTTTATTTTCTGGAGGCGGGGTGGGGGCTTCGGGGTGAGGTGGAGGGGCCGGGAGCCGGCTGGGGAGACGAGGGGACGCGCGGCCCTCACTCCCGCTTCCGCAAGTGGATGTAGATGATGCCGCTGGCCAGGGCGAGGGGGAAGGCCACCCAGGCCAGGGCGAAGCAGTAACCGAAACTGCCCCCTGATGGGCGCTCCGCCAGTATCTCCTCGGCGTGAATGGCGTAGATCAGCGCCCCGGTAAACACCGCCACGCCTGTGGGGAGATGGGAACCACGCGTCACGCAGGACCCGCACAAGAAGACTGAATTTCCCAACAACCCACGGGCCAAAGAAGCCGCGGGAGGGCGAGTGCGCAGCACCGCTGCCTGCTGGGAGTTGTGGTTCGCTCCGCCAGCGCCATGCCTCGGGGCCACGGCAGACTGGCCTTGGGCAATTTAGTTAATTTTTTCGGGCCCCCCTTACTCATCCATTAAATGGGACGAAAGTACCTACTCATCCATCCATCCATTCAAGGAATACTTTTGAGCACCTTTCTACAAGCCAAGCGCACAGATAGTGAATTAATAGAACAAGAGGGAACCTAGAAAGATAATGTTCCCCCAAACTGATGACTATGATTAACTTAGTCCTTTGCACCTGAAGTCAAAAAACTGAAAAGTACATAAAACTCCCTGAAGTGTCTGATACATAGTAGGTCCACAAGAAACAGCAACTGGCTGACATTATAAAACCACTACTATTATGATTCAGAGTTCTCTCCTGGCGTATTAATTAGCTACCTATCCCTGCTGGCACCCCTTCATCCGTGGGATCTAAATTATTTGTCCACACCCCCTTCCCCAGCCCTGGCTCCCTGAAGCCCGAAGTGCCAGTTCCCCCATAACTCAGAGCTGCACATCACAAACCACCAAGTCACTGAAAACTACAACTCCCCTAAGTCCCCGGGGCAGAGAGGTAGCCAAGGGAGGAAGCTCGGGTGGTCTTTGGGTTGTTGAGAATTGTTTTCATTCATCAGATGTCCATTCTCAGCTCCTCCCCCCCCCCCACATCCTCACAGGCCTCCTCCCTTCCCTTGAATTCCCAGGGAACAGTGCTCACTGGTGCAAAGCTGGCAGAGGCCAGTGGCATAGAAGAGCCCTCCTCGCCGCATGGTGTAGAGCTGGAACATGAACAGGATGAAGGACAGACAGCAGAGGATGAGGGAAAGCACCATGAGGACCTGTACTGCCTTCAGCCAGCCTGCAATAGGAGACAGAGGTGGAAGTCACAGCAGTCCAGAGTTCCAGCTCCACCTGCTTGCTCGTCATTGCCCCCACCAACCCTTCTTCCATTTAGAGACATACAATATCACTTATATCGACCTGTATCGACCTGTATATATCGATACTGTATATATATATACAGTATCACTTATATCGACCTCAATTCCTGTAACTTTCCTAAATTCCCTTATCAGTTCTAGAAGCTGTTTGCAGATTCTTTAGGATTTTCTATATAAAGATGTTCACTGGGAATCAAGACATTTTTACTTCTTCCTTTCCCATCTTTATGCCTTTTATTTCTTTTTCTTGCCTTGTTGCTTTGGCTACCTCCAGTACAATGTTGTATAGGAGAGCAAAAATTCTTACTTGCCCTTAGGCAAAAAGCATTTACTCTTTCACCTTGACTTCAAAATTTCTATGCATGCAGCTCCGCCCCTTTAGAACTCAGATGCACCTGGCCCCACTTCTTTAGAACCTTAGAAGGATTCAGCCTCACCTCTTTAGAAATGTAATGTGGTCCGCCCCATTGGAACTTGGAAAGATTGGTCCCAGCCACCCCTTCAGAACACCTGTCTCCTTAGAACTTTGGAAACATAATCATGTCTCCTCAGAATCTTGGGAGTTTTTCCCCCTTTCTTTAAACCTAGAGCATGTGGCCTCCATTCCTTCTGAATCATAGGGAGTGGGGCTTTTAGCCCATCCTCTTTAGAATATGAGCATACTTCCCCCTACCATCCAGATAGATGGGTCATCATACATCAGCTTCTGTCACTCAGCATGGGGACCCAGACCCGCCCACTCAAACCTTGGGGGGTTCCCAATCCTTGGTCCCGGGAGGATACTTGGGGTTACCCCTCCCTTTTGCAGACCAGTTTCCAATGCCCCTCACCCCTCACCATTCTCGCTGACATTACTGCAGGCCCACGTTTTGTTGTCACTGTTCCATGTGCAGTCGTACCAGAGATTCAGGGACTCCTTCCCGGGGAGGGCCCACCAGGACTGGGATGGACAGAGGAACAAGGACAAAGTTAGGGAGACTAGGAAGGGTTAGGAAAAGGGCAAGGTGCCATGGGAAAGCATGGATTTAGTAGGAAAGTGGGGCCGGGGGAGGCACGTAGGGTGGAGGCAGAGCTCAGAAGGGTGAGTGCTAGGGAAAGGGGGCGGGGCCAGAGTGACTAGCGGAGGGGTGTGGCAGGAGTCTGCAGGAGAGCGGGAGGCTCCTACTCCAAGTAAGCTTACCTTGTCCAGAGTGGCCACGAAAAGCAGGATGAGAATGAGGATGTGAAGGGCAGAGACCACCAGCAAAAGGAGTGACATGGCTGCGCTGGAAGCCTGGATGGGGACGTCAGGAGACCATCACGTCAAGAGGTTGGCACAGGGGCGGGGGACATGTCTAATTCTGGTGGAGAAGGGGGCTGAGTCCAGACTCCCAGGTCTAATGGAAAAGGGGGCTAGGAGCCCCGGACTTCCGGTCTGAGAGAGGAGGAGGCTGGGCTCCAGACTCCTGGGTCTGAAGGAGGAGGGGGCTGGGGGCCCGGGGCCCAGACTCCTGAATTCCCCAGGGCCTGCAGGGGGCCAGGGATGGACTCTCGGGTCGGGAATGAGTAAGACTAGCAATGTGGCCCCCATCTCCTCAGAGCCCTGTCCCTGGGCACCTATGGGCCAGGTTCTGAAAATTCATATTGCCGCCTGTTCAGATTCATCAGAATCTGGAGTCTGCCCCCAGAATCAGGCATACTTGAGTCACCCCACTCCTCTCCTGGGGTGGGGGGAGGAAGGGGGACCCGGTGAGTCATCTGGTCGGTGACTCATCTCACCCCCTTGCCTCCCAAACACCAGGGAAACCCCAGCCCCTGGCTATGCCCATGAGGTCCGCACCCCACCCTGCTGCCAGACTAGTGTCTACTAGACACCTTGTAGGGAAAGTGGACAAGATCCGTGTTGGGAGTGGGGAGAGGCCCAAGAAGGAGGAGACAGCTTCCCATGACCCTTCAAGTGTCCAGAAAGGGCGGGAGAGGGGTGGGGGGAGGTGGCTGAAGGGTCCCCAGACTCTGCTTGTTCTCACGAGAAGCCCTGACCTCAGGGTCCTCGGGGCGGGGGGGGAGTGGACAGCCACAGGAAAAAAACAGCAGGAAGTTTTCGGGTGGGGAGGCTCTGTTGGGAACCCTCAAACTTTGCCGGGCTCCACCCCTTCCCAAGTCTCCACCCCAAGTGCAAAGAGATCACTTCTTAAATTACAAGGATTTCCAAGCTTCTCCCAAGCTGGGGGGTCTCCTTTCCAAACTGCTGCACACCCAGGTAAAGAAAGAAATCCCAGTCTGAATAACGGATTGGAAACTTACCGAGTGCGGCGGAAAAAGTCAGAGTTGAGTCTGGTCCCTCACTTGGGCCTCCGTGCCCCGCCCTTCTCCTCCCTCCTTCCACCCTGTAGAGGCCCCCGCCTCTCACGGCCTTCCTCCCTCCCTCCCTCCCTCTCCCCTCTTGCTCTCTCCCTCCTTCTCCCCTCCAATCCCGGAACTCTCTCTCTCTCCCCGTCTCCCTCTCTCCCTCTCTCTCTCCTTCTGCCTCTTGTCTCTCTCGGTCCTGTCCTCACTGTCTGTACCTCCTTCCTCCTCTCTCTCCTCACTCTCCTGGTTTCTCTTTCTCTGCTCCTCTCAATATATACTGACCCTTTTATACCCACCCTCACCACACCCAGCTGAGGTCTGCAGCCAGAGGGAGGGCCCAGGCACTCGGATTCCTCATTCTCTGGGCCCCCACCCACTGCCCCCAGACAGGCATCTTCTGGGGCTCCCTCCTGCGGTTGAGATGATGCGTCCTTGGCAGGAAGGGAACAGAGCTGGGGCCCTCAGGTGGGGCAAGCATCAGGGGTGGGAGGATTTGATTCTCAGGCCTCTGCTCTGGGACTGGTCCTGAGACTGATGTCTGCTTTCCTTGATGGGGCTTAGGAATGAATCCTCAGAGGGATGGGAGACTGAGGGATGAGGCCAGATTCCTGCAGCGTGGAGTGAGGTGAGGGCTGGTGGCGTTGGCACCATGGTGGGGGTCAGGGGACGGGAAATGAGGAAGTGTGGAACTCCAGAAGGGGGCAGGAGGTGGAAGTTAAGAACCCAGGGCTACTGTTTCCTGCCCCGGGGGACCTTGACCAATTATTTCAACTCTCTGAGCCTCAGTTTCCTAATCTATGAGGTGGGTAAAATACTACTCATAATACTGACAATATACTAATACTGATAATAATTCTGATACTTATTCTAAACGAATAAGGTAATACCAGCACACTAACACACCTAACATGTTTATTCCTCTCCTCATCAAACATTCATTGGACATCTATTATGAACCAGGAGTGAATAATGAAGAAAACAGATGGGAGCCCTGCTGCTCTTATGGAGTTTCCCTTCTAGTTGAGGGAGAGGGACAATAAAGACAAAACATCAGTGAAGAAGATAGATTTCAGATAGTGATAAAGGCTTTGAAGGAAATAAAATAGAGTGACACTGCTAATGATGGGAGGCTACTTTAAAAGGGTGATCTGGCCAGGCCTCTCTGAGGAGGTGACATCTGAGCTGAGACTTGCAGACGGGAGTCATCTGAATGCGGGGCAGGGAGAGGACGGGCACAGACCTTTGAGAACAAGTTCAGGTTGTTTGAGAAGAAGACAGAAGGGCCAGTGTGGCCAGAACATAGGGAACGAGAGAGAGTGGTAGGAAGGGAAATCAAAGAGGGCCCTTGAAGCCTAGAGGAGGAGTTTGGATTTTATTCTAAGTGCAGTTGGAAACCAGTGGAGGGTTTTAAACAGAAGTGCAGTACCGGGGACTTAATGTCAACTATTATCGTTATCATTGTTATTTAATTCTTGGGTTACTGAATTACGGTGGGGGGTGATCACCACTAAGTACCTGGGTCTCTTGGTAGGGTTGGGTGCTTGGTGAAAAATGAGGGACAGGGAACCAGATATCTGGAATATGGAATTAAGAGCTGGAGAACTGAAATCCTGGGTCCCTACAAGGGAAGGGAACTAAGCGATGGGATGTCTGGGTATCTGATTGAGCCAGAGCTAGAGGGAGGGAGAATGGCTGGTCATCTGGGCTCCCTGAGGGGGTGAGGGAAGGGCAGTTCAGTGACTGGGTGGGTACTCGGGAGACCTGGAAGCTGGGTATCACTATAGCACAGACTCTATAGAGATACGCTGGCTGGATTCAAATTGAAACTGCTTTACTCATTAGCTGTGACTTGGGGCAAGTTACTAATCTCTTTATGCCACAGTTTCTTTAACTGTAAAATCGAAATAATAGTAGTAAATACATCATGGAGCAGTTCTTAGAGGAGTGCCTGGCACCAAGTGAGCGCTGTTTGTTGTATGTGCTTGTCATACCAGACACTGGGGCCCTGAGTGGATTCAGTACTGGGAGACCCAAGATCAAGGTCTCTAGGATTTGGGGAAGGGGCAAAATCTTGGGTCCACTGGGTCCCAAGACTACAAAGTTGGGGGTACAAAATGAAGGTCCCTGGGGGTGGGGAATAAAGTAGTTCCAGTTTACATCTTTGAGAAGGACAAGAGACTGGAGGTCTGAAATCAGTTCCCCAGGTAAGTTAGAAAGCCTGGGTCACTGGGGGAAAAATGAGGGACTGAGATCGTATGCTCTTCAAGGAGGCAAGGGGACTGGACCTGGGTCCTGGGAGGAGTCTGGGGACTAGGGTCTAGGGAGATGGAATTTGAGGGGGGGAGGTGGGGAACAGGAGGCTAGGACTCTGAATCAAGCTCCCAGAGCGGAATCAGCGCCAGAGTTGGGCACCCCGTGGGTGTTCGGGCAGGGGGTCCCCCATGCTAGGGCCCTATAGAAGGGGGAGAATCAGGGGACCCGAAGGCGGTGGGGGGGATCTCCCCCTCCTGGGCCTCCAAAGCTACGAGCTGAGCGCCCGCGGGCCGCTTCCTCCCACAGGAAACCGCAGGCATCGGGCACACCCAGCCTGCAGGGAGCGGTGCCTACTGCCAGCCCGCTCTGTAGAGGCCCACGGGGGAAGCCGCCTGTTGTCAAGGGGGCAACAGCCTGCCGTCAACAGGGCGTGCCCTGCGGGGCTAAGGGCGCCGCCATGGGGGCGTGGCCGGAAAGCAGGGATGGCACGGAGCGCCCTAGGCCCCGCCCACTCCCGCCTTTCTAACGCGGCTGTGGGTTTTTGGCTGCCTCTCAGGAGGCCGTTGGCCGCGCATGCGTAGTCAGCCGCTTCGAGGACCTGAGGCGGCGGTGAGCGCTTCTCCCCCCTCACAATTTCCGGCATCGGCACCGCGTGCCTGCTGATGAATCCTCAAAATAACGTGGTCTTAATCAGCTTAAGACACGCATCTCCCACGCCCCGTCCCGAAGGACCTTGGCCCAGTTCCAAAGCCTTTCAGACGTTTCCCTCCCAGCCCTGCCTCCACAGGCTCTTTTAGCTACTGCCTCTCCCTCCTGGAAACACAGCCCAGCCCTCACAACCCTGTGCTCCCCAAATAGACCATCTCGACCATCCTTCCCCAGGATCTCTGAGCCTGAGTGCCTCCGTGTTAGTCGCCCCCCCCCCCCGCCACAAGTCTTGGGAATCCGCGCTCTTCCGGCGCCCTCCCACCAGACCCCTCCCGTGTTCTTCCAGCCACGCCCCTTTCAGCCCTCGAAGCCCCACCCCTCACAATGCCCTCAGCCCCGCCCTCTACAGGTTTCCTTCCCCCTCCCCTCTCAAGGCTCCGAAGCCCCGGCCTGGACGGGTTTCTGACTCCTTGCTGAGGTTCGCCAGCCCCAACCCTCTCCGGTCCCGGCAGCTCTGCCCTCCCCTGAAGCCCCGCCCCTCAGGCCCACCCAGTCCCTCTCCTCAGAGGCCTTTTCAGTCCCGCCCTTCATAGTCCTCTACAGCTTCGCCCCTCGCAAGGGCTACAGTCCCGCCCTCACAGGCCCTCCCAACCCTGCCCCTCACAAGGCCTACAGTCCCGCCCCCACAGGTCCCGCCCCTGGCAGGACCCCGAACCCACGCCCAGCCCAGCCCTCTAGCCCCGCCCCTCGCAGGGCTCCCCCCTAACTCATCTGCTCATAGCACCCGAGCTCCCCGCAAGTCTCCTCGCGGCCTCCTCGGCCTCTCCTCCCCAGTCTCCCCTCCCACGGCTTTCTTCGGTGGCCTTGGTCCCTCCCCGGCTGCTGTCCTCAGGCCTCATTGGCCCCTCATCTCCCCAGTAACCAGACCACAACAGTGAGCTTGGAGCATCCAGGACATGTCAGGCACTCCAGCCCAGCAGGTAGGGACCAGGCCTCACTCCCCTCAGCCGACGGGGTTGGGGGGATTTCCCCCTCCTCTGTGCCCCCTCCCCAAACAGCCCCGCCTCGGAGATACCGAGAGCCTAGAAGACCCCCCGCCAGAGTCAGAGCCGCGACGCAAGACAGAGAATGTGAGAGGTGGGAGGTCGGGAGAGGCATGGGAAGAGACCCTAGAGGTGTCTCACTCCAACCCACTGGAGAAATTGAGACTCAAAGAAAGGCCAGAGCTAGTTCTGGGGTCACTCTCTTCCAATTCCGAGTCCCTCGCTGTTCGTCGCCCGCCCTCCTCCTATAGCCCTCTCCTGCTCGCCGTCTGAAGGGGTCCTGTGCCACCCCTACAGGAGCCCCACGCTCTTTGGCCAAGATGCCTTTAGGACTCTCTGCTGGGAGCGCTCGTTCCGAGGATGGAAGCGAGGCCTTCCTGGAGGGAACGGGTAATTCGTACATTCTTTATTTCATTCATTCTTTTCCCGGTTTTCCCACGTTTCAGGTCCTGTGCAGCAAGGCACTGGGGACAGGGAGGGACTTCAGGAGCGCCCTCTAGTGGGGAAACGCACAGGCTCCAGAATGGAGGTGGAGCCGGGCAGATGGGCGGGCCAAGCCTGGGGAGTGGAACGGCCGGGAAGACTTACTGCAGAAGTTTGAGCGGGGCCCAGAACTTCTCTCAGGAATTACCAACAGGAGAAGGAAGGGACGAGTGTTTCCGCAGAGAGAACAGCATATGACCAGAGCAAGCTTTCTCAGTCTCCACATTGTTGACCCTTGGGGTCAGATGTCAGATCATTCCTTGCTGTCCGGGGGACTGTCCTGCGTGGTGGAGGATGCTCAGTGCATCCCTGGCCTCTACCCACTTCATGTCAGTAGCACCCCCCAACCTGCCCCCGCACCATACAATCAAAAGTGTCTTTAGACATGGCCATATGTCTTTAAGGGGGCACAATTGCTCCTGGATGAGAACCACTGGGCCGTGAGAGTTGGGGAGCTAGTGGAAGAGACCAGAGGGGTGGGTAGGGTTGGGTTTGTGGGCCCTTGAACACCAGGGTGAAGAGCTGGGACTTTGTCCTGGAGATGCTGGCGCGCCAGGGAGGCCTGTGACAGCTCTAGGTATAGAAAGACCCTCTGGAGCTGTGAGGGGAGGCCAGGAGGTTAGGGAGGAGGCTGGGGTGATGGGGTGACGGTCCAGAAAGGGGAGGATGAGGCCTGAGCCAGGGGGATGGGCTGAGAGCGAGGAGGCGGGAGGTGGGGCTGAGGAAGGCTGGGCAGTGGGCTGAAGGGGAGGGAGGGAACAGCAATGGTGCCCTGGGGGTCTTGGCACCTGTCCTCAGCTTTCCCAAGTTCCAGGTCCTGTGCTTCTGGTCCCTGAGGACTGTGAGTCCTCCCAGGAGTGCCCTCTAGTGGGGAAACATGTGTGCCCAAGCCCCGGGTAGGAGTGGGTTTAGGGGAAAAATGCGAAGGTCGGCTTGGGGTACAGGAAGTGTGAAGGGATGAGGAAGCTTGAGGGATACAGGAACTGAGGTGCAGCCCTAGAGTGGTGTTGGGAACTGGGTCTGCAGTTCAGGTGAAGTTTGTGAGACCCTCAGGGAGCCAGAATTCCTAGGTGCTGGGGAGGGAGGGGCTGGAACCTGGATTCCTATGGAGTCCCTCCCTGGCCTGGTCCCACCTCAGTGGATTGGGAGCTGAGCAGACTGCAGCGGCAATGCAAAGTGATGGAGGGTGAAAGGCGAGCCTACAGCAAGGAGGTCCACCAGCGCATCAACAAGCAACTGTGAGCCGAGCACCTGGGGCCCTGGAGCTGGGGCGGGGCTGTTGAGGAGGTGGGTGCTGGCCTCCTCCTGGGGCTGACGGGGGAGGGAAGGCCCAGTGTGTCTGGACTTTAGTGAGGCCGAGCTCTGCCCCTTTCTGGCTTCCCCTCCACTTCCCTGCCTGGGCAGTGAGGAGATTCAGCGCCTGGAAGGGGTGCGGAACAAGCTGCAGGTCCAGATCAGCATTGCCCAGAGCCAGGTCACGCGGCAGCAGGACAGCAAGAGGCTGGAAAACATGGGTCACCTGCTCAAGTGCCGGGTCCGGGCGCAGGCTGAGGTCAAGGAGCTGCAGGAGCAGACCAGAGCCCTGGACAGGCAGGTGGGTTCTGAGACCAGACTTGGTGGATCTTACTTAGGAGCGTGTGTCATAACCTCTTTGAGCCTTACCTTCCTCATCTGAAAAATGGGGTTATTGAAAGCATCTCCCTGGGGGAGTTGTGTTCAGGCTCCGGTAGGAATATGAGTATTTAGTGCTTAGCACAGCCCCACACCTTCAAAAAAGGTGGTTAAGGGGGAAAGATTCACCTTCTGGAGTCTGTGAAACCTGCATTAGAATCCTGGTCCTGGCACATCAGCGCTGTGTGACCATGGGCAAGTCTTCACCTCTCTGGGCTGTAGTTTCTTCATCTGCAAAAAGAGGATGTGGGTAACTCAGCAGAGTCTAGACAGATTTTTTTTTTTTTTCCTGGCTGTGCCGTGTGGCATGCGGGACCTTAGTTCCCTGACCGGAGATCGAACCCGTGCCCCCTGCAGTGGAAGCACGGAGTCCTAACCACTGGACCACCAGGGAATTCCCTAGACAGATTTTTCCTATTTGCTTCAAGACCTTGTTATTTGGCCCTGCAAACAATGTGACTTTTCTAGGCCAGTGTTCTTTTCAGTTTTTAGGACCACAACTCATTGTGACACAGTTCATAAACACACAGATACAGTCCTTTTTGCCACTTCAAGTGACATATTCACAAGGTCCAGGGATTTAGATGTGGACATCTGGGCAGGAGGGTGAGGGGCATTTTTCTGTCTACTACATGTTCTGTAGTTTTATTACATTTGACTTTCAATCAGTCCGTTTGTCCAGCTCTCAGTATCACCCTGAGCTGCCTTTTGGAAGCTGAATTCTGTCTGATTTACACACCTCAAAATTTTGGCTGTTTCATGGTAGTACATGTGTGTAGTGTGTTGGCTGCCGGAGCTGGCTTTCCTTAGTCTTTCATGGGAACTCACCAGAGACAGGTCCAACCGGGATGATCTTATTATCTTGACTCCATGGATTCCTTTGCCCTAAGAAACTTGATTATGGAGAACTGTAGGTCAGGTGGATCCTCTGAATATAGCTCTGTAAAGTTCCTCATGAGTTCAAGAAAGGATGTAGTTGTCTGGTGATAGTCATTCATTCAACAAATATTTGTTGAGTGCCTACTAAGTGCCAGGTACTGTTCTAGGTGTTGAAGACACAGTAGTCAACAAAACAGACAGGAGTCTGCTCTCATGTGGTTTACATTCTACTGGGGAGATAGACAATAAGTCAAATAAAAGCCAAAGAAAGGGACTTCCCTGGTGGTGCAGTGGTTGAGAGTCTGCCTGCCGATGCAGGGGACACGGGTTCGTGCCCCGGTCCGGGAGGATCCCATATACCGCGGAGCGGCTGGGCCCGTGAGCCATGGCCGCTGAGCCTGCGCGTCCGGAGCCTGTGCTCTGCAACGGGAGAGGCCACAACAGTGAGAGGCCTGTGTACCGCAAAAAAAAAAAAAAAGGAATCCTCCTGCCAATGCAGGGGACTTGGGTTCAAGCCCTGGTCTGGGAAGATCCCACATGCCACAGAGCAGCTAAGCCCGTGCGCCACGACTACTGAGCATGCATGCTGCAACTATTGAAGCCCGCACACTAGAGCCCATGCTCTGCAGCAAGAGCAGCCACTGCAATGAGAAGCCCGCGCACCGCAACGAAGAGTAGCCCCCACTCGCTACAACTAAAGAAACTCTGTGCGCAGCAACGAAGACCCAACGCAGCCAAAAAAAACCCCCAAAAAACTGAAGAAAGAATTTGTTCCAAAGAAATCACCCAGAATCTTGCACAGAGAGACAAAAAGATGAGAAACGTGGAAGGGTGGTCAAGACAATTGCAGATCTAGTGAGAAGGTTTAACAGTTGTCTAATAAAAGTTTCAGAAGAACAGAAAGAGAACGGGACAGAGGTAATGTGTGACAGGATAATTTCTGAGAACTTTCCAGAAACAATGAAAGAGTGAATCCACAGATTCAAGGATGCCTTAGAGTCCAAAACAGGATGAACAAAAAAGCCATGCTTATGCAGGACATACGGAAATTTCCAAAATATACAAGCAGCCAGAAAACTTTTAAAAGGCATTACTTTCAAAGGAGCCACAGTTAGACCGACAACTGATTTCTCAAAAGAAACATTGGAAGTCAGATTGTGTCATTGTAACTTCAACGTACTAAGAGACAAGGTATTTTAACAATGTATTTTAACAAGGTATTCTTAACAAGGTATTTTAACAATGTGGCTGGATACAAAATTAATATTTCCATGTGTTAGCAATAGCTATTAGAAAATAGAAGAAGAAAAGACAAATTTATAATAGTCAAAAGAAGTACCTAGGAAGGCATCTAACAAAAGTGTGCAAGACCTCGATAGAGTAAATTGTAAAAGTTTATTGAGGGATATTGAAGAAGAATTTAATGTAGAAATATACCATATTCATGGATTGGAAGAGTTAGTGTTGTAAAATGTCAGATCTCCAAATTGATTTATAGAATCAATGTAATCTCTACAAAACACTAAAAGTTTTTATTTATTTTATTTATTTATTTATTATTTTTCTTCTTGCGGTACACGGGCCTCTCACTGTTGTGGCCTCTCCCGTTGCGGAGCACAGGCTCCGGACGCGCAGGCTCAGCGGCCATGGCTCACGGGCCCAGCCGCTCCGCGGCATGTGGGATCTTCCCGCACCGGGGCACGAACCCGTTGTCCCCTGCATCGGCAGGCGGACTCTCAACCACTAGCGCCACCAGGGAAGCCCTAAAAGTTTTTATTTTTAATGGATGGAATTGATAAAGAGATTCTAAGGTTTATAGAGAAGTGCAATGGACAAGATGACTAAAATTTACTTAAAAGAAGAACAATGTGGAAGGATTTGCTCTATCAATTATCAAGATTTATTAAAAAGGTCTTATGGGACTTCCCTGGCGGTCCAGTGATTAAGACTCCATGCTCCCAATGCAGGGGGCACGGGTTCGATCCCTGGTTGGCGGACTAAGATCCCACATGCCGCATGATGCGACATAAATAAATAAATCTCTTATAATTGATGCAGGGCTAATCAAGTGGGATAATGGGACAGAATAGAGAGACTGGGCTGAGACCTATGCATATGTGGACACTTGATATTTGACTTCAAGAAATGGGAAAAGGAGGATTCTAATAATGGTGCTGTGAAAATTGGATATCCATACTGTAAGATGAAACCAGACACTTACCTCTCACTGTCCCCAAAACTAATTCCAGATGGATCAAAGGTCTAAATGTGTGAAAGTGCAGAACATTTCTTAAGGTACAGAAATCTCTACTTTTAAAGGAAAAGATTGATACATTCCATGACTTTAAAATTAGTAACTCCTGTTCACCAAAAGAACCATAGAGCGTGCAAACTAAGTCACAGTACTGAAGGTTATTTGTAAGACATAGCTGACAAAGAACCTAGCGTCAAGGACATATAAGGATCTCTTACAAATCATTAAAGAGTCAGCTCAATTTAAAAACAGTCAAAGGAAGGCTTCCCAGGTGGCACAGTGGTTAAGAATCCTCCTACCAATGCAGGGGACGCGGGTTTGAGCCCTGGTCCAGGAAGATCCCACATGCTGCAGAGCAACTAAGCTTGCGAGCCACAACTACTGAAGCCCGCGTGCCACAGCTACTGAAGCCCACCCACCTAGAGCCTGTGCTCTTCAACGAAGAGTAACCCCCGCTCACTGCAACTAGAGAAAGTACAGCAACAAAGACCCAATGCAGCCAAAAATAAATTAATTAATTTAAAAAATAAAAAAATTAAAGAAATAAAAACAGTCGAAGGACTTGAGTGGGCACATCACCAAGTAAGAAATTCAGATGTCCAATGAATGGAAGAATTATTACTCATCAGTATTCAGAGAAAGGCAAATGAAAGCCATAAGGAGGTATCATTACACACTCACCAGATTTTCAAAAATTAGTGTCCAAAAATACCAAGTGCTGGGGAAAGAAGGAACGGTGAGAACCCTTATGAAGTGTTGGTTGCTAAGACCCCACCAGTTGGTGGGAGTCTAAATTGTCATGAGTATCCTGAAAAGGTTTTTTCCCCCCATTATCTATTAAATTTGAAGAGAGACATACCCTGCGATCTGGGGTTGCATCTACTCCACATGGACGGTCACCAGAAGCAGTCTTGGGCTCTACCTGACCATCACACTCACAGGATCCAATAGGCTGTCACTTGGCACCAGGTTCACTTAACTCTGTAGAAGGAAAGAGGACAAGAAACAACAGCATCTTTGCACAACAGCATCCAGTACATCTTCCTTGAGCGTCCAGGGGCTGCTTCTCAGCATGTTCAGTTGGATGATACTGTACGGGTGGGTGTTGCTCGCCCTGGCATAGGGAAGTTTTATATACAACATGAGCCACCTCTTGTAACAGATCATCAGGGCAGCTTCTAAGACCCCACAAGGAACGTATTCCATTGTAAGAAACACCCCACAGAGAAACCAGTTTTCTATTCAGTCCTGGTCATGTAGGCCTTTGGGGTCTCTGAGTCCACTCATAATCCTTCCAATCTGATATCGTTCACCAATCAGGGGCCATTTTTGTAATCAGCATTGTTGCCTGGGAACACAGCTGGCGTTCCGTATTTACATTAGCCCAGTATGTTTCCATGGAAACGGTGTTAGAAGGAAGTAAACCAAAGTCATTTCCCAGTAGAAAATGGTTTAGATTTGTCAGTAACCCATCCTCCCACCCAACAATTCCACTTCTGAGTCTATACCCTGGAACCAGGACTCATGAAAACAATGTTGATAGATGCATTATTCATATCATCTAGCTCCAAATTGGAAATAACCCAAATGTTCATGAATATTTGAATGAATAAATAAATTGTAGTATATTCTCTTTTTGAAAAATATTTTCGCTGAGCCGGGTCTTAGTTGCAGCATGCAGGATCTTTTTTTAGTTGTGGCGTGCGGACTTCTTAGTTGCAGCATTCAGACTCTTAGTCGTGGCATGCGGACTCTTAGTTGCGGCATGCATGCGGGATCTAGTTCCCTCACCAGGGATCAAACCTGGGCTCCCGCATTAGGAGCCCGGAGTCCTACCACTGGACCACCATGGAAGTCCCATGTAGTATATTCTTATAATGACATAGTATACAACAATAAAAAATTACAATTAAATGTTTGTGGATGAATCTCACAAACATTTGAAGGAAGCAAGGCATAAAATAGACAGCATTATTTCATTTACATAAAATTCAAAACCTGGCCAAGCCAAACTTTTGTTTAGGGGGTTTATACCTGGGTGATAAAACTATAAAGAATTTCACTTAAGGAAGTAGGGCAAACAGATTAATGACTCCCCGAAGATGTCCATGTCATCATCTCTGGACCCCGTGACGACTGCAGATTTTGAGTTGGGTAGGTTATGCTGGATTATCTGAATGGGCCCAATTTACTCACAAGGGTCCTTATAAGAGAGAGACAGGAAGGTCAGGGTCAGAGGAGACGATGTGATTATGGAGAGAGGAGATGTAACAACAGAAGCAGAGGTTGGAGTGGCCGTAAGCCAAGGAATCCAACCTCTAGAAACTGGAAAAGGCAAGGAATGAATTCTCCACTGGAACCTTCAGGAGAAATACAGCCCAGCTGACGCCTTGATTTTTAACCCAGTAAGACTGATTTCCAACTTCTGATCTCCAGAACTGTAAGATAATAAATTTGTTTTGTTTTAAGGCAGTAAATTTGTGGTATTTTGTTACAGCAGCAGTGGAAACTAACACAGACAGGAGAGTGGTACCTCTGTGGAGGGGAAGATGGTAATGATTAGATTGCAGTGCTGTCAGTATTCTAGTTCTTGACCTGGGTGGTGGTTCAAGGATGTTCACTTTTAAAATATATAATAAACTGTACATATGTGATCTATGCACTTTTCTGTGTACAATAACATTTTTTAAGGAAAAAAAGATGTTACCCATCATAGACGTAAATGTAAAACCTAAAACTATAAAACTTCTAGAAAGAAGTGTAGGAGAAAATCTTTGTGAGCTTGGGTTAGGCAAAGATTTCTTAGATGCAACACCAAAAGCATGATCCATAAAAGGAAAAACTGATAAATTGGATTTCATAAAATTTTTAAACTTCTCCTCCTTAAAAGGGTCTGTTCAGAGAATGAAAAGACAAGTCCTACATGGGGAGAAAATATTTGCAAAGCCTGTACCTGACAAAGAACTTATATCCAGAATATATTAAGTACTTTTAAACTCAATAAGAAAACAGACGACCTAATAGGAAAAATGGGCAAAAAGACTTGAACACACACTTCACCAAATATATATAACGTGGAAGCAAGCACGTAGAAATATTAGTCATTAGGGGAATGCAAATTAAAATCACAAGCTACTTCTACACACTTATTAGAATGGCTAAAATTTAAAAGACTGACCTTACCAACTGTTGGTGAGGATGTGGAGAAACTGGAACGTTCACACCCTGCTGGTGGGAATGTAAATGGGACAACCACTTTGGAAAATAGTTTGGCAGTTTTTAAAGAATCAAACGTCCACTAAACGTATGATTCAGCCATTTCCGCTCCTAAGTATTTACCCTAGGAAAAAGAAAGCACATGTTCCTACAGCAACTTGTACGTGAATGTTCATAACAGTTTTATTGGTAAAATTCAAAACAGAAACAACCCAAATGTCCACCAACAGGTGAATGGATAAACAAATTGTGGTACATCCATACAGTGGAATACAACTCAGCAGTCAAAAGGAATGGGCTAGGGTAGGGCTTCCCTGGTGGTGTAGTGGTTAAGAATCCGCCTGCCAGGACAGGGGACACGGGTTTGAGCCCTGGTCCGGGAAGATCTCACATGCTGCGGAGCAACTAAGCCCGTGCACCACAACTACTGGGCCTGAATTCTAGAGCCCATGAGCCACAACTGCTGAGCCCACGTGCCACAACTACTGAAGTCCGCGCGCCTAGAGCCCGTGCTCCACAGCAAGAGAAGCCACCGCAATGAGAAACCCGTGCACCTCAACAAAGAGTAGCCCTTGCTCGCCACAACTAGAGAAAGCCCGTGTGCAGCAACGGAGACCCAACGCAGCCAAAAATAAATAAATAAAATAAATTTAAAGAAAAAAAAAGGAATGGGCTATTGATATACCCAAAGACTTAGATGAATCTCAAAATAATTGTTATGAGTGAAAGAAGCTAAACTCCTCCCCTCAAAAAAAGAGTATATACTATGTGATCCCATTAAGCTAAAACTCTAGAGGGCTTCCCTGGTGGCTCAGTGGTTGAGAGTCCGCCTGCCGATGCAGGGGACAACGGGTTCGTGCCCCAGTCCGGGAAGATCCCACATGCCGCGGAGCGGCTAGGCCCGTGAGCCATGGCCGCTGAGCCTGTGCGTCCGGAGCCTGTGCTCTGCAACGGGAGAAGCTACAACAGTGAGAGGCCCGCATACCGCAAAAAAATAAAAAAATAAAAGTTAAAAAAATAAAATAAAACTCTATAAAATGCAAACTGGCCTAACTGGGTTACTGCATGGGAGTGGGGAGCTGCAGGAAGGAAGTGGCAGGGGGAATGACAAAGAGGAAACTTTGGGGGTGATTGGTATGTTCACTCCTTCGATTATGTCAAACTTACCAAATTGTCTGCTTTAAATATGTGCAGCTTTATTGTGTGTCATTTATACCTCAACAAAGCTGAGAAAAAATTTCCTACCTCACATCATCTGAAAACATCAAGTCTAGTTAGATTAGGTACTTAAATGTAAAGAGCAAAATTTGAATACTTTTAAAAATTGAAGGAGAGTGTTTTCTAATCTTGGGAAGAATTTCTTGAACTACCTATGTTATTGACTCGGATCCTTGGACTCTTTTTTTTCCCCCAACACTGCACAAGCTTTTTCAGTGGCCAAATATTGGAATCTTCATTTTTTATTTATTTATTTTTTAAACTGCATATTATCTGTTTGCTTTTTTGTTTAAGCTGTGCCACGCAGCTTGCGGGATCTTAGTTCCCCAACCAAAGATTGAACCCAGGCCACGGCAGTGAAAGTACCGAGTCCTAACCACTGGACCGCCAGGGAATTCCCAAGACTGGACCCTTTAATCGATAGAAATTGATAAGAGGCCAGACCAGGAATTCTGGTCTGGGATGAGGGAGCGAAAACAAGTAACAGGTTCCCTTGCTTGCTCCCCAAAGCGTGGGGTGAACTTGTTCCTTAAATGGGGTGAGGGTAGGGTGAATGGGTAGGTTGGGCAGGAGGCGAAGCTTAGGCGGTCTGCCCACCCCCTTGATGGTGCTGTGTGCGGGCATCAAGAGCTGTACCCTGCTTTTGCTCCCAGCACCTCAGAAGTGGCAGTTGGTTTGTGGCCATTTTTTGTCTTATTGTTCATAATTGCCCCACTGATTGCACGTGCATGCAGTTATTTTTAGTCTCTTATAGTTTCTTTGTATTCTGTTGCTGGAGGAGACGTTTGTCCAGGTCCAAGTACAAGCACTCCAGTAAAGGGTCCCGGGTCCCAGCCTATCTCACCTAAACTTTCTTTGTTCCTGGAGCCCTTAATTTCTTAGTAAATTTTTTAGCCCCCAAAGAAACATCTAACAGGGGTGTGCTGGGAAACCAGCAATTAGCGGGGGAAAGCACCCTGATATGTAGCATTTTTTTTTAAAAAAAATTTTATATTAGAGTATAGTTGATTTACAATGAGCATTTTCTGATTTTCATAACATCAACGTTCTCATCTAGGCTGAGGTGAACATACCCTATCATGACCCCCAGTGAGTCACACCCTTATAGAATCCCCTCCCCTTCAGTGGCAGCAGAACTTGTGACGGCAGAATTTGGCACAGGTGATGGGTTGTCCCTCCCTTGATGAGGTTATGCTATTTATTTATTTATAATTTTTTGGCTGTGTTGGGTCTTGTTGCTGCACACGGGCTTTCTCTAGTTGCGGCGAGCGGGAGCTACTCTTTGTTGCGGTCCGCAGGCTTCTCACTGCAGGGGCTTCTCGTTGCGGAGCACGGGCTCTAGGCGTGTGGGCATCAGTAGGTGTGGCACGCGGGCTCAGTAGTTGTGGCTCACGGGCTCTAGAGCGCAGGCTCAGTAGTTGTGGTGCACGGGTTTAGTTGTTCCGCGGCATGTGGGATCTTCCTGGACCCGGGCTCGAACCTGTGTCCCCTGCACTGGCAGGCAGATTCTTAACCACTGCACCACCAGGGAAGCCCGGTTATGCTATTTAATACTGCACCATAGTAGACTGAAGAAGCTGCCATGCTGTGGAGAGGGCCACATGGCAGGAAACTTCTGGGGGCTCCTAGGAGCTGAGAGCCTCAGTCCTGCAACTACAAGGAGCTGAATTCTGCCATCAACCACGTGATGAGTCCTGGATGAGACCGTGGCCCTGGTGACCCCTTGATTGCAGCTTTGTGAGTCCTGAGCAGAGGTTCCAGTTGAGCTGTGTCACGTTCCTGACCCGTGGAAACTTCAAGATAATAAATGGGTGTTGTTTTAAGCCACAGGGTTTGTGGTACAGTTGGCCCTCCATATCTACGGGTTCTGTATATGTGGATTCAACAAACCAAGGATGGGAAATATTTTTTAAAAAAAGAAATTCCAGAAATTTCCAAAAGGTTAAACTTGAATTTTGGGGGCCAGCAACTATTTACATAGCAGTTACACTGTATTTACAACTACTTACATAATATTTACATTGTATTAGGTATTATAAGTAATCTAGCCATGATTTAAAGTATACAGGAGGTTGTGCGTAGGTTATGTGCAAATACTATGCCATTTTATATAAGGGACTTGAGTATCTTTGGATTTTGGTATCTGAGGGGAGTCCTGGAACTAATCCCCTGTGGATACTGAAGGGCGACTGTAATTTTTCTGCAGAAATGGAAAACTAATATAATGGTCAATTTCAAACTACCAACAATTTAACTCATGTAATTCCTGAAAATGTAACCATCAGCTCTCAAGAGCTGTCCAAGGGGGCCCCAGTTTTGCACTGCTAACAGCTCTATTATAGCAGTTTGGACCAAACAACCCAATAAATGTTTGCATCCTAACAACCTAGAAACCATTTGGAAAAAAAATATACATAAATTGAAAAAAATTGTGTTTCGTTTTTAAAACCCTCAATTACCTGTGGCACGTTTGTGCCTATTGGCCACTTTGCAACTTTTCAGATCTTGGAGTCAGAGTGGACTCACCACTCTCATTCCACCCTGATTTCTGTGCAGTACTTGCTTTTTTTTTTAATTGAAAATTTTACTGGGGTAATTGTAGGTTCACCTGTGGTTTGAAGAAATAATACAGAGAGAGTCCTTGTACGCTTTGCTTAGTTTCCCCCAATGGTACCGTTTTGGGGTATTTGATTTTTATCACAGCAACTGCTAAAAACTCAGTTTCAGAAAGATGTGACATTGGACTTCCCTAGTGGTTCAGTGGGTAAGACTCTGCACTCCCAATGCAGGGGGGCTGGGTTCGATCCCTGGTGGGGGAACTAGATCCCACAACGCATGCTGCAACTAAGAGTCCGCATCTCGCAACTAGAAACATACCACAGTGAAGATCCCGCATGCTGAAACTGACCCGGGGCAGCCTAAATAAATATTAAAAAAAAAAAAAAAGAAAGAAAGATGTGACATTGGACTTCCCTGGTGGTCCAGTGGTTATAACTCTGCGCCTCCACTGCAAGGGACACTGGTTCAATCCTTGGTTGGGGAACTAAAATCCCATATGCTATGTGGCGTGGTTAAAAAAAAACCCAAAAAACAAAACAACAACAAAGAAAGATGGGATGTCATCAAAAGGAATGTAGCACCGTCTCATGTTGAACCTGGGAACTACCTTGAGCTCCAGGTTCATGTGGTGTCTGACCAATGTCAATGTGTCTCCCTCAAATTTTAAAATATCCCCGTGGTTGCCCCTTTGACTTTGCCGCAATGCTCTGGGGTGCCTTGGCGCATGTATTTGTTTCTTTGCGTGGCTTATACTACAGAAATTTATTGTCACACAGTTCTGGAGGCCAGAAGTCCAAAATCATGATGTCTGCAGTGTTGGTTCCTTTTAAGGGCTGTGAGAATCTGTTCTGTGCATCTTGCCTAGCTTCTGGTGGTTTGCTGGCAATCTTTGGCATTCCTTTGTGTGTAGAAGCATCATTCCAATCTCTGCGTTCATCTTTTTTTCTTTTAAAAAATGTTGTAATACAATTTTAAAGGTTATACTCAATTTGCAGTTATTACAAAATATTGGCTATATCCCCCGTGTTGTACAATACATCCTTTTAGCCTATTTCACACCCAGTCCTTTGTACCCCCCACTCCCCACCCCTATATTACCTCTCCCCCTGCACTGGTGACCACTAGTTTGTTCTCTGTATCTGTGAGTCTGCTTCTTTTTGTTATTTTCACTAGTTTGTTATAGTTTTAAGATTCCACATCTGCCTTCACCTTCATCTGGCATTCTCCCTGTTGGCATGTCTGTGCAAATTTCCCCTTTTTTATAAAGATGCCAGTCGTGTAGAATTAGGGCCCAACCCAGTGACCTCATTTTAACTTGATTACTTCTGTAAAAACCCTGTCTCCAAATAAGGTCACATTCTGAGGTTCTGGGGATTAGCACTTCAACATACAGATTTACAGGGGACTCAGTTCAACTGAGGGCTGCACAAATCGGGAAACACAGTATCAAGCGATTCATGTATTCATTTAGTCTGCATGTTTTGTTGCATGCCAACTCTGTGTCAAGCACAGAAAAGCTAAAAATCCGCCCTCGTGGAGTTTCCAATTTAGTTGGGAAGACAGCATACCCCAAACAAGTCAAGATGAATACGGGAATGAGAAGGGCAGGTTGGAAGTTGGTTTCAGGCATCAGGGCTTATCTTCCCCTCCTCTTGGTATAGACCGGGATTCTTGGCCTTCCCCAGTCAATAGAAATTGATTGGGCTTCCCTGGTGGCACAGTGGTTGAGAGTCCGCCTGCCGATGCAGGGGACGTGGGTTCGTGCCCCGGTCCGGGAAGATCCCACGTGCGCGGAGCGGCTGGGCCCGTGAGCCATGGCCGCTGAGCCTGCGCGTCTGGAGCCTGTGCTCCGCAACGGGAGAAGCCACAACGGTGAGAGGCCCGCGTACCGCAAAAAAATAAAATAAAAAAAAAAGAAATTGGTTAGAGGCCAGACAAGAAATTCAGACAGGCCTTTACTGGGGCCCCTGCTGCAGCAGCAGGGAGCGAAAACAAGTAACAGGTTCCCTTGCTTGCTCCCAGAGGTGGGGCGAGCTTGTCCCTTCTATGGGGTGACAGTAGGGGTGTGTCCACGGGTTGGGCCAGAGGAGTGGCTTAGGTGTCTTGCCCACCCCTCTGGTGGTGTACTGCAGGGGGCACACGTAGGACCTTGCTTTTGCTCCCGAACCCCTTTTTTTGGTCCTGACTCTTCAGAAGTGGCAGCTGGGTTTTTTTGGTCTTTTTGTACATTCTTGTCCAGAATTTGCCCTAACTGCACATGCACGCAGTTATTTTTAGTCCCTTATAGTTCCTTTGTATTTTGTTGCCCGAGGAGACATTTGTCCAGGTGCAGGCACTGCAGCAAAGGGTCCCAGGTCCCAGCCTGTCTCATTCTAAGGCTCTTGTCTCCACTTTGTCTACTGTGTGTGGCGTCGCATCCATCCAGATCACACATTTCTCCCAAAATATCAGGAAAGGATTCAGGCTGGCTCAGCTTGGGTCACACGTCCATCTCTAAATGGATTGTTTGGACCTGGGTCATGTGGCCGGCAGGGCGGCTCGTTATGGTTGGAAGTCAGATCCACGTGGAAGGTTGGGTACTCACCTCAGAAGAGGGGTACAGCAGACGGCTGGGGCCACAAGGACCGCAGATGTCAACCACGCTCAGTCACTCACCCTCCCTCTCATCTCCCTCATTCCCTCAATCTCTCCCGCATTCAGTCAACAAATAGGCACCATGTTCTTTCTTCCAGATCCAGGAATGGGAGAGCCGGATCTTTGCCCATGGGAAGGATGTCAAGGCCTCGGGATGCATCCTGGATCAGAAGGTCAAGAGCCAGCGAAGGATTAAGATCCTTGAAGACCAGTTGGACAGGGTGAGGGTCAGCCTCTTGGCTGTCTCCCGACCTGAACTCTTGGGGGAAGAACTGAGCATGGGAGTCAAGTTTTAGAAACGGTGGACCAGATTCCTGGATGCAGAGTGGCCTAAAATAGTGGGTTCCCTAAGTGGGGTTAGGAGACAAGATCCTGGAGGGATGGAGGGTCTCCCAGGAAAGGAGACTGGTCCTTGGGTCTTGGGGGGGGGTGGCGATGCTCTCAGAGCCCCCAAATTGGGAATGGGCCCCCTACCTGACAAGTGCCCCCTTCTCGGCTGAGAATGGAAGAGGGAGGCAGGCCAGGCCTCAGACAGACTCTTGGCATCCTCTCCCACACCACGACCCCCATTCCAGGTCACCTGTCGCTTTGACAACCAGCTGGTTCGGAATGCAACCTTGCGGGAGGAGCTGGATCTCCTGCAGATCGAGAGGAACCGCTATCTGAATGTGGACCGCAAGCTGCAGAAGGTCAGTGGCCCTGAAGCCCAGGACCCCTTGGCCCAGCTGGAGTGCAGGGGAGGATGCAAGAGTCACCCTACTTTCTCCAACACTCGGGCCTCAAGTACGGAATCGCCCGGAGCCATAGGTATACTTTAGTCCGGAGGGAATGGACACCTGAGAATGTTCCGGGCTACCCCCAGCAAAGAAAGCAGCCTCACTGAGATTTGCAGAAAGCAGAGATGGCACTTTGAGTGTTATCACCCAGGGCCACCAAGGCGCAGGCAGGACCATTTACATTCCATGGGTTTCTCAATAACCTTTGAAGTCCTTTGAAGAATCCTCCCTCCCTCCTTTCACCTCCCTTCCTTCCTTTATTCTCTCCCTCTCTCTTTCTTTAAGTTTTCCTTTGAAATAATTTCAAATTTGCAGAAAAGGTGCAGGAATAGTACAAAGAACTATATATCCTTCACCAAGATTGATAATTTGCCAAATTTACTCTCTGTCTGTCTCCGTGTGTGTGTAATTAGTTTCCCTGAAAATAATTTATTATCACAACTGCCGAACTATTTGAGAGTACGATGCAGGCATTATGGTCCTAAGAACTTCAGTGTGTATTTCCTAAGCACAAGACCATTTTCTTATACAAACAAAGTGCCCTTACCCAAGGGCACTGAACATCGTTACAATTCTAAGCAGTCCATATTTAAAGTTCATGATTGTTCCAACAATGTCCTTTATAGCTAATTTAATTATCTTGCTCCAGGCTCTGGGCCAGGATCCCACATTGCATTTGGTTGTCCTGGCCTCATTCATCTGGAACAGTCCCTCGGCCCTTCTTCTTTTTTTTTTTTTGGCTGCGTTGGGTCTTCGTTGAAGCATGAAGGCTTCTCATTGTGATGGCTTCTCTTGTTGTGGAGCATGGGCTCTAGGCACGCAGTCTTCAGTAGGTGTGGCACACGGGCTCAGTAGTTGTGGCTCGTGGGCTCTAGAGCACAGGCCCAGTAGTTGTGGCTTGCTGGCTTAGTCGCTCCGCGGCGTGTGGGATCTTCCCAGACCAGAGATCAAACCCGTGTCCCCTGCATTGGCAGGTGGATTCCTAACCACTGCGCCACTAGGGAAGTCCCCCTCGGCCCTTCTTTGTCTCCATGACTTTGACATTTTGGAAGCATCCAGGCCAGTTGTGCTGTGTGACGTCCCTCAATGTGGATTGATCTGATCTCTCTCCACGATTAGATTCAAGTTGTGCATTTTTGGTGGACTATCACACAGGTGGTATTGTGTCGTTTGCAGGCATTATGTCAGTAGGCACATAATGTAAGTTTGTCCCATAACTAGTAACGTTGACCTTGGTCAGCCAGGTTTCTCCAATATAGAGTTTTCCTCTTTGTAATGACTGAGTCCGGGGAGGTTCTTTGAGACCACGTAAATATCCTGTTACCTAATACATTTTCACGCAATTGTTCTAGCATCCCTTAATGACTTTTGCCTGAATCATTATTATTGTAATGGCTACCAAATGGTGATTCTTCTCTCTCATTTCTTCTTCATTGATAAGATGGCATTTTACTTAAGGAAGAACTTCTTAAGTATATTTATGGGTTATCAGGAAGCATTCATGTATTCTTACTTTATTCTCTGGGTTATAATCCATAGTGCTCACCACGATGTTCACATTGTCTCAGATTCGGCTGGTGGGAGCCCCCTCAAGCTGGCTTCTCTGTCCTTCTGACAAGCCCATCTGTTTTGTTTTTTTTTTTTGAAAACTTCCTTACTTTCTGGTACAGGAAGATAGTCCAGATTTGCTCGTACTTGATCAGCCTTAACTCTCAAGTTAGCATTTCTCCATGGAGTCTTGATTCTTCCTAGCGGGGAGTCCTGCTTCTTCTTCTCTTGGTGCCGAGAAACCAAATTACAGGCACTAGGAGTCCTCACTGCTACTGGGGTGTCCCTGCCTTGGGACCCTTTCTCTGGAGCTAGGAAACACACGCACATATTTTAAAATTGTGAGTTCATGTCGGTGCCTCTCATTCCAATCCATCACCCCTGGGTTATTCCTGAACCTTCCCTATTTTATCTTTTTCTTCCCCACAGCGGGAACCTTGGCTCCCAACAGCGTTTATATACGTACTCACTTGTTCAGTCCTACAAAACACATAAGAGAGGTTCAGAATTGCTATAGCTGTACTAACACCCCCTGAACCCGAGCGTTCAAGATTTGTTTGCAGATCGTTTTGTTCTCTGAGGGCATGGGTATCTATCTATCTATTTATCTATCTCACGTTATTGTATTCAGAAGTCACTGGGATTAGTTCCTATTGTTTTGGTCTTCTTTGTGGTTCTGTTCTTTGTTTGAAATACAGTTAGGTTCACTTGCCTCTGTTTGTATTTGGTTTTAGTTCTCTCCCCTATCCTTGTTGATTTAATTTTCTTTATGAATATGTAAACCGTCGACAGGGGTTCCCAAATCAAAACTATGCCAAAAGGTAAGCCACAGAAACATCATTTCCTCACCATCTCTTCCACTTCGTTCCCATTCAGCCCCCATAGTTTCTGGTTATCCATCCTAGGTTTCTTGTTACAAAAGTGTATGTGTTTGTGTGTCGTGTGTGTGCCGGTGCACACATACGCATGTATTTATACACACATATATAGTATGGACGTATTACATTAATGTACACACACATTATATATGTATATGTATGTGTGTATATGTTTATATACATTAATACATATATACACATTATGTATATGTACTATATATATATATATATATATATAATTTCCTCTTGTCTTTCTCCTGAAATAACCCTTTTACGCATAACTCTGCAAAGGCACTTCCATAGGACTAGAAAACAGATTAGCGTGGTCACAATCATGAAATTCACACAAATTTCTGACCCCCACCACAAAGTTAGGTCAGCACTCTTAGGAATATTCTGGGTTGGATGTTTCACTGCAGTCCTTATTTATTTATTTGTTTTTGGCTGTGTTGGGTCTTTGTTGCTTCCTGCTCGTCAATCTGGCTTTCCTTTCACTTGGTACCTGTTTAAAATCCCTTTCACCGATTGCCGCTAATGAGGAAGGTCCAAGTTTCTAAGGCCCAGGAGCCTCACTTCTTATTGGGGAAATGTGGGGCTTAAAGGAGGGCCGTCCAGTGATGAGGGTGTTAGCAGTGGTATCTGTTTTGTTCTCTTGGCAGGAGTTGCAGCTCCTGCGGGACACGGTCAGGACCCTCATGGTCTCCTCCACCTCTGCCTACACCATCAGGTAGGGCCCCTGGAGGCATCCTAGATGACTCAGTCCATGCATTTTCTTAAGGAAGTGGTGGGAAGGTTCCAAACTCAAGAAATAGATTGTCAGAACATCCTTTTTTTTTTTTATAAGGTGCCCCTTTCTCTCCCACCTCCACTGATTTCCCAGCTTCTCGGGCAAGGTCCCTCTCCTTGGGTGTATGAATTAACCTCTTTAACCCAAGTCTGTTAACGGCATGTAGCACATAGGGATGTAGAAAGGCTTAAGGGGAACTCCCTGGCAGTCCAATGGTTAGGATTCCACACTTGCACTGCCATGGCCCTGGTTCAATCCCTGGTCCGGGCACTGAGATCCCACAAGCCACAGGATATAGCCAAATAAATAAATAAAGAGACTTAAGGGACTTCCCGGGTGGTCCAGTAGTTGAGAATCTGCCTCCCAATGCAGGGGATGTGGGTTCGATCTCTGGTCGAGGAACTAAGATCCCACATGCCTCGGGGCAACGAAGCCCAAGCACCACAGCTAGAGAGAAGCCTGTGTGCTGCACCTAAGGCCCAACACCGGCAAAAATAAACAAATATTAAAAAAAAAATAGAGAGACTTAAGTAAGTGCACATAGCAGGGGGCCAGGTCGTAGGAAGCATCAGTGAATGACTGTAATTAGATTGCTATTTGTCAGTATTGGGTGAAAGGGACAGAGATTCTCTCAAGCCACCTTCAGGTAAAGGATCATGTTGTGTGGCGTCTAGAAGCCCCAGCTGCTCTGCTCATGGACGTCTCTCTCTGCCTCTGGGCTCTCCTGGGTTCCATGCTCTCTCTTATCCCATCTCTGCTCCTTTCTGAGCTTCAGCCCTGTTCTCTTGCTCCAAGTGGTTTCTTACCTTCTATTCAGTGTCTTGTTTCTACCACATGACTTCTGCTTATCATGGTTCATGATTCCTCATGACATCGGTTATAGTCCAAATCTACCTTAGGGTTTCTGTGATCTTTCTTTCTTTGTTCCTCTTTTTTTTTTGCGGTACGCGGGCCTGTCACTGTTGTGGCCTCTCCCGTTGTGGAGCACAGGCTCCGGATGCACAGGCTCAGCGGCCATGGCTCATGGGCCCAGCCGCTTTGTGGCATGTGGGATCTTCCCGGACCAGGGCACGAACTCACGTCCCCTGCATCGGCAGGCGGACTCTCAACCACTGCGCCACCAGGGAAGCCCTCCTCCTTTCTTTTCTTTCTTTCTTTCCGTCCTTCCTCCCTCCCTCCCTTCCTTCCTTCTTCCTCTCTCTCCTTCCGCCTTTCCTTCCCTTCTTCTGTCTTTCTTTCCTTCTTCCTTCCTTCCTTTGAGTTAAGATGCACATAAAATTCACCTTTTAAAATTGTATTTATTTACTTATTTTTGGCTGCGTTGGGTCTTCGTTGCGGTGCGCGGGCTTTCTCTAGTTGCGGCGAGCAGGGGCTGCTCTTCGTTGTGGTGCCCGGGCTTCTCACTGTGGTGGCTTCTCTAGCTGTGGAGCACGGGCTCTAGGCACACGGGTTTCAGTAGCTGTGCCGTGCGGGCTCTAGAGCACAGGCTCAGTTGTGGCGCACGGGCTTAGTTGCTCCACGGCATGTGGGATCTTCCTGGACCAGGGCTTGAACCCGTGTCCCCTGCATTTGCTGGCGGATTCCTAACCATTGCGCCACCAGGGAAGTCCCCAAATTCACTATTTAAAAATGTACCATTCAGTGGCATTTAGTACATTGGTAATGTTGTGCAATCATCACTTCTGTTTTCATCACCCCCAAAGGAGACCTGTAACCATTAAGCGGTTATTCTCTCTTTCCCTCTTCCCCAACGTCCTGGCAACCACTAGTCTCCTTCCTTTCTCATCGATTTACCTATACATCTGCCTTTCCGTAAATTTACCTTTCTGTTTCATGCAAATGGAATCATACAACGTGTCCTTTTGTGTCTGGTTCCTTTCACTCAGTGCAGTGCTTTTAAGGTTCACCCACGTTGTAGCATCTCTCAGTACGTCATGCCTTTTTATGGCTGATTCTGTAATTTGTTACCTGTGGTCCTCCATGACCCCTTCAGAGCCTTGACTCATGGCTTCTGTTCACGCATAGCTCTGGCTTCTTCCTAACTTGGCCTTTGTAACATGACCTTTTGTGGCTTCTCTCTATACACCCTTTTAGCTTCGGCTTCCCGCTGTCCCCTTCTTAGCATTTCCCAATTCAGATTCTGAGGAGAGAATCTGACTGGCCTGGCTCATCTTTTCTGCCACGTCCCACAGGTGATGGCCTGCTGGCCTGTCTTTGCATCACCAGGATCTAGCCTCTGCCAACAATCCTCCAGCTGACTGCAGTGGGCAGCCTAGCCGGGTGCAAAGATAGGGTGGTTTCCGTTAAAGGCAGGGGGCAGCTGTCAGGACCAACACTTCTGTCAGACCAGCCAGTGTCTCCAGTGCTTCCTTGCTGGCTGACCTGGGCAGGTCACTTCCCCTCTCTGAGCCTCAGTTTCCTCTACTGTGACATGGCAACAGTAATGGTATCTACCTCATGGGCTGCTGTGGGGACTTATGGCGTGCTGCTTTAGAGCATCTCCTGCAGGGCCAGGCTCTTGGGAAGTTGGGTTCCCTCTTCCTGGCCTTTCTGTTGACCTGAAGCCCAAGGCACAAAAAGAACTGTGAGTCCTAATCCCTGAGGGGCTGCTAGAGGGGTCGCCGGGGGCTAGGGCTGGTGGGTGCCAGGAGAGGACTCCCACCAAGGAGGACTGACCTGAGTAAGCCTCAGAGGAATTTGAACAGAGCAAGAAGCTAGTGCCCTGAGTCGAGGCAACCAAGGTTGGCAAAGGTGTGGAAAGGGGAGCTAGATTGGTCCACGGGCAGGGAGCTGAGGCGACTGACCTGCTCTTCTCCCAACCTAATGACCCTCTGACCTTTGATCCTGTGACCTGTGAAGTAGGCTTGGGGCACTCTGAGTTGACAGTGGGCTGCACTACGTTTAAAAGCTTAAAAGCTCCACCTTCGGCCAAGCAGGCCAGGGGAGTTTCAGTGAGTGAGCCCCCTGACTCTGCCCCATAACCCCATCCTGACCCACCTCTAGGAACCTAGACAATTTTCTGCCTTTTGTGATCACAGGGTAACGGCAACCTGATTCTGTCCCATCCCTGAGACCCCAGGCTGACTGTGCCCCATCCACCACCACCCCCAACCCCAGGATGACCCCACGCATCCCTGTGACTCAAGACTGACCCTGCCCCATTCACCCTCCAACCCAAGGCTGACCCCGCCCCTCCCTGGGCCCCAGGATGAACCCAAATCCAACCTCCAATCTCCCCGACCCGGGTCTAAACCCCCACCCCTCCCAGGGAGGAGGCGAAGGCCAAGCTAGGCATGCTGCGGGAGAGGGCAGAGAAGGAGGTGGCCCAGAACGACACGGAGGTGCAGGTCTTGCAGCGGCAGATCGCGCACTTGGAGCAGCTGCACCGCTTCCTCAAACTCAAGAACAGCGATCGGCAGCCGGATCCCGCCGTCGTGGAGAAGCGCGAGCAACGGGGTGAGGCCGGGGCCGCCACCTCTGCCTGCAGCAGGCCGGGCCAGGGGAGGGGCGGAGCGGCTCGCTCCACGTCTCGCCGCGGGGCGGGGTCGGCCGGAGGGCGGGGCTGGAGGGGCGGGGTCTGCGCGGCTGCGGTGTTGTTGCCCCCTCCCCACCAGCGTGCCCAGCCAGGCCCCTCCATCCTGGTGGCCGCCCCGGACGCCGACCTCACTGCCCCCTCACCCCCCAGCCCGGGAGGTGGCCGAAGGCCTCCGGAAGACCTCCCAGGAGAAGCTGGTGCTGCGCTACGAGGACGCCCTGAAGAAACTGTCCCAGCTGACCGGGGAGAGCGACCCGGACTTGCTGGTGGAGAAGTACCTGGAGTGTGAGTCCCTGGGGGTAGGGGGTGGGGATGGAAAGGGCAGGGCGGAGGGGGGGCAGGAGTACGGCGCCCAGCCCCCCGGAATCCAGTGCAGACTGTGCTCTGTCTCGGTCACCGAGGGCCTCCGCTTCGGCCCTGGGGACTCCTCCACCTGCGCTGGAGGGACCAGGAATCAGGCTCCGCCCTACTCGCCTCTTCCCGTCCGCCCTGCCTCCGCCCCTCTCTCTCCCCCCCTTCTCCCCAGTCTCTCTCCCACCCCCGTCTCGGGCCTACTCACCCCTTCCTTCTCTGTGTGTCTCCACCCGTCTGCATCTCACTGTTCTCACTGAGTGTATCTCCGTCTTTTTCTTTCTGTCCAATTTCCCTGGCGTGTCTGCCTTCCCGCCTCCCCCATCCGTCTCCCCCTTCCCCGTTCCCTCCCTCCTCCGCCTCCCTCATTCCTGGGCCTGCGGGTCACCCTGGGAATCTTACCCTCAGCCTCTGTGTGCCTATCTCCGTGTCCCTGTTGCTGTCTTTCTCCCGGGGTCTAATGTTCTCTCTTTACCCACCTTTACCGTTTGCTCTCCCTCACTTCTCTGTTTCTCTGTGTCTCTCTCGGCATTTCTGTGACTTTCTCTCGGTCGCTATCTCTTTCTGTCGCTCTGCCTTGCCCTGTATTTCTCTCTATTGGCCCCTGTGTCTATTTCTTTGCCTATATCTCTCCGTCTCTGTCTCTCTTTGTCTCTGTGTCTTTGTTGCCTTTCTCAACATCTCTTTCTCTGCCTTTCTGTGTCTCTCTGTTTGCTGGTCTCTGTCTCTCTGGACGCTGTCCTTCCTGACTCGCCCCCAGTGGAGGAGCGGAACTTCGCAGAGTTCAATTTCATCAATGAGCAGAACTCAGAGCTGGAGCGTCTGCAGGAGGAGATCAAGGAGGTGAGCGAGACCCGCCCCTCCCCCTCCCCCTCCCCTCCTC
>NW_020175468.1:3075342-3079425 GCF_003031525.2 Neophocaena asiaeorientalis asiaeorientalis
TGGGCCCAACGTCGCGCCCCTGCCCCTGTAGATGCAGGAGGCCTTGGAGAGCGGGCGCCGCAGTGAGGAGGACCGTCGCTCCAGGCAAGAGCAGCAGCGGGCCGAGTTGCAGCAGCGCGTGGACGAGGTGCACACGGAGGCCGAGAACCTGGAGGCCCGCTTCCAGAACTTTCGCGGGCAGCTGGAGAAGCTCAAGACCGGTGAGCACCCGCCCTGGCTTCTTCATCTGGAAGGATGCGATGAGCAGGCGGAGAGCCTGCCCGGGCGGGCCATGCGGAGACATTCCGCGGACCACTCTGTGCACTCCCTTGTCGTCTGTCCCATATCCACCCGACCATCCATTCACTCATCCATCATCCATTCTGCATTCAGCCAGCCAGCCATCCTTCATCCAGCCATCCTGCATCCATCCATCTACCCTGCATCCATCATCCATTCATCCTTCCAGTGTGGAGTCCATAAGAGTCAGGCAGCCCTGGGTTTGAATCCCAGCTCCACCATTTGTGAACTTTTGTGTGTGGTTTCCTCTGTTGGAGCCCCTCCGGAAGTGGAATGGCAGTGCCTAGTTTGTAGGGTCGGCATGAGAATTAGATGGGATGAGGGATGGAGAGAGACTGGGAGGTGGCAGTGGTGGTGGGGAGCAAGAAGGAGGGCCACCTCGCGCTGCACGGTCGGAGCTCAGGTATTGGCAGACCCTCTTTCCCTCTGTTGTAGGGACTGTGGTGACAAGCCCTGTGCTAGGTGGTGAGGACGGGCAGGGGGAGGGCCGGGAAGAGGCTGACACGGGCTCTGGATACTCGTAACCCAGGGGCTGGGAGGGAGGACACCTTGGGCACTGCAGGAGGAAGGGTATGCCTTAACTCAGAGTGGAGTGCAGGACCAGGATTTGGGGGGCCCAGTGCAGAATGAAAATGCGGGGCCCCTTGTTTACAAACTGGCAAGAATTTCAAGAGACAAGAGCAGAGCATCAAACCAAACGTGGGCTCCTTCTCGGCACAGGGCCCTGTGCCCATGACATTGGCTCTGCTGGGCTCACAGGGGAGGTCTCCTGGGAGCCATGATGCTTGAGGCTGATTTTGAAGGATGAGTATTTAACCAAAAAACTGGGGAGAGGGGATGCTCCCAGCAGGCGGGGCCAAGGCTCGGAGGTGCATCCAAGGAAGGCAGGTTCTTCGTGCAGAGAGGGCGTGGGTGGGAGTTGAAGAGGGTCAGATCCTAAACGGATGCCAGGCTGAGGCTTTTTCCTGGGGGTGCTGGGGAGCCCTGGGAGGGTTGTGAGCAGGAGAGGGGGGTGGATAGGAGGGTGAGGGATGAGGATGGAGAGGGAGAGATGGAGCACAGAGGTGTCGGGCTGAGGGGCTACGGGGGTGTGAGGGCTGAGGCACCAGGGGTCTGGCCCGGTGAGGGTGCAATGCGGAACCTGGGAGGAGGAACTGCTCTGGGGGGTGAGCTTGACCTCAGTGTGAGCGGTATTGCGGACTGTTCGGAGAGGGACCCCAGGAGGAAACTGAATATGAGCCTGCAGCTCAGGTGGGGGAGGCAGGGGAGGGTGGTAGGGATGCCACAGGCTGGGCACAGATTTCTGTCAAGGTCATGGGTGCATCTTATTTCATTCACAATAACCAGTTAACTAAATACAAGCGGGCCAATTGTGAGAGTGGGTCACGGCCTTGGTGCTGCTGTGGATTTCCTCCGCTTTCTCCCGTGGAGCACGTGTGTGTGTTTCTTTGGTAGACGCACATCCTGAGCTGTGGACTCGCTGGGTTGGGTGGAAGCTGGGTGATTCTGAGCCGTGAGCAGAGGACTGGCCGTGTGGAGGTGCCCTTGTCACGTTTTCCTTGGACTTCCCTCGCTTTTTGCCCTCTGTCATCTGGAACCCGGTGGGTCTGAACTTGGGCAAGTCCCTTCGCATCTTTGAGCCTTGCTTGGGCAGCAGGGCCTTGAGGAGAAGAGAGGGTGGCACCCCATGGGCACCGGATCCATGATGGCTTGTCCCTCTGACCCCAGATATCCAGCACCTCTTCACCAGGGCCCAGTGTGACAGCACGGTCATCAATGACCTCCTAGGGGTCAAGATCCACATGAGAGACCGGGACATAGGCCTCTTCCTGGGCCTCATAGAGAAGCGGCTGGTGGAGCTCCTGACGGTGCAGGCCTTCCTCGAAACCCAGGTTGGGGTGCAGACGGTGCAGAGGGGGGACAGGGTGCTGGGGCCTTGGAGACGGGCCTGAGCAGACCACTGGCTTCTCAACCCTCCAGAACAGCCTCTCTGCCAGCTTGCCTAACGCTGCCCTCCTGGTGCTGGGCCAGAGCCCCGAGGATCTTCCCAAGAAAGTGGCCCCACCTCAGCCCCCTGACAATCTGTGAGCCAGAGGGCAAGGGTCAGGGAGCTTCCACGGGGGCAGAGGAGACAAGGGAAGGGAGGGTTTTCAGGTGTGGGCGGGCCCCTGGGACTGGAGGGTGAGTGGGGCTCGGGGGCGGGGGGAGTAGAAGATGAAGTGGGTACTTCGGGGGAATCAGAAGGAGTAAGGGCTCCAGGGACATTCAGTGGGGCCCTGGGTGGACCCGAAGGGGAAAGGGCGCTCAGAGCCCGGCGCACGGCTGAGGGTCTCAGGGCCTAGCAATGAGGTGCCATCGGCCTTCTGAAGGTCGAGGAGTAGAGTCCCTTCCTGCCTTCCACCCACCTTAGTGAGGACCCCCCAGGCTTTGAGGCCAACGACGACTACCCGCTGAGCGAGGGGGAGCTGCTGAGCTACGTGGTGAAGTCGGTGAGGACGGGTGCCCGCGGGTGCGGGGCGGCTCTTCCTCCTCTGGGGCCCTAACTCGTCTCCCCCGCAGCTGGAGGCCCGGGAGCAGGCGAAGGGTCAGTACCTGAAGCAGCTGGCTGAGGCCGTCACGAAGGTGGACAGCGCCCAGAGCGTGACCCTCTCCAGCACCCAGGCCAGCTCCGGCCTGCCCCTGCTGCCCAAGAGCCCCAGCGCTGTCCCCGGCTCCCTCACGAGCCACAGGGCTAGCGGCATCCTGGCGTCCAGCGGAGGCCGCGCCACCAGCTCCAATGTCGGCCGTGTCACCTTTAGGGACCCCAGCTCCAGCGCAGGCCACGCGACCGTCGGCTCCACCACAGCCGTCAAAGGGGGACTTATGTCCAGCCGGGACTCGACTGAGGGCCGAGCGATCTTCATATCCCCCAACTCTAGCAGCTACCTGGGGCCCACTGGATACTTGGGGTCCAGCAGAGGCCACGAGAGCTTTGGGGGCCCGGAGAGCAAAGGCCCTGAGTCAGAATCAAGTAGAGGCCTCGAGTCCAGCAGAGGCCAAGTCTCAAGCACTGGCCCTGCCTCTAGCACTGGCCGGGTCTCCACCACCAGCAAAGATTCCCAGAGCAAATACTAGGGGCACCCAGCCCCAACCTGGCCCCTGGCTCCTTGCAGGGCCTTCTCTGGGTCTCTGCCTCTTAATTTCCCCTATGCCTCTCCATCTTTCTCACCCAGCTCCAGGTGACCTGCCTGCACACCTGTCTGCATCTCCCCTTCACTATGTCTCTGCATCTCTTCCCATCAGCTCCCCGTCATCTGTCGCCTGGTCCCCCTCTCTGTTTCCAACCTGCCCTTCCCTTTCGGTTCCCTAATCTTCTGTTCTCTAGGCTTCTCGTTCAGTGTGTCTCTGTCCTGTCTCCATGTCTGTCTCCCCATCTCTACTCTGACCTCTCTGATTATCCCCCCCACCTCCTGTTTTGGCTTCCCCATTTCTAACTCCCTCTCCTCTCCTCCATCTCCCAGGCCCTCCTCGCATCTCATGTCCTTGTCTCTGTAGCTCCTCATTCCTTGTCCTCAAGAGTCCCCAGTACTGACCAGTGGGGGAAGGATGGGGGCAAAGACATCAGGGTCAGCATGAGCTGTGACCATAGGAAATAAAGGCCAGAGTCTGATTTTTACCCCAGCCTGGTTACAAGCGTATATGTGAGTGAGTGAGCATAAGACGTGGCTGTTTCCTCTACCTTTGGCCCGGGAGAAAATGTATGACCCTGTCCCTATTCCCTGCCATTCATTCATTTACTCACTTTTTTTTTTTTTTTTAGATTTG
>NW_020175468.1:3079583-3102551 GCF_003031525.2 Neophocaena asiaeorientalis asiaeorientalis
CTTTTTTTTTTTTTTTGAGACTTGCACATTTCAGGCTCTACTGAGAACCAGAAACCGTATCAGTCAGGATAGGCTGGGTTATGCTGCAGTAAGAAGCAACCCCAGAATCTCAGTGTGTACCTTTAACATTTTTTAATTAATATTTTGGAATTCTTCATATCTCAAGAGAGGGGACTGAAAGCAGCATGTCAACCTTGCTACCTCAACATTGCACAGGAAAGAAAAAAACTCCAAATTGCCCCCCAAATTGCCCACCACGTCGTTGATTAATTAGCTTTAATCAAGACATACAAACGATATAAATAGTGACAACAGAAAGAAAGTATTAAAGAAAAATAAGGGACCTAGAACTCATTTTATTCTCACAAATGCAGTTCAACACACAGGCTTTATAAGAATGCTTTAAGAACACAAAACCATCTTCAAAATTGGACTCAAAAAATCGGACAAAATTGGAGGTGACTCTCGCCTGTGTGTGTTGGGGCTGCGAGCAGGGGTCGTCACCTTCTACTCTCAGCCATCCCGGAAGTCGTCATCGGTGGGCCTGGCACCGTTTGCTAATTTAGTACAAACGTGGGCTCACTAGTTTTGTTCGTAAGATAATTAATCCATCAGAGTCATGGGATTTAGTTTCCCATCGTGAGGGAAAGGGCTATCGATCTTGTGATCTAACGAGAAAGCTTACCTGTATTTATTCAGTTTACAGGCAGGATGTTAAAAGCAGGGCAGCAAAATGACCAAGACAACCCAGCAGGGTGAAAGCCTTCTTCTGGAGGGAATAGTCACTGGACCTGACCACAACTCCTACAGTTCGGGGCATGGTAGAAAACATTTTTGTTGAAATCACTTCTGAGAAATATTCATAAGGAACAGGAGATGTTGGAATGAATTATTAATTTTCAAAGTCTCTTTAGTGCACAGTACAAAGTTAATAATTTTGTAAAAGTTCTCCCCTTCACACCGTATCAAATCAGATCCTTTGAATTAACGATATGATGCAGAATCCCATCTCTTCCCTAACAGTTGCAGGGGAGGGGAACTCTCCATCTCTTTTCCCGTTGATTTGACAAACATTTATTGAGTACTTACTACGTGCCATACAGAGTACTAGGCTCTGGGGATATAACAGTGAACAAGAAATTTAAAAACGGGTACTTCAGGAAGACGATGGAAATGGCAGCTCCCTAGGATGTGACTTCTGAAAGTTAGGCTGTCATTCTCACTTTCTCCTTTGGGACCTGGGAAGTCTCATCTTGGCGGGGGGCAGAGTCATGACGACCGGCCCTATTTGCCATCCCAGAGGGACTTCCTCTTTCTCTCCTAAGACAGGACAATGAGTACAGAGAACCCAGACCCTCAGGTCTCCCCTCCCAAAGTGGTCTCAAACCCCTATAGCAGGAGGCATTCAGCCTTAAACACCCCACCCCGAGTCTCAGCCACCTCAAGGGTCCTAGAGCTACACTGAGCAGAGCCTCCCCTGGTCCAGGGGCTGGGCTCACCATCTATGGATGGTCAACCTTGTGGCAACAAGCTCAGAATAGAACTGAGGTCACTTAAAGAAAAGTCAGAGAATCAAACCCAGAATCCTCTTGGTTCCCAAGTAAGACAGCACTACCCTCGGGGTCATAGTCACATCCCCTGTGGCTCAGGGTGGAGAGAGGGATGGAGGACGCAGGCTTGCTGGGCCAAGGCTGTAGCTAGGAGACAAAGAGTGGGCTGCTGATGCCTGCTTTCAAGTGGGGGTGATTTCTGTGGCGGTGACAGTGGTGGCGATGTTGGTGATGGCCGTAGTGGGGATGGCGGTGATGATGGTGAATGAAGGTGGTGACAGTGACGATGATCATGGTGTGATGCTGATGGTGACAGAGAAGGGGACGTGATGATTATGATGACGACCGTGGTGACGATGGTGATGGCGGTGATGGTGACAGTGGTGTTGGCAATGATGCTGTGAGTGCCACCTCAATGTAGATTCTTTACTGCCGTCTCAGATTCATTTTGTAACATAAGAAGACTTGGCGTTTTTTAAGCCTGAGCTCGGGAATGTCATTCATTTACATTATACAGTAATAAGAAAACAGCAGACCAGTGCAGCTCAATCTTATTGGCAAAATGGAGAAAGGACTAAATTAAATTGTACTCAGTGGCAGTGAAATTTGGAGCATTTAGTGATTTCTCTGCTTTAGGACTGAGGCAGAAACTGGCACTGTCGCATACAACCTGTGTGGATTTGGACAAGTGTCTTCACCTCTCTGAGCTCCGTTCATCTTGAAGTCAGAGGGGGAATCCCTGGAGGTGTGATCAGGGGATCTGACCAACATTTAAAAATAGGAATACAGGAGAATAAAAACCATCATGCAGTACAGGGTGGTATTTGATGAAACCATGTTAATGTGAAATGATTTCTTACTGCGCGTCACGGCCAGAAAAGTTTGGAAGCCACTGGTAGATGGCACCCATCATCATACACTGATTTTCAGACGACTGCCCACTAATAACACCCGATATCAACTCCCTTTCAGATGTCGATTCCACTTCACCCAAAGCAAACGTTCCGGGTCTCCCAGCGGCTCTGTCTTAGCAGAACTCCGCCGCCAGGTGGCGCCCGTGCCCCGCCGTGAGCGGATTCTTCTCCGTCCTGACTCAGCCCAAGCTGGTGATTTCCTTGGGGTCCCCCCTCGCCCCGAGGATCGAGTTTACTGGGACTAAACGTCTTGACCACGAATAGAATTCCCCGAGCAGAGCACAGCAGGAGAGCGCAGGCGGTCACGAAGGGATGTGGCCATCCTAAGATATCCACTCATCCCTTCTTGATTCCACAATGTTCATTAAATGCCTGTGTGCACCAGACGAGGTGCCCCCACCCAGAGCTCACATCCTGATGGGGGAGGACGGACAAGATCCCAAATTCAAGACCCCACCAGTACAGGGAAGCCTACCCACCTAGTCCGGTGCAGGACGGCACGAGGTAGAATCTCGCCCGCCCCCAGCCGGCTGTGACCTTGGGCAGCTTGCTTAGCCTCCCTGTGCCCCAGTTTCCCCTGCTACAAAACGGGACTAATAGCACCCACTTCATAGGGTTGTCGTGAGCATTAAATGAGTTAATATTTGTAAAGTACTTAGAAGGGGCCTCTGTCTGTTAAACCCAGTGTTTAAAATTCTCATTTGACAGGGCTTCCCTGGTGACGCAGTGGTTGAGAGTCCGCCTGCCGATGCAGGGGATGCGGGTTCGTGCCCCGGTCCGGGAAGATCCCACATGTCGTGGAGCGGCTGGGCCCGTGATCCATGGCCGCTGAGCCTGCGCGTCCGGAGCCTGTGCTCCGCAACGGGAGAGGCCACAACAGTGAGAGGCCCGCGTACCGCGAGAAAAAAAAAGAAAACTTAAAACAAACCAACAAACAAATACTTAATGAACTTTGACAAATGGCACTCTTCCAGGACAGGTAAACTACTTATTTTGTTAGACTTCCTAAGGATTCTTTGATCTATGAAAAAACACCTCTCTGAAGAAAATACTATTCACAACAAAGAAGGGACTGGCCAAAGGTTAGGTCACTAGTCTATCCAGTGGGCTAGCACAAGTTCATTGCATTTCCTTCTTTTGATTGAGATGTAACAGCCATACGTTAAATTGTACCAAGCGTATGTGAATAGCTGGATTAATTTTATGTATGCATATTAATTTCTAAAATATCAGAGGAAATCATACAACTCAATAGCAAAAGAAAGAAAGAAAAAACTGATTAAAAAAGGGCAAAGAACCTAAATAGGCTTTTTTTTCCAAAGAAGATACACAAATGGCCAACAGTATATGAAAACATTCTCAACATCACTAATTTATCAGGGAAATGCAAATCAAAACCAGATATGGAAAAAAGGGACCTTTGTGCACTATTAGTGGAAACGCAAATTGGGACAGTCATTTTGGAAAACAGTATGGAAGGTTCTCAGAAAACTAAAAACAGAACTATTGTTCTGTAACATCTTATGGAAAAACCCAAATGAACCTTTTGGCCAACCCAATATGATCCAGCAATCCCACCTCTGGGTATTTCTCCAAAGGAATCAAAATCAGGATCTTGAAGAGATACTTGCTCTCCCACGTACATTGCAGCATTATTCACAATAGCCGAGACATGGAAACAAACCTGAATGTCCTCTGGCTTCTTTAAAAATTTAGTCCTTGCTTTGATTTTCAACAGTTTGACTATGATGTGCCCAGGTGTGGTTTTCTTTGTGTATTTCCTGTTTGGATTTTGCTGAGTTTCTTGAATCTTTGAGTTAATGTCTTTCATCAGTTTGGGACAATTCTTAGCCATTATTACTTCAAATTTTGCTTCTGCCTCAATGTGTTTCTCCTCTCATTTTGGTACTTAAGTTATATGTATGTATGGCTTATATTCATATATATATATGTTCCTTATATCTTTTATCATTTATTCTCTTCTGTTTTTTGTTTTGTATTGTTTTGTTTTGTTTTTTCAATTGCTCTCCGTGCTTCCATTTGGCTATTTCCTATTGACTTGTCATTGTATTCATGAGTCCCATCTTATCATCTTGTTCAGGACCCAGTATACAATTAAACCTATTCAATTAACTTTAGTTTCAGATTTTGCATTTGCCCAAAATCTTGATTTGATTCTTGTCTAGATTCCAATTCTCTGTTGAAATGTGCCCTTATTTCATCTGCTTTTTGATCTTCCCTATTTTCTTTAGCAGCTTAGCCACAGTTAATTTGAAGTGTTCCCTGCTCATTACAATCTGGGTAATATATTGATCTCTTTCCATCATCAGTTTTTTTTTTTTCTAATTATTTATCAAATTTTCTGCTTCTACCCCTGCTGATGAAGTTTTAGTTTTAAGTCTGACATTATAGATAAAATGACTGTAAATGTACCACATGACATCTTCCCCCAGAACAGGTTTCTGCTTTTTATTTTATTTATTTATTTATGTATCTATCTATTTATTTATTTATTTTTGTCTGCATTGGGTCTTTGTTGCGGTGCGCGGGTTTCTCATTGCGGTAGCTTCTCCTGTTGTAGACCACAGGCTCTGGGTGCATGGGCTTCAGTAGTTGTGGCTCGCAGGCTCTAGAGCGTAGGCTCAGTAGTTGCGGTGCACGGGCTTAGCTGCTCCACGGCATGTGGGATCTTCCCAGACCAGGGCTCGAACCCATGTCCCCTGCATTGGCAGGCGGATTCTTAACCACTGCACCACCAGGGAAGTCCTCACTTATGAATTTAGATGCTTAAATAAAATATTGGTGAAGAGAAATCATTAAAACAGAGGATACTATAAGCAGGTGAGATTTATTCTAGGAATGTAAGGATATCTCTGCTCTTCTTAATGTACTATAGTCTATCATATTATTAGGTCAAATGAGAAAAATCAGAATCATCTTAATAGATGCCAATAAGACATTTGATAAAATTTAAAATGCAAGTCTGTCAAAGGCACAGCTGCATATTAGGGCGGGGGGAGGTCTAAGACCTTTAAGGACTTGACCTTAAACTGTGATGCCACATGGATAGGACCCACTTTATGCCTCCCAGGCAAATCCCTAGCTCCTCCCCCAATGCTATTAAGTGTTTACATAAATTCCCAGAGTGGGGGGAACCTCTAACACATTATGGAGGTGAAGCTGGGGACTTGAAAGAAACAGCATTCAGAAGGTGAGAATCCATGGAGCTGAGGCCAGACCAAGAGGTGGGAGAGGGAGAGTTGAAGGTGTTCTGGAAATGTCCCAGATCACCAAGATCACAGCCCCAGTGACCGTGACACACTTCCCTGGGCTGAACTTTGTCCGTAAGTTCAGCTCTCTCTTCAGAGAGCACATCTGTGAAGGGCTGAGAGTAGGGTGTGGGTGGGAGGCAATACTGATGTTCTGAAAAATCCCACAAACCACCCAGGGGACATCTTTAGCACCCAGGGGACACCTTCAGTACCCAGGGGACCTCTTCAGCACCCAAGGGACATCTTTGGCATCAGCTGCATGATACCTGGGCTATCACTTGCTTAAAAAAATACTGTCTGCAGAGCTGATCTCAGAGCTGGGATGGGACGACTCAGATATTCTGGACACCACTGTGGCCACCATCCCATAAGCTATCTTATCACACTTCCAGCCACCTGCAAGGCAAGGTCTATGAGAGTGGACGTCCATCCAAAGGTAGGCCTCATGGAGCTGATGCTAGGGTCGAAGGGAACACTGTGGATGGTGTGGAAAGGCCTCCAACCATTACAAGTTGATCTGACAGATGGGGACCAAGAAGCAGCCAACAGAGATGTGACGCCCACCTGAAGTGCAGGTCACGCCCATGTCTGGCAAAATGCTTGTTCCTAAAATGCCATACACCACCAACTAGAAGATCTCAGCACCAATGGTTTTGCTGTGCTATGCCTGCAAGGACATAACCCAGGGTGTCCACAGTGAACAGTTATCCATCCATCTGTGAACTTCTTTAAATCTGACAAGTGTCACCAACAAGGCCTTAGTACCAAAGGTCTACGTACAGGTGGTGGAGGAGGATCGAGAAGCGCTCACATTCAAGAAAGGCTCCTACAGCTCCTACCTGCATTTGTGGCTACCCTCATATTCTTTATGCCACAAGCCACCAATGGGACATCCTCACCACCAGATGACCTCATCACCACACTGACGTTTTAGTAAATGAGGAACACTGACACAGCTACAGGGCCACCTAACAGGTTATACATGGCAGCAGCTCTGATTTGATTAACGTTATTACCATGTACATTTATGCCACATAACCAGTGTGCTCGGTTGGGTGTGTGCACTTACTACCCTGGAATGAGATTTATAAACTTTCGTCTTGGCTCTGCAGGGGATTAAAAAAAAAAAAGGTTTCGTTAAAGGCCCTCTGCAAAGCCCTTCTCAAGAATATTCAGTATATTAAGTGGCTTACATGGGCATCAGTGGCAGTTCTTCAAATGTCACAGCCACTACCGGGCACCCTTCATGCCTTCATACCTTAGACCTGTGCTGTCCAGGATGGCAGCAGCTAGCCACCTAGCTAGGGTAAGGCCACTCGCCCGAATGCACGCGGAGGTGAGAGGCCAGCGCGTTGGACTGCTTGAAGGCCTTGGTGCACAGCAGGCAGACGAAGGGCCGATCGCCCATATGCATGCGCTCGTGCACCCGCAGCCTGTGGCGGTGGATGAAGCGCTCGCTGCACACCTTGCAGGAGTGCGGCTTGTCCTCACAGTGCCGCCGCCGGTGCAGAAGCAGGGCCGGCCCTGCTGCGAAGGCCTTGCTGCAGTCCCGGCAGGGGAAGGGCCGCGAAGGGGCGTGCAGAGGCTCGTGGCGGTGCAGCTTGTAGGGGGTCTTGAAGCGCTTCGGGCAGGATGGGCAGGGGAAGGGGCGCTCACCCATGTGGAGATGGCGGTGCTCCTGGGGAAGAGGACAGCACCGGGAGTGAGGAACAGTGGCTCACCTCTGCAGGACATGCCTCTCCAGGTAGATCCACCCCTACTCCTTGCAGGTCGCCGAGAAAGAGACCAAATGAAGATACACATACCAATTGTCTAAAATTTTTAAAATTACAAACCAAACTATTAAATAAAATACGTTCTTCCTCCCCCCCTGACAAATAGACCTTCACAATGACCCGGAAGGCCAGGTTCAAATTTATATTCTTTGGAATCCTCAGAGTTCCACACTAGAACTTGGTGGCCCAGGAGAGCTGGCGGGGGTTTCCCAGGCCTCAGGGGATATCGCACCCACAGAAGGACAGCCCAGTCCAAGCCTCCCTTCCACCCGTCCAGCCTGGAGGTTGTGCACACAGGTGGGGCAAAGTGCACCCTGGGGATGGTGGATCCAGAGAGCCCTGGAAGCAGGGCTTCCCCCTTGGGTAGGGAATCCCAGGCTCTCTTGTCCCCTTGGCCACACAAGAAGGGGCAGCAGGAGAGGGTCACAGCAGCATCCAGTAACAGGAGAGATCCAGGGTAGCTCTGAGAGCCGGGCTGCCTCCAGGCTAACTCCCAGCCTCTCCTTTCCTCCCATCATGGCCCTCAACACACCTCCCCCCTCCCCACCCCTCCCCAGCCATGGAAGCCTCCCCTTCCAGTACCTTCTCCTCCAAATCTGACTCCTGTCTCCTTCTTACCTTCCTCGAAAACCCATCCCCAATTTCCCATCATCTCATGATCATCCCAGCTGCTACCTCCCTGAGTGCCAAGACCACTTTCTCTAAGCCTCTCCCCTCACATCTTTCCTGGGATTCTTCTACCTTCTAGCTCACCTCCACATACACTTAACCCCTCCCCGCCTCGGCCTCCTGGTCACCCCGCCCACTTTCCCTTCAGGCCCAGCTCTGCTCTCCCTCTTCCGGTGGGCTCTGCCTCTCCCCACCGGCTCCCACTCACCGCCAGTCCAAGGCCCCGCTCACTCTGGTCCCAGACACCTCCACCCCTCCCTTCATACCTGGCCCTACCTTAGGTCCATTGCCTTGCCCTGCCTTTTCCCCGCAGGCCCCGCCCCTCGCAACAGGCCCCGCCCACCTCGGTCCACCACTCTCCCCTGCCCCTTTCGCGTACCCCGGCCTCTCGTCGGCCCCGCCCCCCTCTCCGCACCTGCAGGTTGCTGGCTCGCTTGAAGCGCTTGCCGCAGGCATCGCAACCGTGCGGCCGCTCGTCGCTGTGCACCGGCCGCGGGCCCTTGCAGTCCGAGTGGCGTTTGAAGGCGGCCGCACACAGGCCGCAGCGAAAGGGCCGCGCCGCCGTGTGCACCACCTCGGGGCTCAGCAGCTCCCACGCGCGCTTGAAGGCCCTCCCGCAGGCCGCGCAGCTGAACTGCCTGGGCCGCGCCAGCCCCTCCAGGCCCTCGGAGCCGCTGCGAAGCGAGCCTGGCTCCTCCTTACCTGAGCGCTCCTCCGCAGAAACGTCGGGAACCAGGCGCGCAGTCGAGTACGTCCCGTGCTCGTCGATGAGCTGCACCAGGGCCGGAGCCTCCGCCTCGTCTCCTCCGGGCGCCTGGAAGAGAGGAATGGGCTTAGTCCTCGGGTCATCCCCCCATCCCACCCCTGCCCAGACATGACTGTGGATTTGGGGCTGCAGCCGCCTCATCTGTAAAATGGGCAGATAATGGGACCGCCCTCCTGGAGCGGCAAATGCGGATTGAATGGGTTAAGACTGAAATTCTGCCCCCCCCCCCGCCCCGTCCCTCCTGACGCCTTCATTTCAGCAAAAGGCAGCTCCTCCTTTCCTTCCAAGTGCTCGGGGCAAAAACCTGACACCCCTTTTTCACACACCTTCATCTAATCTCTCATCAAGCCTGTTGGCTCTAACTTGAAAATACAGGCAGAATCGGGCCACTTCGCACCGTCTCCACAGCCAGCACCCTCCCGTGAGCCGAAATCATCTCTCTCCCGGGCTATTGCTGTGGTCTCTTCTCCGGGTTCCCTGCCTCGGCCGTCCACCCCTCAGGTCTGTTCCCCACGCAGCCGCCAGAAGGCGCCCGTTAACACCTAAGTCAGCTCAGGTCCCTTCTCAGCTCAGAGGCCTCCCCTGGTTCCCCTCTAACTCAGGGAAAAGCCCAAGTCCTCACGACCCAGGAGGCCCTGCATGACCCGCCTGTGTCCCCCCTTTGACCTCATCTCTTGCCTTCTCCTCTGGCTCACTAGGCTCTGGCCACACTCAAGGCCTCCTCAACGGACTTGGTGCCTGGAACCCTCTTCCCCTCCACAGACGCACAGTTCCTCCCTCACCTTGGTCAGGTCTTTGGTCCAATGTCACTTTTCCCTGAGGCCTCTCCTTACCACTCTATCTGAAATCGAAACTCATGCTACCCCTCCGATTCTTCCTACCTGCTTCCTGGCTTTACTTTTCTCCATAGCACTTATCTTTGGATATGAGCCTGGAACTGCCTGTGTCCATCTTTTGCACCCTGCGGGAAGAGTCAACCTGGCAATGAAATATCCATAGAGGAAAACAGTCCCAAGAAAAGAGAGAGACAGCTTCCTAGATCTAGACAGCACCTAGATCTAGCTTCACCTGAAGCATCCTTTCCTCCACTCTTTGGTTAGGTGAGGCAATATATTACCTTTTGTTGCTTAAGCAAGTTTGAGTTGGGGTTTTCTGTCATATGGTAGGCTGAATAATGGCCTCTAAATATATCCTGGTCCTAAATATCTAGAACTTGTGAATGTTGCCTTAAATGGTAATAGGGACTTTGCAGATGTGATTAAATTCAGGATCTTGAGATGGGGAGATTATCCTGGATTATCTGGGTGACTGTGAAGGTAATCATAAGTGTCCTTATAAGAGGGAAGCAGAGGGAGATTTGATGCAAAAGAAGAAGGTGATGTGACCACTGAACCAAAATACTAAGCTGCTGGCTCTGAAGATGGAAGAAGGGATCCGGAGCCAAGGAATGCAGCTCTAGAAGATAGAAAAGGCAAGGAAATGGTTTCTCCTCTAACGTCTCCGAGGGAGCACAGCCCTGCTGACACCTTGATTGTGGCTCAGTGAAATTCATTTTGAACTTCTGATCTCCAGACTGTAAGTGAATAAATGTGTGTAGTTTTAAGTCACCAAATTTGTGGTAATTGGTTTCATGGGAAACCAATACATGCCATTTGCAGCCAAGACTCCACAGAGGGGACACAGCTAAAAAAAAAACACCTTTTATTTGGCGTTTATTCAGCACCTTCTGGATACTAGGCACCAGACTGAGTGCTCACAATAACCCAGTCGTCTGCAGGGAGACTGAAGCTCAGAGAAGGTGAGTCACTTGCCCGAGGTCACAGAGCTTGGGAGTGGAAGAGTCAAGATTTGAATCTGGAAAGTAACACCAAAGCAGCCCTCACAAACCCATACTCATCTGTGAATTTGGGGATGGTGTTAGAGATAACGTTATTAACTAATATTTATTTGATACTTAGAGGGTGTAGGCACTGTTCTGAGCAATTTGTGTGTATTAACTCCCTGAGCTCACTCTATGAGGAGAGGACTTTTATAATCCCCATCTGACAGATGACAAAACTGAGGCTCAGAAATTAAGAAATATCCGGATCAGATCATAGAGCTGGTAAGAGGCAGAGGTGGGATTTGAACTCACAATATCATACCCTTGTAATAATGAACCTTCATTTGATAGATGGGGACCCATGCATTGGCAGGCGGATTCTTAACCACTGCGCCACCAGGGAAGCCCTAGAGTTAGGGTTTTTACTTTTTTTTTTTGCGGTACACAGGCCTCTCACCGCTGTGGCCTCGCCCGTTGCGGAGCACAGGCTCCGGACGCGCAGGCTCAGCGGCCATGGCTCACGGGCCCAGCCACTCCGCGGCACGTGGGATCTTCCCGTACCGGGGCACGAACCCGCGTCCCCTACATCGGCAGGCGGACTCTCAACCACTGCGCCACCAGGGAAGCCCGAGTTAGGGTTTTTTATGAAGACTAGCTTGAAGGCAAACGTTTCAGGAAAGCCTGAGAAGTAAAGGAGGGAAAGGGGATAGGAAATGCCTGGGGTGGGATGGGAATGCCACGTTAAAGGGGATGACCTGGGAAGGCCCGCTGAGAAGGTGACACTGAAGCAAAGACCTGAAAGATGTACACGGAGGAGGGAGCGAGGGAGCCCTCATTTTCTCAAATGGCTGTCAAGTTTGAGATCCAGCACAATCGTACATCCATCACCGTTCTAGGCACAGAAATAATGAATACGTTCATTGTGCAACTGCTCTGAATCTGACACCATCTCCTGGCATCCCCACAACAGGGAAGGTTTCATTCTCACAGAAGCAGAAACTAAGGCTCAGAGCAGCGTGTCCATGGGCCAAGACACAAAGCCAGGAAGTGATAGATCTGGGAGTCAAATTCACAGCTGCCTAAATCTCTATTCCTGCTGAGACCTGACTCCTGGGGTGGGTGGGCGTCGGGGGGCTCACCTCTTCTTCTGGGACCTCAGGCTCCTCAGGGTGTATCCTCAGTTGAGATGGACTGAACCCCAGAAAGTCTGGGGGGTCTCCAGGACCCGCTTCTCCATCTCCCGCCTTCATGGGGTGCGGTCTGTCCCAGACCCAGCCCCTGGCTCTGGAGGCTGGAGTGAGGGTGAGGTGGGGCTGTCGTCGGTCAGCTCCAAGGGGGCTGAGGAAGAGAGAAGGGAGGTGACAGTGAGGGTGTTCTCTAAGCTGCTGGAGTTGGGAGAGAGGTCTCCTCCAAAGTCTCATCTGCCCTGGGGGCCCAGGGAGGCCGTCTCTCTCCAAGACCCTCCTCGGAGGGACGGCAGATATTCCCATGGCCTCCACCAACAGCTACACATTGTACTCTCCAACCCCATAGCCCTGAAACCAGCTCATGTGTGTCTTCACCCAGCCTCCTCCAGGCCTCCCTGCTTCCAGTCTCCCCTCTCCAGTCCATCCCCAACGTGGCCCTAGAGGAGTCTTTCTGGCCTCCAGAGCTGCTCCTGCCTCTTCCCTGCTCACTTTCCTCCCATGGCTCCCCAGAACCCCCAGTAGAAAAATGAGCCCCTCAGGACTTCCCCGGTGGTCCAGTGGTAAGGAATCCACCTTACAAAGCAGGGAACGCCCGGTTCGATCCCTGGTCGGGGAACTGAGATCCCACATGCCACGGGGCAACTAAGCCCGCGTGCCTCAACTAGAGAAGAGAAAACCCGCATGCCACAACTACAGAGAAGCCCGTGCACCACAGCGAAGAGCCTAGGCGCTGCAACTAAGACCAGATGCAGCCAAAAATAAATACATCTTTAAAAAAGAAAAAAAAAAGTGAGCCCCTCAACCTGGCATTCAAGGCCCTTCACAATATGGCCTCTTGGACTGAACCTTTGTCTTCCTCACTTCACTTCCCTCTCCCCAGCTAGCCCAATGAGCCTCACAGTACCCAGGGCCAACCACAGCTGACAGCACCGGAACCTCACTCCCAAGCCCCCTGGATGACCTGCAGGCCCCTCACACTCATGACATCTGTGCAGACCTCAGAGTCCTCCTGCAAGCACGCCCCTCCTCCTGGGGTCCCCATCTGTGCCCATCACTGTCCCAGCAGCCTCACTGCCACCCAATCGCTGGGTCAGGTTCCCAGGGAGTTCTCATCCCTCCGTCCTCCTCCTTCCTACCCCCTCCCTGATCTATCAGTCTCCCAACCTTCCCACGTTTTCTGTCTTTTATTCTCCCCTCTGTCCCCATGGCCCCTGCCACAGCTCAGGTCTTTTTTTGTTTGTCTGTTTTTTGGCTGCGCCACACGCATGTGGGATCTTAGTTCCCTGACCAGGGATAGAACCCTCTTCCCTTGCAGTGGAAGCACGGAGTCTTAACCACTGGACCGCCAGGGAAGTCCCAGCTCAGGTCTTCTCCTCTCCTCCGGGATCATCACCCCAGCCTCCTCTCTGACCTCTCACCTCCAACCTCCCCGATCCAGTCCGTCTCCCACACAGCCCCAGACAGGTCTTTCTACACCCAGAGCTTATCTTGCTCCTGTCCTGCTCACAACCCTCCCATGGCTCCCCAGGATCGTGGGACAGCGTCAGGCCCCTCAGCCTGGCAGTCCAGTCTCCTTTTATATGTCCCCTGCATACTCTCCAGCATCACTCTCGATGTATTTGCCCACGGACCTTACATTCCAATGGGCAGACCCTCCTTCTGCAAGTGGATCCTTAACTCTTCCATCATGGGGCGTTTGCACCTGTTGTTGGCCCACATCTCAGAGCCTCTGTCAGAATCTAACTCCTGCTTCAAGGCACAGTTCAAACCTGTTACCCGCGCACACACTCACCGTGACCCTCCGCATTCATACACGCAGAGGTCACTCCCAAGCACTGCCCAAATCTCCCCGTGCAAACAATGGTCTCTCCCAACCATTCATCCCCCTCAGTCAGACACACAATGAACTCGTCCATCCGAACCTCCCACCTCCCCACCCAATGAACTCGCCCATCCAGAGATCCCCGCCTTCTTTCCCTGACAAAGGTCTTCCAGGCCCCGCCCACTGCACACAAGGGTCTCCTGAAGGCCTCTCCACTCTTCTCCCGTTTGGACCCCCACTTCCCCCCATTTTTCTCCTGACTTCCGTGACAATGATCTCACCCGCCAAATGGGCCCCTCCTCACTCAGGCCGGCTCCTCCCACCCCTCTGCTGGAAACTTGGTATGTCCTGGAGTGATAGAAGGGTACGGGAATCGGGCGAGACCATTACCCGAGTCTGTGTGTGCGGGGAGAGGCATGAAGGGAGTCCCTTCAACTAGGGACTGACCAGACCTCTGGCTCCCCCGGTGCCTTTCAGATTCGACCCGTATCTTCCCAGACTTCGCCGCCTCACCTTTCGGTCCAGGTATACTGCCGGTTCACCGGGGTCTCCATTTACTGGAGGACTCGGGGCAGCGGCGCTTCCGGCCACCTGAATGCGCATGCGTAGTGTATTTCTGGTACCGTGGCTGGTTTTTCTCAGGAGGTTGAAAAGGGGAGTCTTCACTCCCTCTGCAGCGTCACCAAATTCCCCTCAAACGTCAACCCACTGCTTCAGTCTCTCAAAAAGAAACGGGAAGGGCAGATATATAGTGACAACCAGTTACTGATGTACTTAGCATGGGCCAAGTATAAGCACATTATTTTCAGTTCTCAAAACAGCCTTGGTTAGTTACTATTATCCCCATTTTCCACATGAAGAGACTGAGGTTCAGCGAGAAGGAGCGTCAACAAGTGCGTGACAGCCGTATTGGGAGCCTGCTGTGCATGGCTTCATCCAAGCACTCTTTCTGCTAAAATGAGAACCACTGAAGAAGTGCAGGGGTGGAGGTTGAGCGGGAAGCTACCCTCCTCTCTGCTGTGTCCTCAGGCAAGTTCCTGAACCACTCTCATTTAATTTCCCCAGCTGGAAAACGGGCACAATGGGGTGTTTGGGGTGATCCTCTAGGTAAACCACCTGGCACAATGCAGTTCAGGGCTAATTAAGTATCACCATGGGGGGCAGGTATAGGATGTTGATGAGTGAAGAAGGCCATATGGGGAGCTATGAAGAGAGTTCTTTTTTTTTTTTTTTTTTTTTTTGCGGTACGCGGGCCTCTCACTGTTGTGGCCTCTCCCGTTGCAGAGCACAGGCTCCGGACGCTCAGGCTCAGCGGCCATGGCTCACGGGCCCAGCCCCTCCACGGCATGTGGGATCTTCCCGGACCGGGGCACGAACCCGTGTCCCCTGCATCGGCAGGCAGACTCTCAACCACTGCGCCACCAGGGAAGCCCCAAAGAGAGTTCTTTACTATCCACACAGAGAAGAGTTACTGCTACCCGTCTCCTGCCAATTGTTGCTACAAAAACACAGGCCCATAGTCTGAGATGGCGTGCTTCAGCAGACTGGATTTCAAACCATTTTTTTGGAACCCCAGAGTTCTTCCCAGGTGCATGAGGCCAAGTTGGGGGATGGGGTGGGGCAGGGAGGCAGGACCCTGTGTATCCCAACTCCTGCTTCAACTTCAGTAATAATTTTGATGATGACAGTCTTCCAAACACATCCCATGTGTTACCTCAGTTATTCCTCCAAGAAACTTATGAGATGGATACTACTGTTATTTCCATTTTAAAGATGAGGAGACTGAGGCACTGGGCGTTTAATAATTCTGCAAATAACAATGTATTCCATGGAACATCCCAAGTCCTCCTCTACCACCCCCTCATTTGTTTTCTAATGTATCCCTTGTGCCCCAGTTCCTCTTTTATCACCTGAATTCCTGGTATCTATTCCTCTTCTATGTCCCCCAGCTCCACTATGAATATGTTTCTCTAATACCCCCAATCTCCCCTGTAATATCACTGCTTCCAAATTCTGAATCGCCTCTATGCATTTCATCAACATAATTTATGGAGTGTCCCCTCTGTGCCAGGCACACTTCCGGGCCCTGGAATTTTTCATGGTAAACAGCACAAGACCTCCCCCTAGTGGGGAAGATGGACAATTAAATGACAAATGATGGACAAGATAATTTTAGATCCTGATAAAGTTTCTGAAAGGGGAATGGAATAGTTGCTGGTGGTGGGAATGGGGTGGTGGCTACTTTAAATAGGGCTGTCCAGGGTATCCTCTTCTGGGAGGTGACATTTAAGTCTGAAAGGTAAAGAGTTGGATGGGCAATCCAGGCAGGGAACGGCAGGGGCAAAAATTGGAATAAGCTGGTCCTGTTTGGGGAACGGGGTGGAGCCCGCTGTAGGTGAGGCAGGAGGGCAAGTGATAAGAGATATGGCTGGACAGTTAGGAACCGGGAAACTCCACATTCGCCATAACATCCCAATTCACCCTATTTATCAGCACTGGCCAATAGAACTTTCTCCGATGATGGAAATGTTGTAGATCTTCAGTGTCCAATACAGTGGAGACATTGAGTATTTGAAATGGAGTGAGTGTGACTGAGGAACTGAATTTTTAATTATATTTCACTTTAATTAATTTACTTTAGCCACATGTGGCTACCTGCTAGGGTATTAGACAACATAGCTATACAACTTCCCATTACACCTCAAAACATCAAACTCTTCTTATAATTCCCCCATTCTCCCAAAACATCTCAGTGTTCCCTACAAGCCTCCACTCGCTCCTATAAGAATCCTGTAACAACTGTACAAATGTTCAAACAACCCAATTCTCGGTTCCTTTTACCTATGATTCACCAAAACACTCCCAATCCCTTAGCATCTCCCCAACACCACCTATGTCACACCGATTCCCCCATCACACTCTCCGTTCCTCCATGAGCACCTTAGTTCCTCTGCAGTTACTCTATTTCCTCCCAAGACAGTCCTTAAACACTTTCATCTCACCCCGCCCCCTTTCGCTCCAGGGTTACCATGGCAACGCACCCGCAGCCATCACGCGCGCCTAGCCTGGCCCATCACCATGGAAACCGGAGAGGTCTCCTCCACGCCACCACCCCACGCTGAGATGGCTGTTCTGGGACCCAGACCCTTCGGACCCAAGAGAGCCGGGAGAGACTAGGGAGCCCCACAATTCTCAGCGAGAGCAAAGCGTCCTCCCCATTCTTCTGCCCCTATCCGACTAGGCGCCCTGCAGCAGGTACACACTCCTGCGGAATGTCGGGTGGTAGATTCTACTGCGCAGGCGCCCACGCTTAGCGGACCGCGTTGGAGGCGCTCAGCTTGCCGGGAGTTGTAGTTTTCTGGCTGCAACAGCTGGAGACGCAGGTGGCCAATGGGTGAGCCGGATAGAAACAAGGTTACTGAAGCTGAGACTCGTCGGGCAGGCTCCACTGTCACCATAGCAACAATGAAGCGTGATGAAGCACCAGCCCTAGTAGCCAGTCTGCCATTTTTATTCTTTCATCTTTCTTGCTCAGGGCTTGCTTTGCACCGGACACTGTTCTAGGCACTGGAGATACAATGGGAAACAAAATAGAGTTTATAATTTGATGGGGGGAGATTGACTATTAATAACAACGATGAACACAAATCGCTAGAGAAAACGGTATGTTAATAGGTTATTGAGATGCTTCGGGAGAAGTGGAAATGCAGATCATGTGAGAACATTGGTACACACCCGAATTCATCTATCTCACAAAGCCCTGTGAGACCGGTACTATTATTATCGCCAAACTGTAACAAACAGATTAAGCAACAGAAGGGCACATAGCAAGGAGTAGAGCTGGGATGTGAACTAGGACCATCTGGATTCATACTCTGTAAGCTTAACTACAGTGCTAAACTGGTCGAGATGTGTGGCATAACTTCAGGCAGTGTTAATTGTTGTGAAGAATAAAGCAGAGAAAAGGGATGAGATGACTCTTTAAATGGACTGTTCAGGGATGGCTTTTAGAAGCAGGTGACATTTGAGTAGAGGCCTGAGGGATTGTGCTGGGCACGTGGGGCATGTAGAGGTCCAAGGGTCACTGACCTTTGGATTTTTCTCTTGCCTTCCCCAAAGGCGGACTGTTACACACGCTGCTCCCTCTGCTGAGAATGCGCTTCCCCGTTCTCTCCCTGTCAAATGCATCCTTCAAGAGCCGGTTCTGAGGGACTTCCCTGGTGGTCCAGTGGTTCAGAATCCGTCTTCCAGTCCAGGGGAGGTTGGGTTCGATCCCTAGTCGGGGAACTAAGATCCCACATGCTGTGGGCCAACTAAGCCTGCGCCACAACAAAGACCCAGCGCCACAACAAAGACCCAGCGCAAACAAAATATCCGGTTCTGTGAAGAAACTACTTCTCTGTCCCGTTTTGCTAACCATAAATCTCTTCCTTCTCTGGACTCACAACCGATCCATTTGTCACAATAAAGCCGCCAGGGGTAATTTTATTTTTGTACATCCAATCAAGCCATACTCCTGCTTGAAAATTTTTGAATGGCTTCCCACTGCTCCCAGGATAAAGACTCACCTCTTCCTGTACCTATAAGGCCCGATGGTCACTATTAACATCTCTCCCTTTTTCACACCCTGACCCCCCTCTACTAACCCTTCTTCAATTTATGGTATGGCTTGAGCTCTTTCCCTCCCTAGGACTCTCCCTAACCCACATCCAAGAGTCTAAGGATAAAAGAGTCAAGTGGGGAGCTTTGGGACATCGGTCTGCACTGGACTGCTATTGGGTTTGCCTGCCCAGGATTCCTCCTGCCTCTTTTTGATCTTAGGTGACCTCCGCCTTCAGCGGCTTGAAGCAGGATTTTGGTTCCCAGCCAGAGATTGAAGTCAGGCCATTGCAGTGAGAGCACTGAATCCTAGCCACTAGACCAGTGGCCAGTGACAAGGCCCCTGGCCCGTCAGCTTTGTAGAAATGTATTCCCACAGAGAAACGGAAAGTAGTGAAACAAGTAAAGTGTTTATTAGGAGGAAAAAGAGTATGTGTGAATAGGCACAAACTGGCGGCCTCAGAGAGTCGCGTCCTTGTGGCAGTTTGAATGACTTATATGGGGCATTTCTTCTGGGTTTCCTTTGGCCAATCATCTTGCTTTGCCTGGTTCTGGATCTGTATTTGGTTTATCTCAGGGTCTTCCCCTGTGTGCACGCGCATGTACATTCTGTCTGCCCTGTCAGTCTGCTACAAGAATGGGCAGATGTCCAGGGTGACGGCTCAGAGCAGACCCTCCACGCATGGTCTTTGAAGCAGAAGCCTCAGCATTATTTGGGAACTGATTAGACATGCAAATTCTCAGGCCCTACCTCAGACCTACTCAATCAGAAATTCGGGGTGGGAGGGATGTCTGTGTTTTAACATGGTCTCTGGGTAATCAATTTCCTGAGGCCTGCTCAAGTTTGAGCACATAAACAAGAAACAATAAAAGGCACAAACAATAAATGCTTATCACTAAATATTTTTGAAGGGTCATGGTTGTTACACAGCATCGACGTAACCATAGATAATTGATACTGATACACTTAGTAAACCCAATCAGCCTCGTCTTTGACATTTGATGCTGGGATGCTGGTAGAAAGGTCTTTGGGGATCAAGATCTGAGGATATGAGATTACGGCTTCAAGTCGCTATCTTTCTCAGTCAAAGGGGATAGCTTTCCTTTGAAGGAAGCCGTGACATAAAGGGCAGAAGCACAAGGGAGAAACCTGACATTATTTGAGCCCCTGGATTCAGCTGCCCTTGAAGACTTTAATTTCCCAGCGACATGAATGGCTGGATGACCTTTTACATTAAGCTCCTTCGTTGCTACTCAAAGTGTGCTCCACAATCCAGCAGCAACCACGTCATCGGAGAACCTTCCACAATCTTGGTCCCCACCGCAGACCGACTGGTGATTCATCTGTTCATAAAGTTTAAGAAGTGCTGAGCTATTTCCACCTGAATTTCTATCACCTGCAGTCCCCCGCACCAGTTGAGATAACAGAAATCCCAACTCAAACTGCCATGAGTATTAAAATATCTTTTATCTTACTTAGGAAGCTGCCGCCCCCAACCCCATAGGGCAGACTTTAGGGACTCAACCAGATGCAGATTTTCTTTATTCTTTTCATTTTATTTTTTTGCAGCACGACTTATGGGATCTTAGTTCCCCGCCTAGGGATCAAACCTGGGCCCTTGGCAGTGAGAGCGCAGAGTCCTAACCACTGGACCGCCAGGGGGGCTCCCCAGATTCTCCTCATCTCTTAGCTCTGTCATCCTCAATGACATCCTTCATTCTCACATCCTATCAAGAGGCTTGCAAGCAGGTTTAGGCCTAACCGTCTCATTCTGGGGCTTCTCCTTAGGATTGAGAGAAACTTTAGAAGCCTCCCTGCCCTAAGCAGACCCATTGGGCAGGATCAGGCCCCACGCCCATTCATAAACCAATCACTGGCATAGTGGCCGAGATTGGCACGGACTAGTCATTCATTGGAGGATCCACGGATGTTGGCAAGCTGTTCCCATGGCATACTGGTCCAGGCAAGGGAGGATGAGGCCTGAGCTGCCATGAAGATGGATTCATTTTGGGTCCCTGCATTCCATCGACAGTAGGGCCTGTCGATAGAAAAAGTCAAGGAATGCTGGACCATCTCAATTGCCCTCTGGGTCTGGGCCTCCCACCCTCCCCCACAAGCCAAGAACTCAGCACAGAAACCAAAATACTGTTTTATTCCAATCTTGAAGCACAGACGTCCAGAGGGTTCCCCTCCCCCACTGCAGAGCCGCCAGCCCATCCCACCAGACTCCCAGGGCCCCTCTTATTCTGCCTCTTCCGGGAATGACCAACCAGAAGGTGAAGGGGATCCAAGACTCCAGGCCTTAGAGAAATCCCCAAGTCATTCCCCTCTCGTTTCTTCTCTCCCCCCCTCCCATGCCTTTCCTTTGCCATCTCCTTTTTTTCTTCCCTCTCCTCCATCCTTGTCTCCTCCTCCCCTCCCCCACCCCCTCTCCTTTCCTCCCTTCCCATTTGTCCCCATTTCTTCTCCATTTCTGCCTCTTTTCTTGTCCTCTCTCCTCCATGTCTGCGTCCCCTTTGTCTTTCCTCCCCTTCCCTCTTCTTCATTACCCCCCGTTTTTCCCTCCTCCTGCCAGGCTCTCCCCACAACCTGGTGTCCTCCCCTCCCCCAGCTTTATCCCCTTCCTTCTCCTGGCCGGACCTGACCCTGTCTACACCCTCTCACCACACATTTCCTCTCTGGAGGGAAGCCCTCAGAATCCACCCTGGTCACCACCATCTGCCACAGCTGCGGCTCCAGGACCTCCGAGACCCACACCGTCTGCCTCCCCTCGGACCCAGAGAGGCAAACTGCCCAGATGAAGCCACTTGGATGCCCCAGGAGGTGGACGGGGGGACTGGGGTGGCCTCCTTGGGCTCAGCCCCATTATCTTTGGGATCGAAGGATGCCCTCCCGCCCCCACCGTGGAGGGTGACGGGCAGGCGCGAGCAGGCTCAGGGCTCGGGGGCTCTCCCCCAGCAATCCCTGAGCAGGTCCATGTGGAATAAGGCTGCCCCTGTGAGCAGGCGCGCGGCGAAGAGGTGGCGGCAGGGCAGACGCCGGGCGGCATGGATGGAGCAGCTGCAGCGCGTCAGGGCTCCGTCCAGGAAGAAGTCCGAGGTGCCGTCCTTCAGGGCAAAGCCAGCTCCTGTCCAATGGAAACCGCGGGTGCCGTGCTGCCGGGCGAAGGCCAGCTCTTCGGCCACCAGCTCTGCCAGCTCTGGCCCGCAGGCCGCTCGGAACTTGGCCAGGGGCTCCCAGTCCACTTCCTCCTCCTCCGAGGGGCAGCAAGGCCTCTTTGATTCCCTGGGGCCTTCTCCTCCGCTTCCTTCCTGTGCGCTCTCTCCGGCCGCCAGGTACATCCTCCCTGTCACTGCCCACTCTGAGTCACCCTCCAACACAGTCCCCACGGGAGTGCTGCACGTGACTCCATTCCCCAGCCCTAGACGGCCCCCTGCTGTGTCCCCACACTCCATCCCCTGCCCTCCTCTGCTCTTGGGGCCCCCAGCCTGGGCTCCCCCTCCATCTCCATTCTCCAGGCCTGTCACCCTTGTGTCCCCCAGCTGGACCAGAACTACATCCTCCAGGTCCCTTCTTCTTTTGACACCCAACCTCACTGCTCGCTCTTCTCTAGTCTCTGGCCCTCTCTGCCTCACATCTCCCCCTTGGGGCCCCCTTAGGTCTCCGTTCTCGGGGACCAATTCCGAGGGCTTCTCCACATGGACCCTCCTCCAGTTTCTGACCTCCAGCCCCCTTTCCTTCTCTGCTTCCAAATGCAGCCCCTTCCAGTCTCTGGTTTTCAGTCCACTTACCCTCTCATCGTGCAACTGGGCCCCCCTCCAGGAGCTCCCGTCAAGACTGCTGGCTCTCTCATAATCGAACAGGGTCCCCCTCCCGTCTGGGGTCTCCAGCAGCCTAATCCTTCCATCCTCCAGCTGGGCCAGCCTCCAGGTATACTCTTCCAATCCTCTCAACCTCTGGTCCTCCACCTGGGCCCCCCTCCAGATATAACCTTCCAGACCCCAGTCTTTCTCAGCCTCCAGCGGGCCCCCCCTCCAGTCTCTGATCGCGGGCCCTCTCAGGTGCTCGTTCTCCAACTGGGACCCTCTCCAGACACTCCCCTCTAGCCCTCTCACCTTCTGGTTCTCCAAGTGGACCCCTCTCCAGTCTCGGATTTGCAACCCTCTCCCCTTCTCACTTTCTACCTGAGCCCCTTCCCGGTCTCTGGTCTCCAGCCCTCTGGCCCACTCCTTCTCTAACTGGGCTTCTCTCCTAAAACTTCCTTCCTTCCCCGCCCCGCCCCAGTTTCCGGTTTCCACACCCTTCATCCTCTCGTTCTCCACTTGGGCTCCCCTCCCCAGCTCACCCTCCAGCCAAGCGCCCCCATCGTCGGAGACATCCGGCGCCGCCTCCCCAGCCGCGTCGGCCCACTGCATGGCCACCAGGTCGCGCAGGCACTGCGCCACGCTGCGCGAGGGGCTCAGGCGGCGCAGCAGGCGCCGGCGGTGGCCGCGCACCAGGGCGCACGCGTCCAGGTCGCGGGCCGCCTCGAAGGCGCGGAAACGCACCCACATGTCCCGGCGCGGCGCCCAGTTGCTCTCGAAGTAATCGA
>NW_020175468.1:3102571-3115690 GCF_003031525.2 Neophocaena asiaeorientalis asiaeorientalis
GGGCCCGGCCGTGAGGCAGCGCACACGGCCCTTGACGTCGGGCGCGCTCTGCAGCAGCGAGGCCAGCGCGAAGCGCAGCAGGCTCGGAGTGCCGGGCCGCGCCACGCAGCAGGCGGCCTGACGCGCGCGGCCCGCGCCGTCCACGCACAGCACCGCCAGCAGATCCAGCGCGCCCTGCAGCCCCGGCAGCCGGTCCACCAGGAGCATGCGCGGGAAGCGCCGCAGCATCGCCCGGGTGCGCGATGTCAGGAAGAACACGGTCTCTACCACCGCCTGGTCCTCCACGAACACCAGCTTCACCTGCGGGCGGGGGCGGAGAGGCGGGGAAAGAGGTCAGGAGGTGCCCTGGGTCGCCCCGCCCACGATTTCCCCCCGCTGGGGAAACGGGACTCCGTTCATTCATTCTTTCATACGTGCGTGCATTTCTGACCAGCAGGAGGCAGTGCAGGGGAATGATTAAAAACGCGGATTCCGGATTGCCTGGGTTTCCGATGCCGGCACCACCGTCTAAGAGCTGTGTGGTTTTGCCCACTAGACAGCCTCTCTGAGCCTCAGTTCCCCCTACTAGGAACCGGGTATTCATTCCTTCCTGCGGTCAGAGGCGCTCTAGGGCAGTGGTTCTCAAAGTATAGGCTCTGGAGCAGCAGCGTCAGCATCGCCTGCTGGGACCTTGACAGAAATGCATACTCTCAGGCCCACCGCAGCCCTGCTGAGTCAGAAATTCCCGAGGAGGGGCCCAGCAATCTGCTTTGACAAGCCCTCCCGGGGATTCCCACGCGCGCTCAAGTTTGAGAGCCACTGGTCTAGAAGTAAAACGCATAGACTGTGGAGCCAGATTGCTTGGGTTTGAGTCCCGGCCTCACCAACGCTTTTAACTACGTGACTTGAGCTCTCTGTGCCTCAGCTTCCTCCTTAACCTCCTCCTTTCCCAGTTTCCCCTTCTGGGAACTGAAGAGTCATTCTTTCATGCATGGAGGGTTGAGTCCAGCATAGCGTCTGGAGCCAGACGGCCTGGGCTGAGACCCTGGAGCCCCCATTTCCTGGCTGTGTGGCTTTCCGCAACTTCCCTGACCCCTGTCTCATTTGCAAAATGATGACGATGAGAGTGTGATTGGACGGATGAAATGAATTAAAGGATTTGGAACGTTGCCTGGCACAAATATTAATATTTTTGAACAGTACTCACCCAACAAATAGTAAGTGATCTTGAAGTGTTCCTTATTACCATAACTATCATCCCTGCTTAAAGATCACGTGCTCGTGAAGGTCTTCTCTGACCAGCCCGTCTTAGCGGACACCACAGCTCTCTCTGGATGCTTCCGGCCGTGGCACTTACCACCCTGAAGCGTGTTCCATCGTTATCTGCTGCTTTGCTTATTGCCTGTTTGCCCTCCCTAAGATGTAAGCCCCACAAGGAGATTGCTTCATTTGGCTTTTGCATCCCTTGATGCTTTGAATGGCTCCTGGCCTGAGCCACAGCTCAATACATCCCGAACGAGTGAGTGAATGAATGTGTGAATGTGAGAATGTGCGGTGATATCCACTGGCCGTGTCTCTGGAGTGGAAGTTCAGGGAATCCTGGCTTGGAATCCTAGTTCTGAATCCTGGTTTTGTCTCTTCCTAGCTGTGAGACCTCTGGCAAGTCACTTTCCCTGGCATTTTTTTTTTGGCTGCGCCGAGCTGGCTTGTGGGATCGTAGTTCCCCAACCAGGGGTCAAACCCGGGCCCCTGCCAGTTGAAGCGTGGAGTCCTAACCACTGGACCGCTAGGGAGTTCCCTCCTCTGGCATTTTAGCTTCAGTTTCCTTTTATGCAAAATGGGAATATATGTCTATTTAACGCTTGCGGTGAGGCTAAATAGAGATTATCCGTGTCCAAAGCTTGGAATGATGCCTGGCATGTATCAAATCCCAGCTATCGTTACCGTCTCACGTGAGCGCTCAGCAGCATTCAGTACAGTGACCCTGTCCCCCTTCTGGAACGTAGGTCTCTTTTGGCTTCTGTCACCCTGAAAAACTCGTGGCTTTCCTCCTTCTTCCCAGCCATCTCCTCTGCAGTCTCCTTTGCTTGCCCCTCCTCCTCTGCTCCACCTCTAATGCGCTGCAGAGCTCGTCCAGGCTCTCCCCTCTCCTCTCTCGTCTCTAGGCTCAGCCAAGGTGATCTCATCCAGTTACATGGCCTTTAGCATCTCTAAGCTGATAACTCGCAGTTCTGTATCTCCAGGCTCCAGACCCACCTACTTACCTGTCTGCAGCAACATGGACCCTTAGACAGCTTACTTGTCCCTTGAGACTGATGGCCCGAAGGCACCCTTGATTCTCACTCCCCACCAACCTGCCCCTCCTTGGTCGGCTGTCTCTTCCGCAATGGCTCCGCCACCCACTTTACAGCTCAGGCTCCGGCACTCAAGGCTGATTCTTAGCTCTTCCGCATGCAGCCCATCCCCAGATCCTAGCGGCGACCTTCAGAATCTGACCCCTTCTCCCCACCCCCACGGCCACTGGTCAGAGCCATCACCATCTGTCACCTGGATTATTGTAGCCGCTTCTGCCTGGGCTCCCTGTCTCTCCCTGTCCCCCACACCGCTGCTGGGGGGCATTTTCAAGACTGACCAGATCAACCCCTCCCCTCCTTAAAAACCTTTCCCAGAATTTCCCATCACCCTTCAAGTCAAATCCAGAGTTCAGGCCACAGCTGTGCACTGGGCGATCGGGCCCTTGGGCCTCATCTCTGTCCTTCTCGTCTGCCTTGGCCTCAGCCACTCTGGCCTCATTATTTTTGCACAAAAGCCACTTAATGGGGTAGGGAGATTAGCAGCGATGAGCTAGGGTCCCCTATACCAGGCAGATGGCTAAGACTGTTTCAGCCAGGCCCTGCAGAGCTGGCCCACAGCTGCAGAACCAGGATTGGAATACAGTTTAAACACAGATCTCTCCACAAACCATTCTGCCATAATCGGACCTCGTCCTATGAAACCAGTTAAAATGCAATGCACAGTTCTCCACTTTTAAGACCAAAAAAAAAACCAAAAACAAAACCCAAAAAGCCAACAACAACAAACCAACTCTATTAAGAAAAAAAAAAAAAAAGTCCAGTGGAGTCCAAAAGGAGCAAGAAAATTGCTTTCCTCACCCTAAAATTATACATTCAGCATTTTAAATAGAAGAGGCATTCAATAAATTTTATAGAAAAGCCTAGTCAGCTTACCACTGAATTGGTTACAATATCACTATCATTTTTTTCACCCATCATTAATTTTTACACCTACTATTACTTTATGATTTAATTTATCTTAGCAGATATTTCCATCTAGGACAGTTCTGTCCGATACAGTAGCTATTTATATTTAAATTAAGATTTTAAAAGATATAAAAATCAGCTTGCTCAGTCACACTGGTCATATTTCACTGCTCAACAGCCACGTGAGGCTAGTGTCTATGGGGCAGTGCAGATAGAGGACATTTCCATCACCACAGAACGTTCTATTCGACGGTGCTGGTCTAGAAACTAACGTAAAGATAAAAGTCATCGGATGTTAACTAGACTTACTGGGGTGATCATTTCACAGTATATACAAATATCAAATCATTATGTTGTACACCTGAGGCTAACAGAATGTTATAGGTCAATTACAGCTCCAAAAAAAAAAAAAAAAAGGATAAACAACAAGGTCCTACTGTATAGCATAGGAAATTATATTCAACATCCCGTGATAAACCATAATGGAAAAGAATGTATATGTGTGTATAACAGAATCACTGTTCTGTACAGCAGAAATTAACACAACATTGTAAATCAACTATACTTCAATTTGAAAAAAAGAAACTTTTAATAGGCATAATGAGTTAAAAAAAAAAAACCTTACATGTTTCTATAGTATTAGGTAAGTTCTTACCTTTTTCTCCTTGGGAAAAGGAATAAGAGAAAAGTAAAAACAGCAAAACGTATTTGCCTTGAGACTTTTCTGGAGCTGGCCAGCACTTGCCTAATTAAAAGCTGACTTTCATTCTTAAAGAGAAAACCTAGATTTCTGATCTTGAGTTTTCTTTCTAAACAGGGCACATAAGCTTTTCTTGCACAGCCATTTGTTCATTAAACGGCATTTACTGAGCACCTACTGTGTGCTTGACACTGTGTTAGCCTTGAGGAGAGAGAAGGGACTGAATGAGGCAGGTGCAAGTCCTGCCCTGTTGCACTGGCCAAGTCTCCATGAACAATAACACGACTAGTGTTGCTTTCAGCCGAGAGGCCCAATGACTGGATAGTTAAGGGTTCCTGGATCCTGGAGCCAGACCGTAGGGATCCAAATCCAGGTTCTTCCTCTTACTAACTGTGAGGATTTATGCATCAGCTGTGTGACTTAGGGAAAGTGTCTGAACTTCTCTGTGCCTGAGCTGTTCCCATCCACAAAGATGGGGAGTGTAACTGCATTGACCTTATAAAGTTGCTATGAGGATTAAATGGCCTTATCTGCATGAAGCATGGAGATCAGTGCCTGGCACGAGGTCAGTGTGTATTGAGTGATAGCTGTTATTATTATTATCATCTGAGCGTGGAGGACATGCTAAAAAGAAAGGCTAATGGGACAGAGGTTGGTGTGTGGTTGCTTGTGGGATCTTAGTTCCCCAACCAGGCATCAAACCCAGGCCCATGGGGCAGTGAAAGCGCCGAGTCTTAACGACTGGACCGCCAGGGAATTCCCAGTGTGGGGTCCTCTGACTGAGCGAGGGTGATTGCTGAGAGGGGACCATTATTTTCCTTATATTGCAGATAGGGAAACTGAGGCTGAGAGATTCCAGGTTTGCAGTAAAGGATTAACTCAGCAGGTCTGGGTTATCCAAACCCCACACCTTCCAAAGAAAGGTCTGGCTCTTTCCTGACTCCTAGGAGACAGCCTCTAAGCCCTTGGAATGTCCTGCCCGACAGAGTGTCTTTGTTCACTTGGGGGGCTTGGGCCACTCTAAATAGTCTCTTGATAACAACTGGTTTATAGTGGGGGCCTTGGGCTTGACCTCCAGAGGGGCTGGAGACTGAGGTCAGCCACCCAGGCAGTCATATCTACACGACCAAACCCCAATACAAACCCTGGACTCGAGGCTCGGGTGAGCTTCCCTGGTGGGCAATACTCCGTGCGCGTTGTCACACACTGTTGCTGGGAGAAATAAGCACTGTCCATATACCTCCACTGGGAGAGACCACTGGTCTCTCCTGGACCCCACCCCATGCGCCCCTTTGCTAAGTGTACTCTGTATCCTTTAATAAACTGTAACCGTGAGTATAATGGCTTTGCTGAGTTCTGTGAGTCCCCATTGAACCTGAGGGTGGTCTTAGGGTCCCTGACTACACCAGGGAAGTGACTTGCTCCAGATCATCGTGCTAACAAGCAGTAGGGCTGGGATTCAAGTCCAGGTCATAAAGGATGGTGGGGGGGGGGATGCTACCAGTGCGTGGTGTGTTCCCAGAACTAGGAACAGCCGTGTGAAATAGGTAGTGGTTCTACTTGGAGACGGGGCAGACTGGAAAATGACAGCCCTGGAGGTGTGTCCATAGGTTTGCTGTCAGAGCTGCTGCCTGCTGAAGCACTGATGCCGGCCTAAGCCGTAAATGGGGGGGGGGGGGGGGGGGGGGGGGAAAACAAGGTGTGGACGGAGATGTGTGGGTGACACTGGAGGGGTGTGGTGACATGTGATGAAGGTGGGAGGGGGATACATAAATGAATGAATTTCTCTACCAGATGTTTACTGAGCAAATCAGACATGCCAAGTGCTGCTCAAGCACTGAGGAGGGCCAATAAGACACCTCTGAGTGGGAAGAGAGAGGCTGCAAACGAAAGATGAATAAATATGAACAGGAGATTTCACGTGTGTAAAGTCCTGGGGAGAACTAACCCCCCAGTTCCAAGGCATTAACTCTTTCAACCTCCACAACAATCCTGCACACCAGGTCCTGTTATCACTATCCCCATTTTTCAGATGGGGAAACTGAGGCACAGAGAGGTTCAGGTGCTTGCCTGGGGTCACACGGGTAGTAAACACCAGAGCTGGGATTTGAATCCAGGCAGTTTGGGCCCAGGGCCTGTACAGCTGACCACTAGACTCTTCACGAAAGTGATCGCACGGGCCTGACACACAGGCTTCTGGGTTGAGGCGCAGAGTGGATGGCGGGGCACAAGCGGGGATGGAGGGGCACAAGCGGAGATGGAGGGGCACAAGCGGGGATGGAGCAGCCCAGGGAGGAGCAGACTGGAGGATGGGAATGATCGGGAGTACCATCTTAGACACGCAAATTGGTGGCACAGGGATGCATTAACCATAGACCAGATTCCACAAATGTGGACATCAGAAACCATGCCACACAACACTCCCTACCCACACCTCTTCCTACGTTCAGGTACACAGACGCCTTTTTCATGTGAACAGAATAATTCTATTCTCTAGACTGTTCCCCCGCCAAAAATGAGGGAATAAAAATAATAGCTAAATAGCTAAACCATATAGAGCTTCCTACTTTCCGGGCACTGTTCCTTACACACACACACACACACACACACTCACTCACCCACACACAACAACCCTAACAACTATGATGTAGTGTCTATTATTATCCCCATTCTATAGATGAACAAACCAAGGTCTGGAGAAGTTACATAACTTGTTCACAACTTACTGGATGTTCCCCAGCCAGGAAGTGGCACAGCTAGAATGTATATAAAGTTTTTAGTGTATATCTGTACACATAAAATCAAGTTTTTAGCTGCTACTGTATCACCCCCAAAGTGGCTGGCCTGATGTAAAAATAGGCTATTGGACACAGAGAAGATTCCCTTGGGGAGCCAGGAAGAGGCAGAAAGGCTGAGACTGAGTCACAAGAGTCCAGGGTAACTACAGAGCAGGTGAAACACAAGCCCCAGATTCAGACAGGGCTCTGGGAGACCCTCAGCGAAACAGCTCTATAAGCCTGTGGTTGTCTTTCTCCCTGTGCCAAGTAATGGTGGGTTTCTCCTGTCCTGGGCACTTGGCAGGACTGCATCTCTCTGCCCCGCTGCAGTTCTCCACGGTCACGTGACTTGCTTTGGCCAATGAGCAAGAAATAAAGTTCAGTGAGGTAAGCCACTGAGATTCCAGGGCTGGTTGTTACTAAGGCAAAACCCAGGCCATCTTGACTGTCACATCTTAGGACACTCATCGCTTATCCCGAATTTTTCTTTTCTAGAGAGAAACAGATCAGTGTGGCACATTGGGACTATTGTCTATTTTTTATCTTCTCTTTTAAAATGAATTATTCAAATGTGCCAAAATTCACAAGGTCCCAAAGTCAAATAATAGAAAGCTATCCAGCACTGGGTCCTCTTCCTACTTCTATTTTCTAACCGCTCAGCGGCCATGGCTCACGGGCCCAGCCGTTCCGCGGCATGTGGGATCTTCCCGGACCGGGGCACGAACCCGTGTCCCCTGCATCGGCAGGCGGACTCTCAACCACTGCGCCACCAGGGAAGCCCCATTCGTTATTCTTATGTCCATCCACATCTCTTGCTGTTCTTCTAGATTTTCTTTATGTGAATACAAGCAAGCCACCTTTATATTCTTATTTTCTCCGTTTTATACATACAATATACCATGTACATTGTTTTGCTCCTTGCTTTTTTTTTTTTTTTTTTTTTTGTAACTGAGAGATCTGTTCAGATCCGTTCCTAGAATTGTTCTCACTCTTGCTTAAAGCTACATAGGATTCCAGTCATGTAACCATTACCCATGGGTGGGGTTTGGTTGTTTCCAATCTTACTTTCACGAACCCCGGTGATTAACCTTGCGTGGAAATCATTCAGCATCTGCGCAACTACATCTGCAGGATAAATTCCCAGCAGTGGGAGAGGGAGTGGTCAAAGGGTGAACGGCTTGGTCATTCTGACAGATATTGACAAAGAGTCCTCTGCTGAGATTGTACCAGCTGACCAGTTAGTATTCTTAAAAGTAGCACACTCAGAGCAACTTTCGCCTTTCTCAGAAGCCAAAGCGTACACATGAGAGAGGGCTGCAACGTTTCTGTGCAGGATCCGTCTTCACCCAGAAAGCCAGTTGGCTTGCTGGTTACCCTGGAGCCTGCCAGAAAGGAGATGGGATTAGATTCTTCAGCCCATCATCACGGCCTCAGGGCAGATTATAAACGGTCTTAACACCTCCTTGGCTGAAGCAGCCACTCAGTCTTGCCCACAAACGGTGGTTGTGGCTTTGGGGTACACTCTTCTTGTCTGACCCCCTCCCAAGAGCAAGTGAACGACCTCAACGCGGGAGGTCCCTGGCATTCAGCTTCTCAAATATAATCGCTCTTTCAGGAAACTGCTGGAAGCAGAGAGAATAACACCCAGAGCTCTTTTGCTATATCTTATAAGTGAAAAAAGCCAGGTGAAACTTCCGTGTAAAGGTGACAGACTGAACACATCCTGCTAGTTTCACTCCTTCCTGACCTTCAAGTACCTCTATAGAAAAGGAATTTTTTTTAAAAGTTATAGAGCCATTAGGAAAGGAGACAACAGGACCCAAACTTCAGAAGTTGGAAAGCAGATGGACAAGCTGACCACCGCTCCCCCCAACAAAAAAGAAAACAAAAGCAACCTCCCCAAAAAACCCCATCAGTTGGGACCAATAGCAGAGTCCTCAAAAGGAACTGGCAAACCCTGGCAGTGTGGGGAGGTTAAAACAAAAGATATGAGGGCTGTTTTAGAAGCAGTTAGATCTGTTAAGCTTTTTCTCACCCCCAGGTGGCTGGAGATTTATTCTGTGGAGGCGGTAAAACAGAGAGGGTTGCTGGCCCTGGGGACATCGGGCCCATCTGCTGGCGGAAGAGGGGGGAGTGGTAGTTCTGTGCATCTTACTGATGGAGGGCCAGCTCCCCAGCTCTCTTCCCCAACATGGATCCCAGAAGCTGGCAGCCTGGCCTTAACCTCCCAGCCAGCCAAGTGGTTGGAGTTTTCTCAGGGGGATTTGACCGGCCCCAGAGGAAGAACAAAAGATGCTACCATCTGGCACGCCCCAGTATACAAAGCAAGATGCAAAAATGTGGGTATAACGTGCAACCTTGCTGGGGGAGGGGACAAGGGGAAATAAGGTTAAAAATAAAGACATGCAAATGTATCTGTGTATAGAGCTGTGCTGTTCCATCCAGAAGCCACTAGCCACATGGGACTGTCGAAATTGCCATTAATTAAGTTAAATTAATAATTCAGGGGACTTCCCTGGCGGTCCAGTGGTTAAGATGCCATGCTTCCACTGCAGGGGGCGCGGGTTCAATCCCTGGTCGGGGAACTAAGATCCCACATGCCATCCATTGTGACAAAAAAAATAAATAAATAAAAATAATAAAAAATCAAGAATTCAGTTCCTTAGTCATACTGGCCATATTTCAAGCACTCAATAGCCACACCAGCTACCCTACTGGATAGCGCAGACACACATCATTTCTAGCATCACAGAAAGTTTCACTGGACAGCACTGGGCCATAGAACAGAAAGATATATAAAAGATGGATAAGCCACTGATACTCCAGCGGCCTCTGAGGAGGGGCCCTGAGGGGCAGGAGGTGACAAGGGTACTTTTCACTACATACCCTTTTGTACCTTTTGAATTTAGGACCATGTGAATGTCTTACATATTCAAAAAGCCAATTTAAATGTTTTAAAAAAGGAATAACCCTTTCACTGGTCTGTCTCTTGGTTTTCTAGAACTTCTTCATTTCTTTTAAAAATATTAAGGTGGGGGCTTCCCTGGTGGCGCAATGGTTGAGAGTCCGTCTGCCGATGCAGGGGACACGGGTTCGTGCCCCGGTCCGAGAAGATCCCACATGCCACGGAGTGGCTGGGCCTGTGAGCCTTGGCCACTGAGCCTGCGCGTCCAGAGCCTGTGCTCCGCAACGGGAGAGGCCACAACAGTGAGAGGCCCGCGTACCGCAAAAAAACAAAACAAAACAAAAAAACCCACAGAAATAGACCCACGGACATAGAAAACAAACTTATGGTTACCAAAGGGGAAAGGCAGGGGGAGGAATAAATTAGGAGGTTGGGATTAACATATATACACTACTATATATAAAATAGATAACCAACAAGGACCTACTGTATAGTATGGGGAACTATACTCAACATTTTGTAATAACCTATAAGGGAAAAGAATCTGAAAAAGAAGAGATATGTTTATATGTATAACTGAATCACTTTGCTGTACACCTGAAACTAACACAATATTGTAAATCAACTATAATGCGATTAAAAAAAATTAAGGTGGGGCAAATCACAGATCCAGGAGCCAAACTTGGTTTAGGGTAGATTTCATGACAGCGTCCAAACTGGGCGTTAAAAGGATGATCCCTTGACATTGAAAGCTTTCCATTATGAATATGCTGCTTCTTGCAGGGGCGACCCTACATAGGGTGTTTCCAGGGTAGAGCTAGAACTGACCGGGAGGGGCCCGAACCTCATTTCCAAACTGGGGAATAGCAGAGTGGTGAAGAGCATGGCCTTGGATCCAGACTGTGTGGGTCTGAAGTCCAGCTCTGTGGTTAAGTAGCTGTGTGACCTCGGGCCAGTTACTGGCCCTCTCTGTGCATCAGTTTCCTTATTTGTAAAGTGAAGATGAGAATGGTAGATTCCTTTCTCATCGTGTGCTAGTGGTATTTAAATGGATTACAATTTATAAAGCACTTAGGGTAGTGCCCAGCACGTAGTAAGTGCCTGATAAACGTTTCCTAAATTATTATCAATACTATGTATGGATAGAGGGCTGGGTTTCTGTTGGTGGCTTGAAAGAGGGCTGGTTACTGGGCATGAGATGGAGATGGGGGGAGTGCTCTGGACTTGATTCTGGAGAGTGGGATCACGCCTCATCTCAACCCTGAGTTGGGACCTCTTCCATGCATGAGAGAAAAGCACAGCCCGAAGGAGAAACCAATTTTCTTTCTTTCCTTCCCTTCCTTCCTCCCTCCCTCCCCTCCTTCCTTCCTTCCTTCCTTCCTTCCTTCTATCCTTCCCTCCAAACCCACCCTAGCCCTAAAGTTGGATCAAAGCAGAAGAAAGATTCCTCGTGGAGGAGCAGTATTCTCACCGTTCCTCCAGCACACGGATCTCGTTCCAGCCTCTGAGCCTTTGCACTGGCTCTTCCTTCTGCCTGGAACTCACTTCCTTCTGAAGACAGAATGGGGGATCCCCTCCCTCCAGTCTGTCTCCTTTGCTTCACCATCATGTCCTCACAGAGGCCTTCCCTGACCACTCACATTAAAATAGCACCCTTACAATTGTCCATGCCCTCGCCCTATTATTCTTTACCATTCTCCTCTCCAATCCATCGTATTATGTCATGTAGCACCCTCCCTACTAAGACATGATCTGGGTGGTGGGCACAGGGGTGTTTTTAACTTTGTAAACACTCACCAAACTCTATACTTCTCATTTGTGCATATTCTATGTGTGTCGTTTCAGTTAAAAACAAATTTTTTTTTTTTTTAAATAGCACTTTCCATCACTCTGGATCCTCTTCCTCCTAGCCCAACCCTAATGACCTGATACCATATTTGGATGCGTCTATGATTGGTTTCTCCCCGGACATGCAAGGTTGTAGTAGCCAATCGCTGCAAGTGGCTATTTACATTTCAATTCGTGAAAATGAAATACCATTTAAAAATTCTGTTCCTCAGTCCTACTGGCCGCAGGGCAAGCTCCCAATAACCACGTGTGGCTTCGGGGCTACCATACTGGACAGCGCGGAATCACAAGGTATTCGCATCACCGCAGAAAGTTCTAGTGGAGGGCGCTGCCTTAGGGGATGAGTTCTCTGAGGGTAGGGACGGGGCCACATCTTGCAGGCGGCCGCCCCCGACCACCACCCCATGCCTCGATAAATCTTGAATGAATACGTGAAGGAATGAATGAAAGGCGTGAATGGATGAGTGGGCGGATGGATGAATGAATGAACGGCCCGCGAGTCTTGGGCGTGCCTCTCCGCAGAGGCCTCGGGGTCGGTGCGGAAGAGCCCCTCGAGCACGTGCAGGGCGTCCAGGACTCCGTGGTCGCGGCCCTTGCAGTAGGAGAGCAGGCGGCGCACGTCGGCCGGGGCCACGAACTGCTTGGAGATCTTGTTGGTGGTGCGCACGGGAAGGCAGGCGTTGGCCAGCAGGTGGCCCGGGCGGAAGTAGTAGGCGAACTCGAGCGGGCAGGCCGGGTGTGAGTGGGTCAGCTGGCACTCTGTCACCACGAGGCGGTCCCGCAGCGGGCTCAGCTTGACGATGATGAAAGCCGGGCAGCCGGGCTGGGGGGACCTGCGGGAGGAACGACCACGGCCGCCAGTCACATCACCCTGCTGCCTGCCCTCTTCTGCCTTCTCTCTCCTCTCTCCTTCATTCTTATTATGATTTTTGAACATTAAGAATTGTTTCAAGGAGGGGAAGGGATTCATTAGGAGTTTGGGATTAAAATATACACAGTACCATATATAAAATAGATAACCAACAAGGAACTATACTCTATATCGTATAATAACCTATCATGGAAAAGAATCTAAAAAAAAGAATACATATATAACTGAATCACTTTGCTGCACACCTGAAACTAACACAACATTGTAAATCAATTATATTTCAATAAAAATTAAAAATAAATTGTTTCAAGCATAGAGAAGAGTAGAGGGCCTTAAGAATATGCCAGCTCTGTGACCTTGGGCAGGTCCCTTCAGGTCTCTGGGCCTCAGTTTCCTCTTTTTTTTTGAGGTATGCGGGCCTCTCACTGTTGTGGCCTCTCCGTCTCCGGGGCACAGGCTCTGGACGTGCAGGCTCAGCTGCCATGGTTTAGGGGCCATGGCTCACGGGCCCAGCCGCTCCACAGCATGTGGGATCTTCCCGGACTTGGGCATGAACCCGTGTCCCCTGCATCGGCAGGCGGACTCTCAACCACTGTGCCACCAGGGAAGCCCTCAGTTTCCTCTTAAAAGGGAATAATAATTATCATACCTTTCTCATAGGGTTGTTGTGAGGATTAAAAGAATTGATACCTGGGGGCTTCCCTGGTGGCGCAGTGGTTGAGAGTCCGCCTGCCGATGCAGGGGACACGGGTTCGTGCCCCGGTCCGGGAAGATCCCAC
>NW_020175468.1:3115700-3146202 GCF_003031525.2 Neophocaena asiaeorientalis asiaeorientalis
AAAAAGAATTGATACATGGAAAGCACTGAAAAACACTGTCTGGAACATGGGGGAGTGCTGTACGTTTGCTAGAATTCTGCACCCACGCCCCCCAGCTCAATTAAAAGTGAATGCATAGTTTATTATACTTACCTCAATCAACTTTAAGAAATAAAACATTTCATATACTCCTGTATCCGCTTTTGATTTAGTGATAACAACACTGCAAGCTGAGGCCTTCTGTGAACGCTGTCCCAACAAAGTCCCCTCCCTCCTTCTGACCCCAGAGGTAGCCACTAACCAAATTAGGTATTGAGCATTCCCACATATGTTTTAATGTATCTATAAACACATGCCACGGAGCAACTAAGCCCATGTACCCCAACTACCGAGCCTGCGCTCTAGAGCCCGCGAGCCACAACTACTGAAGCCCGCGCACCTAGAGCCCGTGCTCCGCAACAAGAGAAGCCACCGCAATGAGAAGCCCGCACACCGCAACGAAGAGTAGCCCCCGCTCACCACAACTAGAGAAAGCCTGTGCGCAGCAACGAAGACCTAATGCACCCAAAAATAAATAAATATTTTAAAATACACATTTAAAAAAAAAAAACAGTGGAAGGTATGTTACCAGGTTTTAAAACTGTACACATGAAAAGGGGCTCAAACTCATTAGGCATCAAGGGAACACGAATCAAAACCCTAGGGTGGTACATATACACAATGGAATATTACTCAGCCACAAAAAAGAATGAAATATGCCATTTGCAGCAACACGGATGGACCTAGAGATGATCATACTAAGTGAAGTAAGTCAGACAGAGAAAGACACATATCATATGATATTGCTTATATGTGGAATCTAAAAAAATGATACAAATGAACTTATTCATGAAACAGACTCACAGACATAAAAAAACAAAGTTATGGGGCTTCCCTGGTGGCGCAGCGGTTGAGAGTCCGCCTGCCGATGCAGGGGACGCGGGTTCGTGCCCCGGTCCGGGAAGAGCCCACATGCCGCAGAGCGGCTGGGCCTGTGAGCCATGGCCACTGAGCCTGCGCGTCCGGAGCCTGTGCTCCGCAACGGGAGAGGCCACAACAGTGAGAGGCCCGCGTACCACACACACACACAAAAAATTATGGTTACCAAAGGCAAAAGGGGGGAGAGGGATAAATTAGGAGTTTGGGATTAAATATACACGCTACTATACATAAAATAGATAACCAACAAGGAGCTACTGTATAGCTCAGGGAACTATACTCAATATCTTGTGATAACCTATAATGGAAAAGAATCTGAAAAAGAAGAGATATATTGTGGGTAGCTGGATCATTTTGCTGCACACCTGAAACTAACACAACATTATACATCAGGTATATTTCATTACAAACAAAAAACCCTAGGGAGAGGCCACTTTACACCAGCAGATAAAAGAGACTGATAACATCAACTGTTGGTGAGGACGTGGAGCAACTGGAACTCTCAGATGTGGTTGATGGGAGTGTGAAAAGGTACAGTCACTTTTGAAAAACGGAGTGGCGGTATCTCCTGAAGCTGAGCATGTACCTCCTCTGTGAATAGCATTTCCACTCAAGATAAATGCCTGCAGATGAGCACCGAAAGATGTGTACTAGAATGTTCATAACGGCACCATTCATATTAGCCAAATACTGGAAACAACCCAAACACGGAACAGAATAGGAAAACAAGTTGTGATATATTCCTAAAAATAACGTACTAATCAACAATAAGAATCAACAAACCATTGCTCTCCCCCCAAACATGGATGATCTCACAAACATGCTGGATGAAAGAAGTCTGACACAAAAGAAGACCCGCCACGTGGTTGTAGTTTATAGAAAGTTCAACGACAGGCAAAGCTAACCTCTGCTGGCCAAAGAGTGGACAATGGTTACCCTGAGTGGTTATGGGGGGGATGGTGGAGGGGGGCTTCTTGGCACTGGATGTATTCTGTCTCTTGTACTGGGTGCTGGTCACATGTGCATTTTACTTGGGGAAAATTCATCAAGTTGTACATGCAGGATGTGTGCACTTTTCTGAATGTGTGTTACGCCTTTTTTAAAAGTATACTTGGGGGACTTCTCTGGTGGTCCAGTGGTTAAGATTCCGTGCTCCCAAAGCAGGGGGTCTGGGTTTGACCCCCGGTCAGGGAACTAGATCCCGCATGCCGCAACTAAGACCTGGCGCAGCCAAATAAATAAATAAATATTAAAAAATAAATAAGTAGAAGTTTACTTGGGAAATTTTTGTTTTCTAGCATGATGTTGGGCGGAATGACAGCCCCCCCCCCAAGGATATTTACATCCTAGTCACAGGAGCTGGGCAATGTTACTGTACATGGCAAATGGACTTTGCGGACATGATTAAATTCGGATCTTGAGATGGGGAGAAGATACCGGGCCCAAGGTAATCACAGGGTCCTTATAAGGGGAAGAGGGAAGCGGAAACGTCAGAGTCAGAGAAAGATTGAAAGATGCTACGCTCTTGGCTTTAAAAGTGGAGGAAGAGGCTGCAAGCCAAGGAAAGTGGGTGGCCTCTAGAAGCTGGAAAAGGCAGCAAAACGGATTCTCCCCTCAAGCTTCCAGAAGAAACACAGTCCTGCAGACACCTTGATTTAGCCCAGTGAGACCCGGGTTGGACTTCTGACCTTCAGAGTTGTTAGGTCACACGTTTGTATTATTTTAAGCCGCTACATTTGTAGTTATTTGTTACAGCAGCAACAGAAAACAAATATAAGCATCCCACTCTATATATCCTTTTGTAGCTTGCTTTTTCACTCCTCAGCTCTTCGAGACTTTTACGTTTCATTACTTGCTGCCTAATATTCCACTCTGCAACTCCGCCAACTGTTATGTTGTCTCCAGTTCTCCCTTCTTACAAACAACACTTGAGCGAACACTCTCTTATACATCTCTTTGTGTGTGAGCAAGTCTGTCCCGAACAGCGGTTTTCAAACTGAAGGGCATGGCCCATCACCTAACATCAATTTAGGGAGTGACATCCAGCATGGCAGAAAATGAAAGAGCGCCGCGACTACTGAGCCCACGCGCCACAAACAGAGAGAAGCCCGTGCGCTGCAACGAAAGATCCTGCGTGCCACAGCTAAGACCTGCAACCAAGACCCAATGCAGCCAAGTAAATAAATATTTAAAAAACAAAAACAAAACAAAACACAAAAAGAGAATAGAGGAAAAGAAAATCAGAGTATATTTCCCTGATAATATTTAAATTGGCATCTGTTGTCTGAAAGCAGGTCCATGTTTCTCCAAGGGGAGGTGAGATCAGCATTTTTGGTAGATTTCACGTTTATAGAGCAGGGGTCAGCAAACTTGTTGTGCCAAGGGCCAGACGGTAGATATGTCCTGTTGCTATACTGCAGACACAACCATGGGTGATATGTAAATGAATGGGTGTGGCTGTGTGTTAATAAATCTTTACTTACAAAGATGAGCTGCAGGTTGCATTTGGCCCAAGGGCTCCTAGTTTGCCAACCCTTGTAACATAGACCATCTGGGGCCTGGCATATAGTTAAGAAGCCTGGCTCCCAGGGGGTAAATGCCAGTAGTACACCCCACCCCCAAAATGCTCCTACGTTCTTTCTAAACAGTCCCTGAGGAGGGGGATCCTTCTTAGGATCCACCCTGAGAACCTCCAGTCTAAATACTTAGGAATTGTCTTTGTTAAGTCAGAAGGGGATCCTTGACACACCCCTCTTCTCCTCTATGCACGGAGTAAAACCCCGGAGCCTGACAGATTTAAAAAATCTACATAAGCATTTGAGACTTTTTGCCTAACTGAAAGTAACAAAAATAATGCAAATTCAGAAAAATTGAAAGTGTAAAATCATTCTAAATAAAATACAAATGTGGAGCCACCATGATGGTATCAGGTGCAACTCAAACAAATTTCCAACACACAGCCATTTCTGACCTACCAAAATGGCAAGTTCACGGGGTTCTACCCAGTACCTTTGTCTAGAAAAATTCACGGGCTTTGGGGAAACTCTCTGGTTTGACCTCTTTGGGCCTGGGTGTTTCAGCCCCTAGAACAAACCCCCGCTCAGGGGAGCTTACCTCTTCTGGGAAGCCGTGCATCTTACCAGAGAATGGCATGTCCCCTCTGTGGGTTCCCAGTATCCCACACAATGGTCTACGGCAGCCTCAATAGGCCATTTCTCTCCATCTATCTAGGGGAATAATACCACCCCCACCCCCACCCCCGTAACTGTAAACTCCACTTGGGCAGGAATTTTAGTCTGTTTTGTTTACTGCTGTATCCTCAGCACCTAGAACAGCTCCTGGCCCCCGGGAGGTGCTCAGTTCAGTAAACAAATGAGTAAATGACTGTATCCCCTTGTCTGAAACCCAGGTGCCCAGGCACACCACTCATCACTCATCCCACCAAAACCACCCATCACAAGTCCTATCATGTCTTTTAAGCTCTCCAAATCATCCACTTTTTTCACATTTCCATTGCAACCATCTTACTGTAAGTTCTCTCCCTCTTCACGAAACATCCTTTCCCTTCATCTAGTTAAGTCCTACTCATCCTTCACAGCATCACTCCTCCAGGAAGCCTTCCCTGACCATCCCCAGGCAGATTCCATCACATATTGGGGTGATGATTTGATTGATGCCCATCTGTAATGAATGCTCCCCACTGAATGTGGAGTACTCCCACTGAAATCCCAGCATCTAAAACATATACACCCTGCACATAGTAGGTGCTCAAAACGAACCTCTTGGATGAATGAACAAACACGTGGTACCTAGGACCAAAATATCCTTAGGGTGTCGGCACATTCAACTCTCATAATAACGATCCATGAGTGAAATAAAGAGAGAGGAGAGGGAGGGAGAGAGGAAGAGGGAGATAGAATGGTAATTAAAAACATGGGTTTTGTGGTCAAACTGTGTGGGTCCAAATCCTGGTTTTCCCTCTTAGCAGCTGTGTTATCTTGGGAAAATCCTTTAACCTCTCTGTGCCTCAGTTTCCTGGAAATTGGGGCTAATAATAATACTGACCTTGCAGGGTTGTTGAGAGGATTCAATAAGAGGATTAAATTATGTATATGGTTAGAAAAGGGGCTGGTGCCTGGTAAACAGTTAAAAAAGTCGCTGCTATTTTCAAACATCTTTTTTTCTTCTAAAAGTACCATTGCTAGGACTTCCCTGGTGGCTTAGTGGTGAGGAATCCAGGCTTTCACTGCTGTAACCTGGGTTCAATCCCTGGTCCGGGAAGATCCCGCAAGCCACGTGGTGCAGCCAAAAAGATTTTAAAAGTACCATTGCTTTGTTTTGCACTCCACTTGTCCATTTCTTCTGGATCTTTCAGGTTCTCAAGATCTTTGTGTTTCCAAAGGCTGGTGTATGTTGGGAAAGGTTGGCAATCCTGTTCTAGCAACGGAAGTGCCGTGAGAGGCTGGGGGAGAGTGGGAGAGCACCAGAGCTGGAGGGGGGAAGAGGCAGGGATGGTGATTTGGAGGTCACTGTGCAACCTCCAGGAAAGGCGGAAGGAGCGGCTGGAAAGATGGCCCTTCTGTGAGCTCCCTGGACCCTAGCTCCAGCCACCTGCCTGGCCTCTGGTTTCTCTCCTCCAGTCCATCCCCCATGAGACCCCAGAGGGTCTTCCTACCCCCAGAGCTGACCCTGCTCACAGCCCTCCCAGGGGTCCCCAGTGCCCTAGGATAAAGTCCCAGCCCTTGGACTCAGCCCCGCAGGTCTGGACCTGACACCATGCCAGCCGCATGTCCTGCCTTTTCTAATATACTAATTCTCCAGACTCTGTCCTCGGTCCCTGGGCTGTGACACTGGTCAGACCCTGCCTGAGCAGCTAGAGGGATGGAGGGGCTCAGAAGTGATGGGATCCCCATCCAGGGAACATCCCACTGTCCACCCAGTCACCAGGCCCGAGCCCAAGGCACTGTCCTTGCCTCCTGGCTGGCCTGTCACTCCCTCCCATCCCTTCTGCCCCCTGGCTCCCCTCCGATATTTGTAGAGGGACAGTACCTGCATGTAATATGTGCCATGTGTTTAAGTCAAATACTGTACATACACAAATATATAAACAAAGAAAATCCTTCAAGGCTCCATTTACTGGTCACCTCTTCCAGGAAGCCTTCTAGATCCACCCTGGAAACTCTCAGTAGAGCTGACCATTCCTCTTTTATCCTCCTCCATCTCCCTCTTCAACATCTTTCTCACTACTTTGGGCCATTTTTTTTGTGGGGGTGTGTTTGTCTCCTACATTAGATCCTGAGCTGCTCAAGGGCAGAGACCTGCTGTCTGGGTTCCACACGCCCCTCGAAGAGCATACACACAGTAGGGACTCAGCAAGTGTCTGTTGCTTTGCACTGGGTTCTGTTAACAAGGAGAGATTCCAGATTGGGCCTAAGCTTCCGGCAAGCTCTCGTGTTCTAGGTATCTGGGTGATGATGGGTGTTTGATCCTGTTCTGCTTCCGGATCTCCAAGTCTGTTTCCAGAATAAGCAGTGAGTAAGCTACTGAGAGCCGTAATTCTCACAATAAATGTTTAATTAACTGGTACCAAGTGCTCACCTGGGCTCTCTTCTGAATGACTGGCATGTATTCGCTCATTTAATCCTCACAAAACCTACGCGATCAATACTATTACTTCTCGCCTTTTCCCAGGGAGGCAGCTGAGGCCCAGAAAGGGGACGTCACGAGCTCATTGTCATAGGCTGATCAGCAGTAGAGCCATGGTGGGCACCCAGGCTGCCGGCTCCCTGGTCTGTGCTCTTGACTCCTGTAACAGCTCTCCTGTACCCAGCTGCCCCGTGTTCCAGGCACTGGGTAAACGCCTTCCTGCTCATGGTAACCTCTTAACAGCCCCACGAGGCAAGTACTACGCTAACCCCCTTTCAGAGATGAGGAAACTGAGGCTTGGAGATGAGAAGTCTGTTGCCCAAAGAGACCCACCCAGGAAGTTGTGGAGCCGGTCTCAAGCAGCCAGCAGGCAGAACCTGTGTTCTTAAGTGCACCCCTCTGTCCGTGGCTCCCACCCAAGGGTCTCCAACTCACACACAGACAGGGGCCAGACAGGCAAAACAAGGATGTAGCAAAGGATGAGGTGGCAGAGAGCAGTGGAGTCTGGGGCCAACCTGATCGCCAATGCCCCGTCTAATTGGGGTGGCCATCTGCCACAAGAGAACAAGGTCTCAGCCTCTTCCCGAGCTTGAAGGGAAGCTGGGAACCCAACATTGTATGGGGAATGTTTAGAATTGGGGTCAATTAGAACACCCCTGGCCACTTGGGTATGTTCCCTAGCCCTCTTGGATTCCTCAAGCCCTTTGTAGCGTTACAGTCGGAGGGAACTATTCGTGACCTTGTTCATATCATGTCAGTCTTCTGTCCGGTACGAAAGTTCCAGAAGGGTGGGGAATTTGTCTGTAGTGCTAAACTCCCCACTCACCCAAGTGAAATATCCCTAGTTCCCAGCATGGGACCTGGCCCTGTATTTACTGAATGGATGGATTTCTTTTTTTTTTTTTTCTATTTTTGTCCTGTGGCTTTCTCTGCAGCTCAGCCTCTGATCTCTTTGTAGGTGTCCCAAATCTGGCTCTCACCTGTTTTTCTGGCTGGCTGGTGTCTCTGGTGCCATGTCTCCATGTTTCTGGAATTTTCTTTTTTAATGTCTCTTGGGTGTGTGTGTCTATCTCGCTCCCTGCCTCTCCACGGGTCTCTGTTAAAATCCCTAAGTGGAACCCACCCTCTGTCTGTGCCTCGGTCCCTCCAGCAAACTGGCTCTGTCTCCATCTCAGGAAGCTTCCCTCCTTGACCCTCTCGGCTTCTCTTCAAGGTGTATTTAGCGGTTTTAGTTGGCACCTCTCCCCTCCCAGTCTCTGGGGTTAGGGCTCACTGCCTCCCCCTCCCCCGGGCCGCCCTTCCCCCCCAGCCCCCAGCAGGACAGGAGGCTCAGCTCACGCACCCCACGGCGGGCCGGCTGGGCGCGCGCACGTCCTTGCACACCAGCCGCACGTAGCTGTACTTGAGCACATCGATGAGAGTGTAGAGCGGGGGCGCGCTGGCCCAGCGGCAGCGCGCCAGGTGCATAGAGCTCTTGACGAAGAAGAGCGCCAGCCGCTGTTGGCACCACGCGTCGAAGAAGCGGCTGAACTCGGCCCACGAGAAGAAGGCCCTCTCCCGCAGCTCCTGTTCCTCCTGCCCCGTTGCCGTGCCGGGTGGGGGCTCCATCCTGGGGCGCCTGGGTGGGAGGGGTGGGGAGGACACGCGGGTATCAGATCCATCCCCTCCCAAGGCGTCCTGCTTCCTCCATTCTCGGCCTGCCTCTTCGGTGCTGATGCCTCTATCCAGGTGGGGCCTGGGGCGGGATATACCCGTTAATCTCTATACATGAACCTCTAGCCCATCTATGGTCTCCTTCCATCCCCCTGCTTTATTCCTGGGACAGCTGGAACCTGTCATCCTGATCTCTAACTCCAGTTCTGGTCACCTCCTCCATAAATGTGATCCCTAGGCACAGTTGGGGTCCCTCTCCCAACATATGATTCTTGAACTCAATTGTGGACACCTCCTCGAATGTGTTCCCGGCTTCCAGGTAGGACCTCCTCCCCTTCCAGATGTGCCTCCTACATTTGGCGGTAACCTCTAGTGCCTCCATTCATCTGGAACTCCCCCTTCCATGAGCGTACACAGGGGCTATAACCCACATCCAGCTGTGCCCGCCTCTAAAGATGCTCCATCTCCGGATGTGCTCTGCGCATCCAGTCACGGACCTCTCACGCCCAGTCATATTCTTCATGCACCTGTGGCTCCCTCCTCCCCAGATGTGTCTCAGATACTGGGCAGATGTTGCTCCTCTCCAACATGTGACCCCTCTATGGGTTGCCACATCCGGCTGTGCCTCTGCTTCCCAGAGATGCTCCTATATCCAGACTTACTCCCCACATCTAGTATGGCCCCTTCGCGTACAGGTGTGTGCCCCATTCACTTGTGGCCATTTCTCAGAAGTGTCACCAATATTCATCTGTGGTCCCCACCTGCCCAGATGCACCGCCGAGCCCAGCTGTGGCCCCCTCCTCCCATCTACATCTATCATCCTCCCCCAGATATGGGTCCTCGTCCTAGCATGGCCCGTCGTCCTTAGATGGACTTCATCACCCCAAATGCTCCCCCACGTCCAGCTGCGCCTCCCTCCTCATGAAGCCCCTCCCAACCGGCTCCAGCCTCCGCAACCCCTCCCAGCCCTGCCTGCCTTGGCACCTCCCATCCCGGCTGTCCCACCCAGCTGTGCCTCTCCCCTCCCCCAGATGTGCACCCTTCCCGCCCCTCCCCACTCACCTACCCGCCCCGGAGCGGCGTCCACATCCCACAATGCCCCGCGCCGAGGCCCGGCCCGGCCCTTGCTCCCGGGATGCCCCGCGCGGCCTCCCGCCTCTCTTCCCGCCGTGCGTCGCGCAGCGGCTTCCACCGAATCTCCCTTTTCCCGCCGGTCGCTCCGCAGACCGCCAGCCACACCCACTCATCCAGAGCAACAGAAGGCTCGGAGCTGTTTCCCAGCGTGCTCTGCGGGAGGGCTTGCCCCACTTCACCCCCTTTCCTGGCACTCTCGCGTCTTGGAGACTACAACTCCCAGCGTCCTCCGTGGGGCGGCAGCGCGGACGTCGCCCGGCCCCGCCCCTCGACTCGGCCCCGCCCCCGCCCGCCGAAGTCTGCGCGCGAAGTCCGTGGCGCGAATTTGGGACTGCAGTGTAGCGCCGAGCGGTTCCGGGTGTGACGCTCAGGACAGCGGCGCGCGGGCTCGGCGCGAGGCAAGTGGCGCCGGCCGTGAGGGCCTTTAGGGTTGGGGAACGGCGTGCGTGTCGTAAACTCGGGGCTCATGCCTTCGCCTGGTCGGCTGCAGAGAGTGGAGTAGGGGTCGCTGAGGCAGCGGGGAGCGCGCTGCGGAGGGGAGAGCGCGGGCAGCAGGCCGCTGGAGGGGGCGGGGCTGCGTCCGCTGGAGGTTCAGGGCCGGGTAGAAGGTAGACGAGGGCCGAAACCCTTGTACGGGACAGGGTCTGAAGAGAGGCCTGGAGGGGCGGGACTACCTGGAAGGGGCGTGGTTATACAGGGATGAGGGGCGGGGAAAAGGCTGTCGGTGGGCGAGGCCATCCGGAAGTTGGACGGGTCGGGGGAGGTAGGCCCACCTGGAAGGGGGTGGGGCTAGGGAAAAGTTTAACAGTGGGCGGGGCCGGGGGAAAGGTTGAAGGAGAGGGGTCAGCTTTAAGGGGTGAGCCCAGGTAGATGGAGGTGAGGCCAGAGGAAATCAGTGGTAAGAGCTAGGCCTAGGCAAAGGCCTTATGAAAGGTCTCGAACCTTCTGGACGGGGGGAGCTCTGGCCTTGTGTATGCCTGATGAGGGGGCAGGGCCAAGGGAAGAGCAGTGAAGGGGCGGCTGGACAGCGAGGAGGAGGCCAAGGCCTGGGGGGGGTGGGGCCATAGAGGAGGTTAGCTGAAAGGTCTGGGCTAATTGTTACCTGAGATGGTGGAGGGAGGGCCGGAAGAGCTTGGGGAGGGAAGAGAGAAGGATCTTGAGGCCCTTAAGTGAGGGGGTAGCTTCAAGGGTAAGGGGGAGGGTATTTGGGAGGAAGAGGGGGCGTTTGGAAAGGAGAGCTGGCATCTGAAAGCTGAGGAGAGTCAGTGAGGGGAGCTAGCAGAAAATGGGATTAAGGCCATCACTCCTTGGCCACCATCCCCTTTGCAGCCCGTTTGAATCTCTGACTTATTAGGCAGCCTGAGAAGAAGGCACGAGTAAAAGGCAAGAAGGACGTGTTAAGTAAGACCTCCTTAATTTCATCTTATCTTAGGATTCCCTGGGAGCTTGGTAGGCCTGCAGATTTTCCCCCTCCATTCCCAGGATTCTGATTCAGTAGGTCTGGGAGTGCGGTGGGTATATTTTAAACGTGAATCCCTGGCGGTTCTCAGAACTGGCACCCTTCGTTTATAGTATCCGTCATCGACCAGCTGTGTGGCCCTGGACAAGGCAGTTTCAACCTCTCCTGTCTCAGCTTCCTGAGTTGTCTTTTGGGGGAATGCTGAGCTGTTTTAAACCTCAGAGCAGGAGGGAGAGTAGCATATTTACGGGAAAGGTGTAAAATATTTCACAGGGGTCGGGTGAGGATAGGGGACAGGTCAGGAAATGTGAGCTTTTACTAAATAGAAGAAATGCAGACTTGAGCCTTCTGGCCTGTCATCCTCAGACTATTCACCCCTAAACACCCTTTTACATCCCCCTTGTTACCATGGTCTCCAGGTTTGAAAGATCTTGCTTATAAACCATAAATTCTTCAGTAATGTTTTTGTTATCCCAGTTTTTAGTAATCAAAGGAGTGTGTGTGGGCCAGTGCATTCAGTGCCAGCACTGTTTTAGGTCCCGTGGCCATATCTTTGAACAAATAGACAAAATCCCTATCTTTATGGAACTTACATTTGAGACCTGCACTGCTTAAAACAGTAGCCATTAGCCACGTGTAGCTATTGAACTTTTTTTATGAGTAGGTATTACTTTTATTATTTTTTTAATTTAATTTTTATTTTATACTGGGGTATAGCTGATTTATAATATTGTGTTAGTTGCAGGTGTACAGCAAAGTGATTCAGTTATACATATATCCGTTCGTTTTCAGATTCTTTTCCTATATAGATTATAACAGAATAGTGAGTAGAGTTCCCTGTGCTATACAGTAGGTCCGTGTTGACTATCTATTTTATACATAGTAGTAGCTATTGAAATTCAAGTTAATTCGAAACAAATGAAAAACTCAGTGCCTCAGTCGCACTAGCTGCCTTTCAAATGCTCCGAAGCCACATATGGCTAGAGCTCCCTTTCCGGACAATGCGGATAGAGAACAATTTCTTTCAGGCAGATAGTCCTGTTTGAAGCACTGCTCTAGAGGGTGAGACAAATTCTAATTTATAAGGTCAGGTTGTGCCATGTGCTGTGAAGAAAAAGAGGGAGGGGACAGTACAACAGGCCAGGGGTGGCGGTAGCCGGACCTGAATCATTGGTAACTCCACTGATTTTTTTTATAATAATTTAAAAAATTACATATAGTAAAATTTACTCTTTCCGGTGTATAGTTCTGTTAATTTTGAAACATTTAGAGTTATGTCACCACCACCACAATCAAGGTACAGAACCGTTCCATCACCCCTAAAAATGATTCTGGGGCTCCCTTTAAGCCCTCCGTCTGGCCACCACTGATTCCTCTCCATTCCTGTAGTGTATCAGTAGATCACTCCTTTTTATTGCCGAGTAAGCGTAAACAAAGTTTAGAATATTCTACAATGGAATACTAGCCAGCAATTAAATGCATTGTATGATGTACCACAGTTTGTTCATCCATTCACCCATTGAAGGACATTTGGGTTTTTTTACAGTTTTTGGCGATTATAAACAGACCCGTTGCTGTAAACATCAGGCTACAGGTTTTTGTGTGAATGTAGGATTTCACTGGGTAGATACCCAGAAGTGGGATTGCCGGGTCAATATGGTAAATGTATGCTTAACGGTTTGAGAAACTGCCAAGCTTTTCCAAAAGTGACTGGACCATTTTGCATTCCCACCAGAAATATATGAGAGTTCCAGTTGCTCCGCATCTTCCCCAGCCCTTGGTATTGTCACTTGTTTGATAATTAAATAATAGGTATGTAGTGGACACCAAGGTTTTTGACCTGTGCAGCTGGGTATAAAAAGCTACCAGTGCTGAGACAGAGAACATTGGTTGGAGGAGGGATAAAAGTGTGTGTATGCGTGTGTGTGTGTGTCTTTTCTAAGAGTTTGGATTTGGTCCCATTGAGTCTGAGTTGTTGGTTAGAAATCCAGATGGAGATAGCAGCACAGAAAACTAGAAATATGAGTCCTTGAGTTTACAGGGGAAGTCACAGCTAGAGGTAGACATTTTGGGGTCGTCATCATCCCAGAGTATGTTTAAGCCATCAAACTGGATACGGTCTCCAACGGAGTGGGTGTAAATAGGACAGAGAGGAGGGATTGGGCCTTGGGCACTGCAACCGTTAGAAAGTGAGTTGCTACATTTTCTGTTGCTGCTGTAACATATTACCAGGAACTGAGTGGCTTAAAACGGCACACTTTTTTTTTCTCCTACAGTTTCCGAGGCCAGAAGTCTAAAATTGGTTTCCCTAAAATCGAGGTGGTGGCAGGGCTACATACCTTCTGGGGGCTTTAGGGAAAATCATTTCCTTGCTTTTTCCAGCTTTTAGAGGCCACTTGCATTCCTTGACTGGTGGCCCCTTCCTCCATCTTCAAAGCCAGCAAGGTAGCATCTCCAATCTCTGACTCTAAGCCCCTTCTTCCACTTACAAGGATCACTTGTCATCTTTTTTTTTTTTTTTTTGCGGTACGCGGCCGTCTCACTGCTGCGGCCTCTCCCGTTGCGGAGCACAGGCTCCAGACGCGCAGGCTCAGTGGCCATGGCTCACGGGCCCAGCCCCTCCGCGGCATGTGGGATCTTTCCGGACCGGGGCACGAACCCGTGTCCCCTGCATCGGCAGGCGGACTCTCAACCACTGCGCCACCAGGGAAGCCCCATTTGTAAGTGATTACACTGGGCCCACCTGTATAATCCACAGTACTCTCCCCACCTCAGAACGCTTAATCACATCTGCAGTCTCTTGCCACGTAAGGTAACATATCCACAGGTCCAGGATTAGCGCGGGGACATCTTTGGGGGCACTTACTCTTCTCCCCGCAGTGGCTAAGGAAAACCCCTCACAGGAATCCAGGAAATAGTAGACACTGAGGTGAGGGTGTGGTTTGAAGGAAGAATTTCAGTGGAGCAAGGAGTCAGATGTTTCTAATGCTGCTTATGGGCCAAGATGAGGAACAAGAAATGACTTTTGGATTTAGCAGCCCAGAGGTCCTCAGTCCCCTTGATGAGCAAGGTCCAGCTGAGTGATGTGGGAAAACTTAAAGGTTCAGGCGGGGATGGGAGGAGAGACACTGGAGGTGGTGCCTTGGGACAGTTCTTTCTATGACTTCTCTGAAAAGGGGAGCAGAGAAATGGGGCGATAGCTGCTAGGAGCACGTGGGTGGGTCAAGAGAGGGATTTTTGTTTGTTTAGGTAGGAGGAGTCACAGCAGAATTGTAAACCGATAGGGATGGTCTAGTAGAGAAAAATCGATGATGCAGGAGAGAAGGGAGAGGCGTGCTGGAGCATAGGGTTTGAGGAGGTGAGAGGGCATAAGATCTGGTGCGCAGGTCGAGGGTCTGTCTGGCCTTCAGTGAGGGCACAGCTGGGTGGTCTCAGTACCGACAGCTGGGAATCGGAGCGCCTGCGCGCAGGCGCAGTTGCGGAGGCAGATAAAGTGGTGGGAACTTGTCTTTCTCCCAATTGCTGCCATTTCCTCCGACGAGGAGGAGAGTGGAGGCGGTGCTGGCGGCTGGAGAAGCTGGTGTGAAGTATGGTCTGGGAGAGCAGGAGGGTTGAAGGGTCTGGGGGAATGGAGAGAATTGGACCGCAGTCCGAAGGACCCCTGGGGACCAGTCCAGGTCCGTTCTGCGGGCGCAGGCACAGGGTAGGTGGAAAGTTGGCTGGAATCAGCAGCTTTGGGGTTTTGCACGGTGAGACGGAGGGCGGGAGTTAAGAGCAAGAGAGCGACGAAAGACGGTAATGGTGCCCCGGAATCCACCCGAGTCAAGGCAGGAAGGGGGGACGTGATGCGGAAGGAGAGTGAAGAGGAGGATTGACTGGTTTGTAGACTTAGGGAAGGACTGGGAAACTTATGGAGTTGGGTTCCTAAAGGAAGTTGGCTGGCAACTTAGGGGTGGTGGTTGGAGAATAAATAGGCTGTTTGAGATATAAATCAGCATATAAGTGGTATTTTATTTAATGCCAGGGCCCTGAGCCCTGAGCTTCGAATCAAGAAATTGGGTTTTAGTCGAGTTCGTTAATTCGTTTGTTTGTTCGTTCCTTCCTTCATTTTTTCCAGTCTCCTTGTTGGAGTGCTGAGTCCTATTTCGTCCTTATTTACTTTGCACATTTTTTTTTTTTTTGGCCGCTCCGGCGTGTGGGGATCTTAGTTCCCCCAGCAGGGATCGAACCCCTTGCTCCCTGCATTGTTAGCGCGGAGCATTAACCACTGGACCACCAGGGACGTCCCGTACTTTGCATATCTTTGACAGTGGGGCCTGTGAGGTTTTTCAAGAGCCGGGACTGGGTTTCCTTTCCTGTATTGTCCCAGAAACTGAAAGTCTTGGGAGCCCTGCAGTGACTTCTGCGTGAGGCTCTGTTCTTCCTTGTGTGGAAGTGAATTTTGGGGCTCCCTGGCTGGTTGGGAAGAAAAGATCTTGACTTTGACAGATAATTCATGTCCAGGATAGCTTAGAACTTTCTCAAGTGAGGGACTCGTACCAATACTAGTGTTTTTTGAGGGGGAAAGGGGCTGGGTTATTCACTACCTTATTGATTTTCATGAATTCTGAGCTTTGGGCTGTATACGCAAATTATATTTTTATTCCCAATTTTAGGTTACTTTTTCGCCTTTGACTCATAAAAACTTTCAGACAGAAAAGTAGAGCAACTAGGATAATATGCCACCACCTCGATTTTACAGCTGTTAACATTTTGCTATGTTTGCACCGTCTGATTTTCTGAATAAAAAAATTTAACGTTTATTGTAGAAGTTTCAAACATACACAAAAGTAGAGAGTAGTGTCATGAATCCCTGTGTACCCATTACCCAGCCCCAGGAATTATCAAAATAGTTCATTCTTATTTCGTCTATATGCTCCTTAATTCCCCCCAAAACCCCTGAATTATTTTAAAGCAAACTTCAGGCATTTGCTGAAATATTTGAACTAGTTTACAGACATCATGACATTTTGTCCCTATTTATTTCAGCATGCTTCTTTAAGCAGTAAAGGCTTTTTCTGATTTGAGTTTCACACATTAAAAAATTAACAGAATTACTTAAGGAAACTGGAAGTGGTGTATGGGTATGACATTAAATAACACTAACGCTCATAAGGAGAAAGTTAATCCCTTTATATTCTCTTCCAGTTTGTCTTAGAAAGGCTCCGTTTGGTGCAGGGTGCCTTTCACAGCCCCCTCCAGCACTTGGCTAGTTAGCGCTTTGAACAAACAGAGAGCAGCAGGTCTGGGCTCAGAGCCTCCAGCAGCCAGTGCTTTTAACTACAACCTAATCATCTGGTTTTGTTCTTTTTATTTTTGCGGCTGTCTCCTATTTGTGGCAGGCGTTGCTGTTCTGTCTGTGGGAGTGACAGAAATGGGAGTGCAGGGTGCCTAGGATCTGGAGCCAGGTTGTCTGAATTTGGATCCCCCGTTTGCTGCTCACGAGCTCTGTGATTCAGGACAAGTGATTTAACCTTTCTGTGCCTCACTTTTCTCTTCGGTGACATGGGGATAACAGTTGGAAATGCTTGAGTGGGTGGTTGGGTAGTGTGGGGTCACATTATCGTTGGTACAGTTGTTATCTCAACAGCCCCCAGATCTAGGGCCACCTCCATCTCCCTCGATCCCAATATGGAGGGACCCCTTCCTTCCTCACCCTCAGAATGTTAGTGGTTAAGGACGCGGACTCTGGAGCCAGACATCTGGCTTTGGATCCTGGCCCTGCGACTCATTAGGCTGTGTGACCTTGAGCAGGTTACTCGACCTCTCTGTGCTTCTGTCACCTCATTTGTAAAATCAGGACAATGATGAATTGTAATAGCTTTTGCATGAATTAATTCATATAAAGTTTTGAAAGAGTGCCTACCGCCCACTAAGCACCCCAGTTCATAAGAAGTTGATTCTTTCACAGAAAAAATAATTCAGTGAAAAAAAAATCCAGGGTTTCCCTAGATATGGTGGAAATTGCCAGGGTGGTATGAAGAATGTCTGAAGGTTGGGAAATAATTTTTGGAGGAGATGGGAGTGAACCAGGCACAGCCTCATGGCTCCAAAGCCCCATGTCTGTTTGGAAAGTTAAACTGAACGTAATCTGGGGACCACAGGGTGGATGCAATAAGTGTGATGAGAGAAGTACTAATTAACCACTGTGAGAGGCCAGGAGAGTGAGCTGCTCTTCCAGCAGGTGCCCCCGGGAGGCTTCCTGGCAGCCTATCACCTCAGAGCTGGGTCAAAGGGGACTGGCCCTGGGTGGGGGGGCAGGGTCTCACCAGAGGGAAGAGCCAGTGGGGGGCTGAGAAAGAGAATTAGAAAAGTTATCTAGGGCTTAGATTTACTATTTTAAAAAAAAGTCGAACAGGTAATAAATATGTATGGTTCAAAATAAAATCAGGACAGAGGTACACAGTGACCAGTTCGGCTCACAGCCCGTCACCTTGTCGGGCCCCAGCCACTTCTGTTGCTTTCTTTTTTTTTTTTTTTTTTACATCTTTATTGGAGTATAATTGCTTTACAATGGTGTGTTAGTTTCTGCTTTATAACAAAGTGAATCAGTTATACATATACATATGTTCCCATATGTCTTCCCTCTTGCATCTCCCTCCCTCCCACCCTCCCTGTTGCTTTCTTGGTTATCTTTCCAGAGTTTCTGATTGGCTGAAATAAGCAGTACTAACGAATATGTGTATTCTTATTTTCCCTTGTCTTGCAAAATCAATAGCATATTATATCCACTGTTCTGCCTCCTTTATTATTTATTGTTATTAGTTAAAATGTTACTAGATCTAGGCCTTCTTTCTATAGCAGTAATAGTGCCTTCATTCTGTTTTGTTTTTTACTTTTTATTTTGAAATAATTAGAGACTCACAGGAAGTTGTAAAAATAGTACACCCATCTTCCCCCAGAGGTGACATCATTTTTTTTTTAGATTTATTTTTAACTTTATTTTTGGCTGCATTGGGTCTTCATTGCTGCACACAGGCTTTCTCTAGTTGTGGCAAGCGGGGGCTACTCTTCGTTGCAGTGCGCAGGCTTCTCATTGCAGTGGCTTCTCTTGTTGTAGAGCACAGGCTCTAGGCGCACGGGCTTCAGTAGTTGTGGCTTGTGGGCTCAGTAGTTGTGATGCACGGGCTTAGTTGCTCCGTGGCATGTGGGGTTTTCCCAGACCAAGGCTCAAACCCGTGTCCCCTGAATTGGCAGGCGGATTCTTAACCACTGCACCACAGGGAAGCCCGTGACATCTTATATTAGTGTAATCCAGTATTAAAACCAGGAAATTAGCCTTGGACAGTACTGTTAGCTGGATTCTAGCCCTTGTTCTGTTTTTACATGCGCTCCTGTGTGTGTGTGACTGTCTCTGTCTATGCAGTTTAATCCCATGCAGAGATCTGTGGATGCACCACCACAATTGAGATACAGAACAGTGCCGTCTCCCCAGAGGAACTCCCTGTGCTACCTGCCCCTTCATAGCCCCCGCCCCCTGGCAATTGCTCATCTCCATGTGAGTTTTGTCCTTTGGAGAGTGTCATGTAAATGGAATCATCCAGTCCGCACCCTTTTGAGATTGGTGTGCCCCCCACGAGGGTGTTAATGGTATACCTTAGAAACAGCTCAACAGCTGATTTATTTAGCCCTGTGGGTATGATTTAATGAACTGCCATGTCTCACAGCCATTGTAGCATATTATATAATCAATGCAAAAATTTTTTTCACTAACCTGAAAATTTAGCTAAAAAAGAAACCCAACTGAACAAAACCTTTTGGTCTTCAGTATGTCATTGTATTAGACAAAAAGCAGGCTCCATACGGTAAAGGAAGCGCCTGTTCTCTGACTCAGACCCCTTTTCTTCACTAATAAATCTCACCAGCAAATCATTCTGGTCTGTAAAAACTGGAGTTTCTTCTTGATGGGGAAACTCATGTTTCTGATTTTGTGGGGGTTTTTTCTTTCTGAAAAGAAGTGTCAATGTAAATAATTGAGAAACGATCTATAATGGGAATAGAAAAAAAAGAGTTTTATTTGAGCCAAACGGAGGACTATAGTTCAGGAGACAGCCTCTCAGTTCTGAGGAACTGCTCCAGAGAAGCATGGTTTTCAGCACAGTTTTCTATCTTGTTAGAACAAAGAACGTACATCAAACACGACCGGGAGTACGTTCCTTCAAGGTTTCAAAAAGAGGAAAAAAAAAGATTAGCATGCAGACACAGTGAGTCAGTATGGCCGTGGCACCTGGGAAGGGAACCTTGTCTTTGAAGGGCTACTAGCCCGGCTGTCATAGGAAGGGAGACATTTATCCCTGTCTTCAGAGTGGACGTTCTTTATTTCTGGTAAATGCATTCTCTTCTTTAGTTGGTTAAAGCAGCTGCACGTTGTACGTTTGACAGGCCATATGATGGGCTGTTCAGTGAGTGTCAAGTTCAAGCCAGGTGATGTAGATTTCAGGGTGATTTCCCCAAACCTCAATGTGTGGAAGTTCCTGTCTTGATCCCCACACAATCAGTATCCTCACCAAGTATTTGGATGTCTACTTCAGGAACTGCGCACTGGAGAAGAGGAGGACAGGGGAGGGGAGGATTCTGACGCCATCATGCAGAGAAGTATTATGTAAGTACCCTCCCCACACCCCTGCCACCGGCTTACATACTCCAAGTTCTCCGCTCCCCTCTCTGACTCTGCGCCTTATCGTAGAAGAACTCGGGTTAGTCTTCATGTAGGGATTTCCAGGAGTTGAGCAGTACGGAAAGTGGGAAAGGGGATCGGAAAAATAGGTAGTGTAGTAACCAGAATTTTTAGTTGCAAGGTTCAGAGACCCTGACCCCTGGTTCTCAATCAGGGACAGTTTTGTCCCCCAGGGAACAACAGACATTTTTGGTTGTCACCACCTGGGGGGAGAGGGAATTTCCCACTAGCATCTAGTGGATAGAGGCCAGGCAGGCTGCTAAACATCCTACAATGCCCCGGGTAGCCCTCCACAGCGAAGAGTGATCTGGCCTGAAAGGCCCGTAATGCCCAGCTTGAGGAACCCGGTACTCAGTCAGGCTGGCTTCAGGAAAAACAGAAAAGGAATTCTTTAGCTTGTGTAGTGGAAACTTGGCTTTTTAAAAAATTAATTAATTAATTAATTAATTTTTGGCTGTGTTGGGTCTTTGTTTCTGTGCGAGGGCTTTCTCCAGTTGTGGCGAGCGGGGACCACTCCTCATCGCGGTGCGTAGGCCTCTCACTGTCACTGCCTCTCTTGTTGCGGAGCACAGGCTCCAGACGCGCAGGCTCAGTAGTTGTGGCTCACGGGCCTAGTTGCTCCGCGGCATGTGGGATCCTCCGGGACCAGTGCTTAAACCCGTGTCCCCTGCATTGGCAGGCAGATTCTCAACCACTGCGCCACCAGGGAAGCCCGAAACTTGGCTTTAATAGTCAGATGCAGTTGTCCAGACTTTCTCACTGGGACTCTGTCTCCATCGTTCAGCTCTGCTTTCTTGGATGTTGTGTCACTCTGGCAGGCTGTCTTCCTTAGGCTTTTAGTATCCTAGAGTCAGCAATCCCGGTGGAAAGAGGTGGTCTCTCTCCCAGCTGTCACAACAATGTCTAGAGTTAAGTTTCATTGGCCCACCTTGGGCCACATGCCGGTCCCTGAGCCAGCCACTGTCGTAGCCCCAGGGATGCAGGGCCTTGAGTGGCCAGGCCCAGGGCCTGTGCCCTGGTTGTGGGTGAAAGGGCAGACCCACGCGAACCATAGGGACTGAGAGAATGTGGGGGAACGGGCATCACAAGAGGAACGTGGAGAGCTATTCCCAGACGGAGGGGGTGGATTCTAGACAGATCCAGACCTGGATGTCACCCACAGAGACCTGGGAGTGGGTGGCTTACACAGATTCTATGCTGCATTTTTCTCAGGTGATGAGAAATCTGGGAACAGTCTCTCCTGGGATGACAGCACTGTTGATTGCTTTCTGTCACCTTGCTTTATTTTATTTTATTTTTAAATTTTTTCCTTTTTTGGCCGTGCCGTGTGGCACGTGGGATCTTAGTTCCCTGACCAGGGATCATACCCATGCCCCCTGCACTGGGAGCGCAGAATGTTAACCACTGGGCCATCAAGGAAGTCCCTATTTTATTTTTTAAAGATTAAGTAAACTTTTAATTTTGGAATTATTTTAGACGTACCAGGAAGTTGTAAAGTTGTACAGAGAGTCCCTGTACACCCTTCACCCGGTTTCCGTTGTTGACACTTTACATCACTGTGGTCCATTGGTCACAATAAGGAACCAACAGGGATACATTCCTTTTAACTAAGCTCCAGACTTCATTTGCATTTCACCAGTTTATCTGTTAATGTCCTTTTCTGTTCCAGGATCTGATTTGGAGCCATGTTGCATTTAGCTGTCATGCCTCTTCTGGGTGACAGTTTCTCAGGCTTTCTTTGTCATGACACCTGTAGCCTTACCCCCGGTTTGGTCTGTCCGATATTCTCATAATTAGCCTGGGGTTTTGGGCACTGAGGTGAGGTGCCCTCTCATTGCCTCATATTGGGGGCGCACGACGTCCCCAAGACATCGTAGGCAATGTTAACCTTCCTCGCTTGGCCAGGTCCCTGCGCCGTCAAGCCCCTGTTTTTCCCCTCTCAGTACTCTGCTCTCTGGGGCAAGCCACTCAGCCTCATCAGGCTCAGGGAGAGGGGAGGGCACATTTATCTTTTTCAGAGCACGTAATGCCTTTGGACATTTTATATTTACCTATTTGCTAATGTCTGCCTACCCCACTAGAGTGTCAGCCCCTCCAGGGCAGGGGCATATGTGTCTGGGTCATTGCCCTGCCCCTAGCTTCCAAGGACAGGCCTTGGCACATAGTAAGTGCATAATTAATCCCTGTGGAATGGAAATCGGGATGTGTCCTGTCTCAGGTGAGTGGCAAGTTGGGGCAGAAAAATAAGCAGAGCGTTGCCTCCTCCATCTGATAAGCCTCAGTTTTCCTTATTGGTCTAAGGGGGTTGTTTGAAGTCTTCTGTTGCGTCCTGGGACGGGGACGGGCATTGGAAGCTGTGGAACGTGGTGTGTGTTAGAGGGGTTATTGGTTCTGTTATCATTCACTTTTCCGCACCCCACCCTCTGCTCCTCCAGGTCATTTTTCCAGCCCAAGAAAGAGGGCAAAGTGAAGAAGCCAGAGAAGGAGATACCCAACAGCACCAGAGAAACAGAGTCCCCTCCAAAGTACGTTCTGGGGCTGGGATGTGGTGAATCTGTTCCTTTTATCAGTCAGGACCTGGCTCAGAATATCTCAGGGCCGCACAGGGAAATTTTTGACTCCGGTAACTGGACAAGCCAAAGGTAGGGTCATCTTCAGGCACAGCTGGATCCAGGGCCTCAGAGTTGTCTTCAGGGCTCCGTCCCAGTGTCTTGACTTCATTCTGGAGCAGACTGCATGAGGCAGAGACCCTGCCACTGGCCGCATCTAAATAGAAGAGAACAATGTTCTTTCCTCCAGCGTCCTTGTCACAGATTCTCGGGAAGACCCTGCCCCTGGACCGGTCAGCTTTCCAAAGCATGCACTCAGGGTAGATTTAGCTCACATCCCCAGTTTGGGAGCCTGGGCAAGTAACTTCACTTCCTGTACCCCAGTTTCCTCACGGGTAGCAGGGTATCGTGATCTATATCAGGCTTTCTGTGTGGATTTGATGCATTAACACACTAACGACTTATAACAGTGCCTGGTTCATAAAAGACGCTCAGTAAGTGGTAAGAATGAGGTCATAATTTAGCAACACTCTCGACTTTTAGATCTGCCCCTTTTGTGTTTGCACTGCTATATATACACACTTATTGTGTGTGGTTTTATTTTCCGTGACATGTTTTAATGTCCTGAAAAATAGAGATCATACTGTGTATATGGTTCCTGAACTTGCTCTCCTCAGTGACAGTATGACTTAGAGATCTTTGCCACTCCTGAACACAAAGGACCCTCGGATCCCTTTTACCTTCTGCTTTGTGTTCCGTTTTATGGATGTGCTGTAGAAATTATTTAACGTCCCCCTACTGATGGGTATTTAGGTTGTTTCCACTTGTGGGCTGAAACAATCCATGCGGCAATTTAGTCTGTATGTGTGACTTCTCGGGCACACGTGCAGATTTTTTTTTCTAGCATAGATGCCCACATGTGGAATTACACATGGTAATTATTAATACATCAGCTCAGAAGTAGGTAAATAAAAATTTGAAGTGCTTCCAGTTTTACTCTCCAGAGGCACTACTATTACCAATTTGAGGTATATCCTTCCATACCTTTTTTCTACGCATAAAAACATATGTGCGCCTAATACAGTTAGTTATGACACACAGTAGGTGCTCAGTAGATAACTGCTGAATGAATAAGTGTTTCTCACACTTATATATTGGACGGCAGGGACTCTCATTTTGGTCACTGTTACATCTCAAGTAGCTGGCACATGCCTGACATACAACAGATAATAATACACATTTTAAATAGGAAAAGCAGGATTATTCTGTATGCAAGTTGCAGGTACATATGGGCAAACACGTATCTTTTACATTCATGGAATCACACTGCATAATTCATTTAGTCAACAAATATCTACTGAGAATCTACTATGTGCCGGGCACCTAGACTCTGTGGGTTTAGCAGTGAGTAAAATCAACAGCAACTCCTCTCACAGATTTGACAGTCTGCTTTCTCTCCCCACAAAAAAATGTCTTAGAGCCACACACTTCATCTAAACTCACTTTACTCCCTTTAATGTTCCATGACAAGAGCGTGCCGTCATTGACCTAAGTAGGGAGGTGTTTGTGTACATCTTGGTCTTTGTCCAGACCGCGAGTTTTATGAGTGCAGAAACCGGTAGGAATCAGCTGTGTTCTGAGCCCCTTAAGTGACTTCCATCAGCAGCCATATTGGTTGTGTTTTGACGGCCGTGTCTGTGTTCCTCACCAGACTGGGAGTGCCTCAGAGCTGGTGTTAGGGGAGTCGTTGGGCTGCTTTACCAGTAACCAGAGTCATGGTGACTTGGTTAAAGTTAAAATTGCCTCTTTCTCACTTGAAAGATTCTGAGCTGTTTAAGCAGTTTGGGGCAGCTAGGCGACTCTGTACCACTTGGTGGTACTGGGACCCAGGTTCTTTCTCTCGCTCTCTCTCTGCTCTGTCCTGCCTTCACCTGCATTGTCAAAGGGGTCAGCAAGTCGAAGTTCTAGGGATAAGAGAGCAGTGAGGACGAGCAGTCAGGAGCAGGTTGCAAGCGTCAACATCCTATTGGTCAGAACTCATCACATGGCCATACCTGGCTGCAGGGGAGGCTGGGAAATGTAGTCCCTACCCAGGGGACTCGGGCTTACATGACTGAAAGAGCGTCTCCAGAGGGATGTTGGAGGCCAGTCTCCGCCCTCAGTAGGGACTTCACGTGCTCCTCAGCATCACCCATCACAGGGTGGGCACACAGGAGGCCTCCAGAGAGCGGGATGGGTGGATGCGTGACTAAAAGTATATACTGAGGAGGCCTCTAGAAAATGTTCATTGAATGCTTGAAAGGCAAGGAAGGGAATGAAACATAATGAAGGGGCTGGAGAATTTGGGAGTAGCGTCCCCACTCTATCTGCTGGAATAAAACCTCCATTTTCTCATCCTCCAGGGTGGCGCTGAAGGAGCGGAATAGAGTGGAACCTGAGGGCGACTCTCCAGTGAAGAGGCCAGGGAGGAAGACGGCCCGGGTCCTGGGCAGCGAAGGGGAGGACGAGGAGGAGGAAGCCCCCAAGCCCCCCAAAATCCAGGTAGGGCCCCAGCAGCCTGCCCACATTTACCAGAAGAAACCATCATTCCCATTGGCCTTTGGAGCTGAGTGCAGTGGCTGCTCAGGAGAATTCTGGAGATGATGCCCCAGCGGGTGGAGGAGTTGAGTGGTCCTGCCTGGTCTCTGTGCTCCTAACCCCGCCTCTGCCCGGCGGCTGGGCTCGGCTCCCTGGCCTGGGGTGCCTGGGCACCTCAGCTGGCACGAGCAGCTCCCGATAGATAGCCCTCGCCTCGTAGGGTGGCCGTGAAGGTGCAGTGAGTCGATTCACATACGGATCAGGGAAGAATGCCTGCTACAGAGGAAGGGCTCGGAAATCCGTCCAGTCTCTCCTGTGGTGGGAGGGCTTTCTACCTTCAAGTGCATCGGCTCACTTGCTCCTCTCATTTAAGTCATTTCATGCCTGTTGGCTGCTCTGAGGATAACGTCTGAAGTGCAGCACTTCTCAGTCTGTCGATGGTGAAGTGAGCTCCTGTCCCCCTGCTGCTCAAACCCCCTGGCGTTGCCAGCTCAGGCCAAAGCTGGTCCTTACAGAGCCTCCAAGGCCCCTCAGAAGCCGCTTCTTCCCTGTCATCTTCATCTTTTCCTCAGCTAACTCTGCCCCAGGGTGCTTCTATACTGTTGCTTGCCATCCCTAGATGCCCTTGTCCAAGTGAATGCCCACATTCAGCCAGTGGGAAGAGCAGGGCACTCCACTTGCCTTTAGGTGAATGTTATCTGAACCAGTGGACCTGTATATCCTTACATTGCATTGTGTAGACCTGGGGCTTCTGACCACACCTAGATGTAAGGGAGGCTGGGAAGTGTAGTCCTCCGGCTCCTGAGCACACCTAGCTGCAAGGGATCCTGGGAAGTATAGTTTTTAGTTGGGCTGTATTATGCCTAGCTAAAAATCAAAGATTCTGTTACTTTAGAAAAAAAAGAATTTTTATTGGGGTCCATAATAGGGACAGTCTGGGACCATAAAACTACGCAGGATGGTGGAGGGATGGCCCAGGTAAGAGGGGATGAGGCCTAAGTGGGGCTGAGTCCCTCTGTACTCTCAAGTGCTTGGAAAATGACGTAGCTGGGTGCTCCCTCCTTCCTCCTCTCACTCAGGAATTGCTCTTTCTCTCCCCTTTCAGAAGCGTGCTCCAGATTCCCCACCAGTCTCCCCTCCCAGTCCTGGCACACTGCCTGAGAGCAGCCCTTCCCACTCTAGCACCTCTCCCACGGTCGTCTCCCCGTCAGGGATCCCGAAGCGTCGCACGGGTAAGGACCCCCTGGCCTCGCCCTTTCAGTTGCCTGTCTTTGTACACACTTGGATTTCTGCATCATTCAGCCATCCTTGTGACAGCTCCGATTTTAGCATTGTGGTTAAGAGCACGGCTCCACCATCCACTGGCTGTGTGACCTTGGGCAAATGACTTCCCTTCTCTGGGCTTTATCCCTAAAACGACTGATAATTACAGTACCTCCCACCCAGAGATGTTGGGAGGATTAAAAGTGAATACGTGTAAGGGCCTGGAACTGGGCCCAGCCTACAGTAAGCGCTCAGTAAATGCCAGTTATTGTCACTGTGATGTGTGCAGTGCTGGAGGCCACACAGCTCACTGTGGGAGCCCAGGGGAGGGCCCCTGACTCAAGGGAGACTTCTAGGAGAGAGCTTAACCAAGCTGAGCCCTGAGGGACAGAAGAGGAGTGAGCAGGGACTGAGGAGGGGAAAAGGCCTTGGGGGCACTGATGGTAGGTGTGTTGGTGCTCAGCCCGACGGAGGAGCGGTGCCTCTGTCACCAGGGGGGTTGGGAAGATTTTTACACAGGGGAGGGACAGGGGAGAGACCCCCCCACATGACGCAGGGTGATACGGCCTGCTGAGATCCTGAACCGTGGTGATTGAGGAACTAAAATTTTTAAAAAATTTTTATTGGAGCATGATTGATTTACAGTATTGTTAGTTTCTGCTGTACAGCAAAGCGAGTCAGTTATACGTATACGTATGTTCACCCGTTTTTAGACTCTTTTCCTGTGTAGGTCATTACAGAGTATTGAGTAGAGTTCCCTGTGCTGTACAGTAGAGGAATTGAATTTTTAATGCTACTTTAATTCAATTTAAATCGGAAAGCTGACTCTAGTTTCAATTATTGAAGCCTTGCAATAATTTGATCAGCTCGGATATGTGAAGCTACTTTCTCAACGGTAAATTCCATGAAATCTAAACACATCGAGTATTTCTGATGAAAATTTAGTGCCCAATTGAGACGTGCTTTTAAGTGCATCGGATTTTGAAGACTTAGCGTAGAAAAAGGAATGTTACTCATTTCTTTTAATATTCAAAACATGTTGGAACCATCATATTTTGGATTTATTGGGTTAAGTAAACGATATTATTCAAACAATTCTCCTGGTTCTTTTTCCTTTTCTCAGTGTAGCCACTAGAAAGTTAAAGATGATGTACGTGGCTCACTGCATATTTCCACGATGGTGCTGGTATAAGGAAAAATAGTGGTAACGCCAGATGCTAGGGGAGCTCTGGATTGAGGGGGCCCAGAGGAGGTGCCATCTGGCCTGAGTCTTGGAAGATGAGTTAGGGTTGGCTATGATGAGAAAGGGCGGTTGGGAAGTGTTGCAGCCAAGACAGCCCGTGCAAAGGCCTCCAGGTGGGAACAGCACGGCACATGGGGGAATCCCATACACCTCGGCGTCTCTGGGCAACAAGGTGTAATTTGGGGAGCAGGAAGGGTTTGAGGATAGTGTGTGGTGAGAGGTGAGGCAGAGAGGAGGGTGGCTGTTGGCTCCTAAGATGAAGGAACCTGCTCGGGGTCACACAGCCAGGAAGCAGCAGCGGCCTGCACGGGAGCCGTGGCTGTGGGCAGGCGGAGGAGGGCAGGGGCCCAGAGCCTTCTCAGGGCCCCATCATCGCGGGGTCTGAGCTCACCGGGGTGGGGCAGGCGGGCCAGCAAGGAGGCCACACTGAGCCCTTTGCCTTCCCAGCCCGGAAGCAGCTTTCCAAACGGACATTTCAGGATGTCCTGCAAGAGCAGGGCAAGGACGAGGACGGAGGAACCAAGAAGAAGAGGAAGGAGGAGGAGGAGGAGGAAGAAGGTAAGGCCCTGGGGTTGGGGACTGACTCTGTGTGTGTGTGTGTGTGTGTGTGTGAGAGAGAGAGAGAAAGTGTGATCTGGAGGGGCAGGGGCCTGGGGGACTGACTGCGTGTGTGTGTGTGTGTGTGTGTGTGTGAGAGAGAGAGAGAAAGTGTGATCTGGAGGGGCAGGGGCCTGGGGGACTGACTGCGTGTGTGTGTGTGTGTGTGTGTGTGTGAGAGAGAGAGAGAAAGTGTGATCTGGAGGGGCAGGGGCCTGGGGGACTGACTGCGTGTGTGTGTGTGTGTGTGTGTGTGTGAGAGAGAGAGAGAAAGTGTGATCTGGAGGGGCAGGGGCCTGGGGGACTGACTGCGTGTGTGTGTGTGTGTGTGTGTGTGTGAGAGAGAGAGAGAAAGTGTGATCTGGAGGGGCAGGGGCCTGGGGGACTGACTGCGTGTGTGTGTGTGTGTGTGTGTGTGTGAGAGAGAGAGAGAAAGTGTGATCTGGAGGGGCAGGGGCCTGGGGGACTGACTGCGTGTGTGTGTGTGTGTGTGTGTGTGTGAGAGAGAGAGAGAAAGTGTGATCTGGAGGGGCAGGGGCCTGGGGGACTGACTGCGTGTGTGTGTGTGTGTGTGTGTGTGCGCGCGCAAGTGTGATCTGGGGGGGGGGCCTGTCTGAGAGGGCAGGCTGTGAGGACCCCACTGATTTGACACCTCTGTCCAAGAATCCACATGAGTCTGTCAGAATCCCACAGCCCCACCCGGGGACTTTTGTCATGAAAACATTCTGGAATACATTTGTTTGGCCATCTTAATTCAGTACGAATTCATATGCAGCTTCTCATTTTTCTCTTCTATTTTTATGTTTCTCATATGGAATATATTTTCCTCTAAATGGTATGTTTTTTGTTGTAAATCTTACCAGAAAGCAGAGAGGTTCGCAAACTTCCAGGGCCCATGGTGCCTTAGCAACTTTTTCACGGTGCCTCAAGGCCAATACCTTTACTGTTCGGTTTGTTAAGTCTGAACAACTATTTATTTATGTTCTAGCAACTTGGGCATTTGAGAAAATAATATAACATATTATTTTATAATTCAACGTATAACGTTGAAAGGAAAAATAATATTTAATTTCACTGTTAAATAATCATAATTAGTTACTAATTGTGATGTCTCCTGGGCACTGCACAATTGCTCAGACTTTGGAATCCAGTTGAACACTGCCACTTTCCTTGGTGATTTTTGTGCAGTACTTGGTTTTTATCACACCACCAGTGAGTACCCAGCCTTGCAGAAAGCTAACGTCAGGAATTGCCAGGAATGTGATCTAATACTGACAAGCAAAATACCCTGAGCTAGTAGGTCATACGGTGTCCAGCAGATGTCACCAATTTCCCTTGAAGATGTAAAATGTCCTCCATGGGAAACACACCCATAAAGACCTGATCCATTGATCATTTGGGGCCTGTGTGTGTGAGATCATAATAATCGTAGCCTTTGCCACTGTCAATGTGTTTGTTTAATAAAAGGTCCTTATTAGGTTTATCTTCCCCAGGGAAGATCTGAGTTTGGTGGAGATTTGATTTCCAGTTGGCAATTTTTAGTCAGTAACAAATTTTACTATAAATCATGCAGTTTTAGCCATTGTCTGTGTCTGGGGATTTTGGGGGGTGAGGTGGGGCTTCTTTCTACTGAGGCAGATTTTTCCCAAGTTAGTTGATGCAGTTTTTATTATTACCCTGGAGGTGGGTTTTTTTTTTTTTCCAGTCAGCTTAAAAAAAAAACCAACACCTTTATTTTTATCTCTAACAAGTCACTGTTGGCATTTTGAACCCTTTCCAGTTCTATTTTGCAGTGAATAATTCTAAAATAATGGTTTATAAGAAAAGGCTGGCCCTCTCTGTTTCTTAGCTGCCCAGGTGAGCATCGGAGTTGGTTTCCCTCGAGGGCCCTGCCTGGCTCAGGGCTGACCAGGAGCGGGCTCTCACACCTCTCGTCACTTCACAGATGTTCAGTCAGCACAGTGAAGAAAAAACGGGGGCAGAGTGTCTTGGGAATCGAAATGCCCTTTGTGGGGAGTGGTCGTAGTGACTTTTTGCCATCTGGCTTTTTTTTTTAATCGGTCCTCAGAATTAGAGACACCGACAGAAAGCCTCACAGAGCCTGAAGGGGGCAACAAGAAGGAAGCAGAAGAAGGGGACCAGCCCAGGTCACCCCCTGAGCCCCTGAAGACCTCCAGTGAGTTTCTGGTCCTCTTCCTCCCTGAAGCCCCACCTCTCTGGTTTTGGGGGTCAGATGTCTTTGGAGGACAGTTAATTTAAGGCTCAGATGAGATAAGACTTAAATAAGATTCTCCAGTGTGTTGTCTAAATGCAAATTCTAGGGGAAATTATAGGTTCTATTGCTATTATTATTTTTTTTTAAAAATATTTATTTATTTATTTGGCTGCGCTGGGGCTTAGTTGTGGCATGCAGGATCTTCACTGCCGAGTGCAGGATCTTTTAGTTGCGTCATGCAGGATCTAGTTTAGTTCCCTGACCAGGGATCGAACCCGGGTCCCCTGAGTTGGGAGTGCAGAGTCTTAGCCACTGGACCATCAGGGAAGTCTGCTATTATTATTTTTATTGTTATTTTTCCTCTGTGCATGTGAGGAAAAAAAGAGCCAGTCATCTTCCAGCAAAATATCTTTCAGAAATTGTAGGCACTGTATGTTATTAATTGAGCAATAATTTTAAGATTTTTTTTTTTTTTTTTTTTTTTTTTTTTGGG
>NW_020175468.1:3146236-3156368 GCF_003031525.2 Neophocaena asiaeorientalis asiaeorientalis
TCCCCAACCAGGGCACGAACCCGTGTCCCCTGCATCGGCAGGCGGACTCTCAACCACTGCGCCACCAGGGAAGCCCCTAAAAATGTTTTAATTAAAAAAAATTTTTTTGGCCACACCACACGGCATGTGGGATCTTAGTTCCCCAAGCAGGGATCGAACCTGCTCCTCCTGCGGTAGAAGTGCAGAATCCTAACCACTGGACCACCAGGGAAGTCCCGAGCAATAATTTTTTTAAGTTAGATAACCAGGGTGAGTTACAAGATTTTAGAGGTTAAAGTTACCCTCCAGGCCATAGAACAGCTCCTGCAGGGAGGTGTCCAGAAGACTCCCATGGCAGAAAGAACGCTGTGGGGATATTTTTAGGATGCAGGATCGTATCTGATTTTCTGCACCTGCAGAAGTGGGAATATTTTCTTCTTATCGTACCGAGATTTTTTTCCCACCATCCGTAAGTCTCCAGTCTCAGGCCAGGTGCTAGAATTCCACTAGTTAGTCCTAAAGCATCAGGCCTGAGAGGCTCCAAAATGAAACTATGGAAAGGAAAAGGGCAGAATTGATTATGTCTTCCATCTTCAGGGTCAGAATGACCTTGAGGTTAAAAAAAATAGTTTGCATCACCATCTGACCTCTCTCGCTTTCAAAGCAAAGCCCCCAACAGAAAGCGTTTCAGAGCCCAAGGTGGCCGTGAAGCAGGGACCACAGGAGGACGGCCAGGCTAAGCCTCCCCCCAAAGCTCCCAAGACGCTCAGCAGTTTCTTCTGTGAGTTTCTCCCCCTCACCTTGCAGGGTTGCGCTGGGGAGAGGCGGGTGGATCTTTCTCCAGAGAGTGCGGCCTTCCTGTGGGTTAGAAAGTCTAACTTGGTTAGAAAGTCTAACTCGCCTCTCGCAATGCTGGCTGGAGAGTGGTTGGCAGGCAGGGGCTGTCAGAAGGAGAAAGGACCCACCATTTCCCTGCTTCATTCCCAGCTCCCCGGAAGCCAGCAATCAAACAAGAAGCAAAAGAAGAGGGGCCCAGCGCTCTGAGAAAGGACGAGACCAAGGGGTGAGTCAGGATCTATTGTAGAGATGCCAGCAGATTAAACAGAATAAGGCAGTGAGTCCAAGATCTCTCTGACCTGATTGTAGGTAGGCCTCCGAAAATGAGACCGGTAGTCACCAAACATTCTTTCAGCCTTAAAATTTTGTGATTAGGGTTTAATTATTCTAATAAAAATTTTGGGGGGATTCTTAATGGCAATTTTGTACCCCAGTTGAGACCTGATTACTGAGATTAAATGGCCCCATTTCAGCATGTGACTGCACTGTAGGAACGGCCGGCTCCTTTTCTTGGGCGCCTACTGTGTGTCAGATCCGGTGCTGAAGGTTTCTGTTACGCCTTTTTACTTCATCTCTGCAGTAGTCCTGCAGAAGAAGCAGGTATTTTAGCCATTGCACAGACGTTGAGACTAGTAGCCCAGAGAAGTTAGGTCATCTTCCCTGGGTCACACAGGGAGGCGGGGGTAGGACCAGCCTGAAACCTGGGTCCACTTGGTTCCTAAGCCTGGCCTCTTTTTCAGCACTGCCCCATCTTGCCTTCTGGGCCTGTGTCCATGCTTAGGTTATTTATAAATAAGTTTCTCTAACAAAATCGTTGTCTGACATGAAGTTTTATGTCCTGATTTTTATTTCATGTGATACTATGATCGTTTTCTGTTTTGTTTTTAATTAATTAATTAATTTATATTTAGTTTTGGCTGCGTTGGGTCTGCGTTGCTGCGTGTGGGCTTTCTCTAGTTGCTGTGAGTGGGGGCTACTCTTCATTGCGGTGTGTGGGCTTCTATTGCGGTGGCTTCTCTTGTTGTGGAGCACAGGCTCTAGGCGCACGGGCTTCAGTAGTTGTGGCACGCGGGCTCAGTAGTTGTGTCTCATGGGCTCTAGAGCACAGGTTCAGTAGTTGTGGCGCACGGGCTTAGTTGCTCCGCGGCGTGTGGGATCTTCCTGGACCAGGGCTTGAACCCTTGTCCCCTGCGTTGGCAGGCGGATTCTCAGCCCCTGTGCCACCAGGGACGCCCTGTGATGGTTTTGCTTATGCCATATTCCCAGTCTGATTGCTGATGGCTGCCTCCAGGAGACAAACTTTCAGGGCCTCCAATTTCCTTGCTTTTAAAATGGGGACTTATCAGTGGCAAAAACACACACTTTTATCCACTGTCAACGGTGTGCCAGGCAGCAGGCAGTGTGCCTTCCATATCCTAATGCATCGAAGCCTCACAGCGACTTTGTGCGTCGTTTCTGTTGATATCCCCATTTCACAGGTGAGAAAAGTGAGGCTTGGAGGCAGGACAGTATTGTGGAGAGGTTAGAAATCCCAGCTCTACCTTTGTCAGCTGTGCGGCCTTGGCCAAGTGGCTTAGCCTTTCTGGGCCAGTTTCCTCCTGAGGGTTTGGAGCATTTAGACTCGGGCCTGGCCATGCCCAAGCTCAGCAAGCTGTGGCTGCTATTATTATCACGGTTATTGTTATTGTTACTAATTTTGATTGCCTTGCTGAGGTCGCAGACGGGGTGTATGGTGGAGCTGGGATTTGAACCAGGCAGTGCGGCTGTAGAACTTCTTACCCACCACGCTCTGCCGTCTCTCATTGTAATGATAGGAAGGACCAGGAGGGCTACCACTTACCAAATGCTGAGTCCTTACAGCTCACTGAGCATGCTCCGTGCAGCTCAGCCATCTTCAGCCCTGTCTGTGCATCAGGATCTGCTGAAGAGCCGAAAAAAATCTGAAGTCTTCTCCCTCGCCCTTCTGTCCCCCCACATTCGGTAGAGAAATAGGCCTGAGGCTGGGGAGCTGGTGTTGTTCTAAAAATGCTCCCCACAGAGCGCACCAAGGAGTGGGTACCCTCACCATAATTTCTTCCTTAACCTCATGACAGCGTGTCAGGGTAGGGCTCCTGGCGGCTCCATCGCATAGCTGGAGACACTGTGGTTCAGAGAGGGAAGCTGCGTCCTCACCACGACACAGCTGGTCAGTGATGGAGCAGGGATTTTAACCCAAATGAGCGTGACTGTGGTGGCTCTATTGGGGTCAGTGAGGCATTTCTAGAGGCATGTATGATGTAGAGGTTTAGAACAGTCTCTGGAACTGTGCTGCTTACTAGCTGTGTGACCTCAGGTGAGCTACTTAACCACTCTGTGCCCAGTTTCCTTATCTGGATATGGAGGGTAGAAGAGTCCCTGCCTACAGGGCTGATTGCTAGCAGATGTAGTGCTCTTAACACGGTGCCTGGCTCTTTGTGGCACCCAGGGACTGTACCCTCCTCCTGCTGTTCCAGCCAGAGTGTGAGGGAGGGATTGGCCGAGAGGCCGGGGGAGGTCCTTGCCTCTTGGAGTGGACTTTGAAAAGCATTCAGGTCACGCTGCTCCACTCCAGCCACGCTGACTCCTTTTCTTTTCCTCAAACATGCCAGGCGTGTGTCTGCCGCAGGGCCTTTGCACTCACCATTCCCCCCGCTTGGAACGCTCTTCTCTCTGGTACCCACAGTGCTCACTCCTCACATCATTCTGCCCAAACATCTCCTCTGGCCTTCCCCTACCGCCCTCTGAAGTAGCACCTACCATCGTGATTCCTCCCCCTACTTGGTTTTCTAAAATATTTTTTATCTAAAATGATTTATTCACTTACGTTTTATGTTTGTCTTTTCCCCCTGACTCTCCCTCTGGAATGTGAGCTCCAGGTTAGCAAACTTGTTTTCAGTCACTTCTGTGCCCTTGTGCCTGGAATAGTACCTGGCACTTAGTAGGTGCTCAATAAATATTAGCGGGAGGAATGACTTCCCTTCGACCCAGGCATCTACCCTACAGTCTCCCTTTTCCCTCCACAGACACCTGGACCCATCCAGCTACAATCCTGCCAAGAACAACTACCATCCCGTCGACGATGCTTGCTGGAAGGTGGGCCAGAGGTGAGGCTTGGCCCTCCCCAGACTGTCCTTCTCCAGTCCCTGGCACTGTGGGAGGCCCTGTCTCCGGAGGCTTCAGTGGGAGAAAACTGGCAAATCTCTCCCCTCCATGTTTTGGGGGGACCATCGGCAGCTCTGAAGGGGACCGAGAGAAAGCCCTGGGCAGTGGCTGGGGGGGGGTTGCGTGCATCTGGGGATTTAGCAAGGCTGTCCCCAGGGAGGTGTGGGGAGGAAGGTGGCTGGAGGGGCAGCGTGGGTGTACGCACAGCTCTTGTTTTCTCTTTTCCTCCCGCAGAGTCCCTTACCTGGCTGTGGCCCGGACGTTTGAGAAGATCGAAGAGGTTTCTGCGCGGTAATTAACCAGGCCGGCCTGGCCGGGGCCGCTGGGTGAAGGCCCTTCAGGCTCTGTCTCTCTGGCAGCTTCTGTGCCTCCAGCTGCTTAATCCTTTTAACCTCTCCTCTCTCAGCTTCACCCTGACACACGAGATCACAAGCCACGGGCATGGCCACGAGAATGGCTGCAGGCCCTCTGGAGGCCCAGGCTCAGGAGGCCCAGCCATCATTTCTGCCTCATTTGTGGGTCAGAGCAAGATGTGAGGGTGAACCCAGACCCCTGGCATGAGGAAACAGCCCCCGCCTCCTGGTGGCAGGAACGGAGTCTAGCCTAAGTAGTCAGAAGTAGCCGCCACCTGGCTGACATGCCTCGACGTTAGAGGAAATCCAGGTCTTGTTTGTAGCGAGAACCCCATCTCAGTCTGATACTAGCTCTGTGACCTTGGGCAAGTTACACGATCTGTCCACACCTCCGTTCCTTTGCCTGTAAAATCAAACAATATCTAGCTCAGGGGAGCTGTGAGAGTTCAGGGAGTTAGAGAATGCAGAGAGCTTAACACCAGTGCCTGCACCTAGAAAACAGTCCATATGCATCAGCTGTTACTTCTCTACAGATGACGGTCAAATGGAATTCCTTTTCCCCCCAGCAGCCTGTGACGGTGCCTGTGGCTCGGGTCACACACCGGGCACTGGTCGTGAGCCCCCTCCTCGTCTCTGTTCCCGGATTCCTTTTATCCTGCCACCGCCGCCCCACATTGGTCCTGAAACGCCAGGTGGTCACACACATCCCCCCGCCCCATCCCCTCCTGCAGGCTCCGGATGGTGGAGACACTGAGCAACCTCCTGCGCTCCGTGGCGGCCCTGTCACCTGCTGACCTCCTCCCTGTCCTCTACCTCTGCCTCAACCGCCTGGGGCCGCCCCAGCAGGGCCTGGAGCTCGGCATTGGCGACGGCATCCTCCTCAAGGCGGTGGCCCAGGCCACAGGTGAGGGGGGCGCTGTGGTGGAAGCCCCAGCGGTGGTGGGAGGAGCTTCGAGGGAGGGAGTGGAGAGGCCGGGAGCACCTGGGAGATGATGGAGGGGGACTGGGAAGGTGGAGAGACGGGGAGAGCGAGGGCAGCGAGCAGGGTGCGGGGGGAAAGCAGGACCAGGTCTGCACCAAGACCCGGTCAGGGTGGGAGGAGGTGCTGCAGGCCCAGAGCAGGACGGGGGCCGGGACTGAGGGCTGGGGCTTGTGGAGGTAGGAGGGCTTTGACCAGCAGAGTCACGAGAGGAGATGAGGAAAGAGCAGGGTGTGGGCGGGGCCGGCAGCCTCCGAGGGCCGAGCCCTCAGTGCTTAGGAGAGGCTGGCTGGCCATGTGGACAGGGCCTCCTGCCCACCAAGGGCCTGGAATGCTCCGTGTTTATTGTGACGGCGTCGGGGAGCTGTGGAAAGGTCCTGAGCAGGCAAAGGGCAGGGTCAGTTCTGGGCCCGTGTGGAGGATGGACAGGAAACCAGGAGGCCGGGGAGGAAGTGGGGCAGAGGTCCAGGGGAGCTGTGGGCAGCAGAGGAGAGGGCAAGAGAAGGGAGACGGGGCCCAGGAGGGAACTGCCTGCGGGGGTCAGGGATGGAGGAGGTGAGAAGAATACCCCCGGGTCCATCATGATGGATCCGCCACCAGGTCAGGACACCTTGAGGGGCGGGCCGGTCCAGGGGAAGTTACTAAATTCAGCTTGGGACCAACCTGTATCTGTGGGCCACCCAACAATCGAGGAGACGAAGCTCAGGAGATCTGGGTCACAGAGCAGGATCTGGGAGCCCTGAGCTTCGGAAGCCTGGTTGTGTGCTGGCCAGTTCTCATGCCCAGGGAGAGGGTCTCTGGGGAGGAGAGGGGCGGGGCTCTGAGTCACACCTTGCGCAGCACCAGCGCTTAAGGAAGAAGAGGTTTGAGGGTTTCATGAGAGGACAAGGTGCCTGAGGAAGATTGACCAGGAATGGAAGAGAGTCATGGGGTCGTCGGAACCAGAGGAGCTGAGATCAGAACCCTCCCACACGTTCTCTCAGGACACATTTGTTAGGTGCTGACATCGCACCAGACCCACTGCAGACTGTGTCCACTAGGATACTTCCCTCTGCCAGTAACACAAAACCCAGCCACGCTGGCACAAAGGAAGAAGGATTTCTCCTCCTTACATAGTGAGGAGTGGAGAGTAGGCGGCAGCCAGTGCCGCTCGGCCTCGCTGCCAGACGGGACCGAGGGGCCGAGGCCGTTTCCGCCCTTCCGTGTTCACGCTCACACGCGTCTCCTCAGGCCCCCCTCGGCTGCCCGGCCCAAGGGGTGTGGAGAGTTGGTCAGGCGATACCACTTCCAGGCACAGGGCCTGGCAACTCGGTCATGTGTCCTCGTGGCTTCCAGATAAACCTTTGGAATATAATTGTTTTGGAAGTGAGTTGGGGTGGATCCAGACACCAGAACCTGCTTTGTATTTTGAGTGTCAGCGATGCTATGGAATAGATAAGTGTAGGTCGTTGTCAAAAAAAAAAAAAATCTCTGGCCACGCGGCCAGAGATTGAAATGCGTGCTGTTTCATTGTGAGTTGCTTTCCCTCTGTTTCCTTCGTACATGAGTTGGGGCATTGTGCTGACCTGATACGTGTGGGTAAGTTGTGTCATCTCTGCATTTCTTCCGGAGTAGAGAGGAGTGACACAAAAATGCCTGTCCTGGGAAGGGCCTGTGGTTCTGATAGGTTGAGAACTGCTAGGCAGAGCTGTTGTGATAACTTGCCTCCACCTTCCCAGCCTCCTGCTCTTTTTAAAATGTATTTTATTGCAGTAGAGTTGATTTACAATGTTGTGTTAATTTCTGCTGTACAGCAAAGTGACTCAGTTATACATATGTTGGGTTGGCCAAAAAGTTTGTTCGGTTGTAAGTAAAAATAAAAGACACATTTTTCATTTTCACCAAGAGTTTTATTGAACAATGTATTCACTAACCAAACAAACTTTTTGGCCAACCCAATATATATACATTCTGTTTCCTATTCTTTTCCATTATGGTTTATCACAGGATATTGACTGTAGTTCCCTGTGCTATACAGTAGGACCTTGTTGTTTATCCATCCCATATATAATAGTTTGCGTCTGCTAATCCCAAACTCCCACTCCTTCCCTACCCCACCCACTGCCCTTGGCAACCACAAGTCTGTTCTCTGTGTCAGTGAGTCTGTTTCTGTTTCGTAGATAAGTTCATGTGTGTCATATTTTAGGTTCCGCGTATAGGTGATATCACATGGTATTTGTCTTTCCCTGTCTGACTTCACCTAGTATGGTAGTCTCTAGCTGCATCCACGTTGCTGCAAAGGGCACTGTTTCGTTCTTTTTATATGGTTGAGTAGTACCCCACTGTATGTATGTGCCACGTCTTTATCCCTTCATCTGTTGATGGACACTTAGGTTGTTTCCATGTTTTAGTTATTGTGACTAGTGCTGCTATGAACATAGGGGTCCAGCCGCCTACTCTTACAGCAAGGGGCGTCCATGGGACCCAGCCTAGACAATAAGTAAGGCCAGAGCACCTCCACTGTATTTAAATTGATGACTTCAAGAGGATAAGGTGACAGAAAACAAGCAAAGGCCCATTGGGCTCTGCCGGAGGATGTTAGTGAGCAACTGGAGGACAGGCAGAGGGTTCCTTGGCCACCTTCTCCGTCTACACTTGCTCCCCTGGTGATCGCATTCCACCCCAAGGCTTTAAGTCCCGTCTACACACTGATGACACCACCCCAGACATCCCCTCTGGTGTAGACGGGTTCATCATCTAGGCCGCCTGGAGCCGGGAGCCGTGTGGCCACACCTCTCCTTGCCCTCAGCACCCTCTCTCTCCGCCCCCCAAGGCCGGCAGCTCGAGTCGGTCCGGGCCGAGGCGGCCGAGAAGGGCGACGTGGGGCTGGTGGCCGAGAGCAGCCGCAGCACCCAGAGGCTCATGCTGCCCCCGCCCGCCCTCACCGCCTCCGGCGTCTTCACCAAGTTCCGGGACATCGCGCAGCTGGCCGGCAGCGCTGTGAGTGGGCAGGCGGCTCACCCCCTCTCCAGACCCTTTTCCGCTGGGGACCCAAAAGGCTCTGGTTAGACTGTTCAGGGCTGGATCGCCTTGGTCCTGCTTGTGGGATCAGAGCTTCCTTTCCTTCTGCTGCTCTCAAGACCGAGGGAACCTCTTCCTGAGAGTCTAGCCCTGATCTAGTGCAGGCCGTGGGACACGCACGGCTCCATAAACATGTGCTGAGCAAAGCTAGGGTGGGAGGCAAGAAGAGAGCGAGCTTTTCACCACGCTGTGAGCGCGTGGCCGTGGAATGGGGGAGCGAGGAGGGTGATGGGGGGCAGGTATGCCAAGGGTGGCAGCTCCCCAGGCAGCATGGTTGGCGGGAGGTGTGGTCCCCTCCCCTCCCTTCACCCCAGGCACTGACTGCCCTTCCCCCATATCTTCAGTCCACAGCCAAGAAGATGGACGTCATCAAAGGCCTCTTTGTGGCCTGCCGCCACTCAGAAGCACGATTCATCGCCAGGTGAGTATGGGGGCCTGTGAGGCTGGGGAGAGGTGAAGGTGGAGAAGGACTGGCAGCTGTATCACTGCTAGTGCCCCGACCGCCCTTGGATGAGAACAGCGTGAGAGAGGAGCCTGGGCCCTGAGGGGGCGGGATGGGAACATAGGTTTCCTTTCACAGCCGGCTCTTCTTCTCAGTAGCACTGCCTGGAGAAGGGTGGGAGCTCGTGGGTGAAGAGTGTCACGCTTGATTAGTGATGTCTGCCTTGGCCTGAGTGGGGACGGTAAGCAAGGTAGCCAAGTGGTAGCCATCCTTGAAGTAGTTGTCCGACATAGTCGTTGGAGTGTTTCTTGGGTACCCTGCCCCATGCCACGTGCTTTCTTCCTCCCTGCAGCTCTTGGAGGTGGGCCCTGTTAGCCTCACCCCAGTTTACAGAAGGGGAGATGGAGGCACAGGGAGGTGAAGCTTCCTGCCTGAGGTTGCTGGCTCAAAGCAAGGCATGTGGCGGGGACAGGTTCCTGACCATCACACTCTGGCACCCCTGGGGCAGGCTGCCTTCCAGTTCCAGGCCCAGCTCCCACCTTCCCCGAGCCACTCCAGTTTCTCAGAGGGCAGCTGAGAAGAGAGGCAGAGATGCCTGCAAGGCCCCTAGTTCTGTCCGCAGGCGCTGCCAGCAGTCACGGTGGTTACTGGCCGGCCTGTTTCCTCCTCTGTTAAGCGGGGCTGTGTGATCTCAGGTCACTTCCGGCTCTGGTTGCTCTGGTTTTGAGGAGAGGGTCGAGGTTGGGGAGACTGGAGGAGAGAGGAGCAAAGGGTAGAGGGCGGGGTCGGACAGATACGGACAAGCCCACTCCCCGTTACCTGCTGTCTCCCCAGAGCCCTGAGTGGACGGCTGCGCCTCGGGCTGGCAGAGCAGTCAGTGCTGGCGGCCCTCGCCCAGGCTGTGAGCCTCACCCCGCCAGGTCAAGGTGAGCCCCCGTGGCCGGCCCCGTGCCCACCACTCGAGTTAACCTGGCTGCCCTTCTCCTTGTCAGAAGTCCATGCCCACGCCCACCCCTACACATGGTTCCCACCTCCCACTGCCACTCCAGCCTTCTCTCCCCTGCGGACACTATCCCCGGCGCCACCACCCACCGTGGACTCGGGTGGCTGAGCAGGGTTGGGCCCATCCCAAAGCCTCTTCTGCTGGGGCTTGTCTTAGAATTCCCCCCAGCCGTGGTGGATGCTGGGAAGGGCAAGACAGCAGAGGCCAGAAAGACATGGCTGGAGGAGCAAGGCATGATCCTGAAGCAGACGTTCTGGTGAGTTCCAGGGGCCCTGGGCAGAGCGAGGGGGGTGGGGGGA
>NW_020175468.1:3156392-3217046 GCF_003031525.2 Neophocaena asiaeorientalis asiaeorientalis
GAGGGGCCAGCAGCCAGCAAGCATCCGTGACCATCACAGGGCTAGTGACAGAGCACTGGGTGGTGATCCAGACGAGACTGGTGCTGGGCACAGGGATGATGACAAAGATCGGGAAGATGGCCAACAGTGAAGGGTCAGTGACACAGGGACAGGGAGAGATGCAGACACAGAGAAGAGGAGGAGGTATCAAGAGGTTTTCAAGTTCCAAACAGGACTGCGCATGTGGAAAGGCCACGAGAGCCCCAGATGGGGGCTAGTGACTGACGCACAGTGAGGGGTCGTGACAGTCACGGAGGGGACGTCTGTGGAGTGATGGTGAGGGCTCCAGAGAGAGCCACATGGAGGGACCTGGCTAGCTACCGACCCAGGGCTGGCCACAGCGGGACGGTGACAGCCCAGATGGAGTGTCAGCGGCAGGAGGGCAAACGAGCCATTACACAAATGCCCACGGGGCACCTGCTCTGGGCCAGGCCCCTTGGGTGCTGGGTACACAAGACAGACAAGCCCTGCAGAGCCTCTGGGGCCAGGGCGGCAGCCTTAACTCTGCCCCTGCGTGGGCACCTACAGACTGTCGCTCTCAGGCCTGCCCAGGCTAGTTAAATCAGAATCTTTGCAAGTGGAGGCTGGAATCTTTGCAAGTGGAGGCTGGCCTTGAAGAAACACTTTTTTGAACACATCCTTGAGTGGCTGTGACATGTAGCCCCAGTAGAGAATCGCTCATCTCATGATGACAGACTGGGGAGCAATGGTGGGCCCGGCTCGAGGGAGACAGAGTCAGAGTGATATATAGTGACACTGAGGGAGGACTGCGACAGAAACAGGGCGACAAGGGGAGTCGGGGATAGGCAGGAGTAGGCCCTGGGGCCAGGTGGCAGGCAGAGGTGGATCTTGGAGCCAGAGAGCAGAGTTCTAGAAACACATGCCCCACCTTGTTCTCGCCCCCCACCCCAGCGAGGTGCCCGACCTGGACCGGATTGTCCCCGTGTTGCTGGAGCATGGTGTGGAGCGGCTCCCAGAGCACTGCAGGCTGAGCCCAGGTACCGGCCCCACGGGCCCCCCTGGAGTCGGTCTATAGCCTCACCCTGGGCCCCAGGCGCTGGGCTGGCCGCCTTCCGGCTCCGCTCCCTCCACCTGGCCTTGGCTTCTGCCCTCCAGGGCGGCCATGGGAGGGCCCGCTGCCCAGAGCACACCCGTCTCAGAAGCCGCAGGACCCTCTCCTCCAAAGTCAGTCCTGTCCCCTGTGCCAAAAGCCGTTCTTTTTCTGCTCGGAGTTCCCACTTCTGTGTTAGAGCTGCTACACCAGAGATACCCCAAAAGGCGAGGCAGGCAGGCAGACAGACTCTTGTTTTCTTGTACGTAAGAGTCCAGAGGGAGGCAGGAGGCCAGGGAGGGGCTGCGCGGCACTCCAGGGCTCAGCCACCCAGGTTCCCTCTGTCTCGTCACTTCGTCATCCTGAGGTTGGCACCCTAATGTGCCCCCCACCCCGTCTACCTGACCTCACTCTCATCGCAACCCCCCCAGGGGTCCCCCTGAAACCAATGTTGGCCCACCCAACCCGGGGCGTCAGCGAGGTCCTGAGACGCTTTGAGGAGGCAGCTTTCACCTGCGAGTACAAATACGATGGACAGAGGGCACAGGTAAGGGGGTGGACACATCCCTTCTGCAGAAAGGGGCATGCCGTCGAGCAGGGCCGTGGGGTCCCTCAGACCTGAGTTCCCAGGCCATCTGGTCGTGTGCGTCTCTCGGGGCTATAGTTTCCATCTCCGGGCAATCCGCGCTCACAGCCACCTGACTGGCTTCTCTGAGAATCAGTTTTGATGATATCGTCACAGTCCTGACCCGCGGCAGTGGGAGCTCAAGCAGCGTTGGCTGCACTCGTGCCCTGCTGGTGGGTGTATTCATGTAACGGGTGCCTCCCAGGGCCGGAGATGTCCTTGGTCTGGGCTGTAAGGGTGCTCCTTGTGGCTCTTCTGTCCTGGGGGGAGTTGGGGCCGGCTCCGCCCTGATCCTCACCTGGGGATGGATAAGTGAGCTTGGTGGGCGCCACCCTGTGGTGCCTTGAGGAGGCTACACACGGTGGGTTCAGTAGACGCTTAACAACGCAGATGGATCTCTGAAATACCGTGCTGAGAAGAAAATGAACAAACTGAGTTACCATAGTGACAGTGATTTTAAAAATACATACATATATTTAAAGTCATGTATTACGTCATACACACACACTGCTATTTCTTGGGATAATATACGTGTTAGGTGGCACTACTCAACAAGGACTGTGGCCCAGACGTAGTAAAATGAATAAATGAAAATCATAAAACCCAGAATGATGTTTGCGGCCTAACAGCATCCAGACAGACCAACACATGCACCAGAGTCTGGTGCCTGTGCTTGCAGGGGGAGGAGGGCAGGGATTGGAGATGCAGCAGGGGTGGCGGGGACTTGCACACACAGGGCTGGGGCGTGCTGTTTGAACCAAGGAAAGGATTCACTCAGGTCTCTGCACCAGTACCTCCTCCAGAGCTGCTGGAACCGTCTGCCAGTGAAAGTGGGGTGAAGAAGAGAAAGGAGGGGCCCCTGGGGGCAGACCCGGCCCTGAGTCCCTCTCCGCTCCCCCACTGTGGCAGATCCACGTTTTGGAAGGCGGGGAGGTGAAGATCTTCAGCAGGAATCAGGAGGACAATACCGGAAGGTACCCCGATATCATCAGCCGCATCCACAAGGTGGGCACCTGCCGCTGCCTCTCACTCACGTGGGGGCCGGGGCTGCACTTACGGGTGCAGGGAACTGAGGCCCAGCCAGGCCAGCTCGGCACAGCAGGGGTTGATGGGAAGGAGATTGGAGTGTGTTGGGCTGCAAGTAATGGAACAACTGCAGATGTTATTTTCTTCTCAAATCTGAAGGCGGGTGGCCCTAGGCTGGCTCAGCTGAGCACCAGGGTCCTCCCAAACCCAGCTTGGTCCTCTGTCCTCTACTGTCCTTGGCTGGTTCCATTTCATCCCAGTGCCTGTCCCCTATGGTCTCCAAGTAGCCACCACGCTTCCAGACAGTCAGGAAAGGGGTTCCAGCTTCTATCCCTTCCCACAAAGTTAGTGCTTTTCTGGGTACCTCCTACCACCCCCGGCTGACTCCAGCATGGGGGTCCTTGTCCAGCACTGGTTGCCATGGCCACTCTGGTGCAGCAGAGGCTGGGGAAGCCAGAATCTTGCTCTCTGACAGGGAGAGAGGGTTTGGGATGAGGGTGAAGGCAGCCTGCAGACTGGCCCCACAGCCTAACTAGGGCTGGGTCTCAAAGGCCCTGGAGCCGGGGACGTCTCTGCCCTCAAGGGGGCGGTTTGGGGGCTTTTTTAGGAGTCAGAGAGCCATTCTCCTGCCTTCCCTAATTAATAAGGAAACTTGCTCTTTCCTAAAGCAGCAGGACAGAAGTAACAGTATACGGCACAGGCATTAAAGGAGTTCCTGGTACATGCCAAGCACTGATGTTTTAAACCAGCTTAAGGTGTAGCTTTGTAAAAGGTTCTGATAGAGTTTGAAGAGTTTTGACAAGTTCATACACCCACATAATCGGCATGTAAAACGTTTCCGTGTTTTCGTCACTCCAGAATGTTTCCCCATGCCCCATGCCAAGTAGGCCCCTGTCCCCACCCCCATCAGCCATCTCCTGAGGCAACAGCTACTGATCTGCTTTTTCGTTGGGACAGGTTTGTTTTTGCCTCTGCTAGAGCTCCAGATACGTGGTGATAGTACAGGGTCTTTTGTATCTGGCTTCTTTCGCTCATTCATTCAACAAGTATTTGTTGGGCGACTGCCCTGTGCTGAGCCCTGTGCTGGAGGCTGGGGCTTTAACAGAGACGGCGGGGCAGGCACATCTTCATCAGAGTCCCGCTGCTGCCTCTATGAGTATACTCAGAGATCGGGCGCTTAAGAAAAGGTCCAGCATTCATTGGAGCCTTTAAAAGAATAAGACTTAGACTTGGTGTCAGGAAAGCAAGGCCATCACCAAGCACAGCCCAGGGTACAGTGGGAATGGTGCCCCTGGAGTCGTGCAGATTCTAGAGTAAACAGCATGTGCAAAGGCCCGGTGGTTGGAGGGGCACAGCCCATTCAAGAAACAGAAAGGCTAGTGCATTGGGGTACAGAGCGTGAGTCTGAGGGGGACAGGTGAGGCGAGGAAGGGCCACGGGCTGACCAAGGAGAGGTCCTACGGCTTTGGGGAGCTGTGGGGTGGTTTTTAGCAGGGATGAGAAGTGATCAGATTTGGGGTTTGCCAAGAGCAGCTTGGCTGCTGTGAGGAGAGTGGATTGGACGGGGTCAGTGCAGGAGCGGGGAGACCAGTAGGATGCTGTGGTTTAGGCTGGACTGGGCTCAGCAAGGTGGTGACAGGTGGACAGCTTAGCAGTTTCAGAGCGGAAACGGACAAGTTCACGGGGTAATTGAGTGTGAAGTGGGAGGAAGAGGAAGATGACAAAGGCTCCTTGGTTTCCAGCTTGTGGGACCAAATAGTAAGTCCTCAGAAAACATAGTTTTTTTCCCCCTCTCGGTGGGGAACAAGAGAAGGGGTCTGTGTTCACATGTGTCTCTTTAAGGTTGACGTCAGTTTGTCAGTGGATCTTCAGAGCTTCAGAAGGAAAAAGATACTTGTTTCTCTGCGTCTGTCTTTCGGCCTCATCCGCCACTTCTAACCAGTCCTGGGTCCCCTCTTCATCTTTCAGATTAAACTCCCATCAGTCACATCCTTCATCCTGGACGCGGAAGCTGTGGCTTGGGACCGGGAAAAGAAGCAGATCCAGCCATTCCAAGTGCTCACCACCCGCAAACGCAAGGTGGCCTCTGCCCGCCCCTCCACCGCCTGCCCTCATCTTCCACCCAGTCCTGTGCAATCCCAGAGAGACAGAGCTATCAGTTGGGTTGTAGTTCTCTCAGCCTTTTGCAGGGTGGCTGCCACAGCTCCAGCCATCACATTCTTATCCCAGCATGCCAAGTTGGAAGGAGGGAAGGCCTCTTTTCCAACATCTGTTTTATTATGAAAGATCTGTTATAGGAGCCCCCACAACCTGCACCCCAGCAATCTTCTTTACTCTCATTGGCCAGAGTTGTGTCATGTCACCCCCATTAGCTGCGAGGGAGGCTGGGAGAGCAAATACCTAGCAGTGGAGGTGGTTGGGATTAGCCAAGAGCCATGACAATTCAGTGCGTGTGGCTGGCAGCATTGATGCCCTCACAGGTGTGCGGCCTGTTGGCTGGGGAGAAGGGGGGGATGGCAGGTGACGGGTGTCTGCCTCGGGCATAATGGGAAGGGACCCAACTGGGCCCCGTCTCACCTTCCCCCGCTCCTGGTCTCCATCCTGCCCTGACCCAGGAGGTGGACGCGGCAGAGATCCAGGTGCAGGTGTGTCTATACGCCTTCGACCTCATCTACCTCAATGGAGAGGTGAGTTCTGGCCTCGTGTCCAGGTCAGCTGGGGCATGACTTGAGGTGAGGGGGGAGAGCTTGGGAGCCAGCGGTTAGAGTTTCATCACTGAGCCCGGAGGCCACACTCGGGCAGTGGTTCTCAAAATGTGGACTGTAAGGCCCTCCCTTTCCCAACATCTGTGCGAGGAGGATTTTCTTCCTGTCCTGCAACCTGAACGACATTTTGTAGCTGTCCGAATGCAGAAGCAGATGTGAGAATCCAGCCTCTGTTAAGCCAGACATTAGAGAATTGGCAAAAATATAAACCAATGCCCCTCTTCACATTCATTTCCATAAGCCGCGTGATGACATGTGACCCGTCCGCTTCCTGCTTCTCCCGGGGTCGGGGTTCCTTCTCTTTATTTCCATGATGGTGCCCCATCTCTCTCATCCTGCCCCACAGTCCCTGGTACGTGAGCCCCTTTCCCGACGCCGGCAGCTGCTCCGGCAGAACTTCGTGGAGACGGAGGGCGAGTTTGTCTTTGCCACCTCTCTAGACACCAAGGACACGGACCAGATCGCCGAGTTCTTGGAGCAGTCGGTGAAAGGTGAGGGCATCCGCCAAGGTCTGCGCCCCCTCCGCCCACCCCCCAAGATCTGCACCCCACCCAGCCCCACCCTGGACGACTGGACCAGAACCCTGCCTGCGTCTGTTGTGACGCTGTGAGCCGGGGCTTCACAGGGCTCTCATGTGTCCCCCAGACTCCTGCGAGGGGCTGATGGTGAAGACCCTGGATGTGGACGCCACCTACGAGATCGCCAAGAGATCGCACAACTGGCTCAAGGTGCCGCCTGCCCCCGCCCCCCTTTCTTGCTGAGCTGGGGACCGGAAGCCTGCCTCTGCTGGGTGGTCCATGCCCAGTCCCCACAGCCACCCCATTTGAGCCCCAGAGCCCTTTGCTCAGTCCCTCCCGCCTCCCACTGCAGCCAGCCTCGGCTCTGCTCCCCTAGTGAGTCGCCACGAGCAAATTCACCAAGGACTGGTGGAGAACTGCCCGGCTGGGCACCCCAGATGTGGGGGTGAGGGAGCCCAAGGAGCTTTCTGTTCCCTCTGAGCTTGCCTTCCGCCAGGAAGTCAGCCAGGATGCAAACGGGATAAAGTCGGGGAGTGATGAGTGCTATGAAGAAAGCAAGTCCACTTGGGGCCAGGGAGGGTCTGCAGTACTTTGGGTGATTGGGAAAAGCCTTTCCAGAGGCAGTGTCTGGGTCGAGACATGGATGACAGGAAGTGGTCGGTCACGTGAAGATCAGAGGTGGAGCATGTAGGTGGGGGTTGGGCGCGGGCAGCAAGTGCAGAGGCCCTGGGGTAGGAACAAGCTTGGTGTGTGCAGGGGTCGAGGACCATCGAGGCGTGAGGTGAGGTCAGGGCAGAGAGTGGGTCCCAGATCACCCAGCAGTGGGTGGTAAAAGAAAACTGGGTTTTCCTCCAAGGGTTTCAGGAAGCCAGCGGAGGTTTTAAGGGGGAAGTCACCTGGTCTGATTGTCGTTTGGCACAAGTCCTCCGGCCGCTCCGTGGGTGGTGGACGGGTGCGGGGGTGCTGGGCAGAAGTGGGAGCAGGCAGGCGGAAGGCAGCTGTCCAGTAAGAGGTGATGGGAGCTTGAGCAGGGAGGCAGCAGTGAGGAGGGGGCCAGGAGACCAAGCGGGAGATAGTCGGACACTGAGCTGGCGGATCCTGTGGACAGGGTTTCCCTGTGTGTGTTTTTTTGTTTGTTTGTTTTTTTAAATATTTACTTACTTATTTTGGCTGCTCGGGTCTTAGTTGCGGCACAGGGGATCTTCGTTGCGGCATGCGGACTTCGGTGCGGCCTGCCTGCGGGATCTAGTTCCCTGACCGGGAATCGAACCTGGGCCCCCTGCATTGGGAGCGCGGAGTCTTACCCTGGACCACCAGGGAAATCCCTCCCTGTGTGTTTTTTAGCTGTTTATGGTCTGTCCCGCCCCCACTAAGCTGTAAGCGGCTGTGCAGGCACAAACCTTGCCAGTCTCAAGAAATACTCGCTGTTGTATCCCCACGGCTGAGCTCCTGCCTGGCACACAGTTGGCACTTAATTAATGTTTTTGGAATGAATGGGTAAATGTTCTCTGTGTGAAGGAGTGGAATGTGCCTCCATATCGAACAGAGGGGGGTTCCGGGGTGACCCCTGAGGTCTCCCCACCTGACCTGTCCCCTCGATCCTGCCTCCTCTTCGCATTTGAGTCCCCTCTTTCTCATCAACCCTTGCAGCCCAGAAACCTGTTCCACGTCCAGTCTCCTCCCGGTGACTGTCATGGGTCTTCTCACCCAGCCCCTCCTCGTGCCTCTGCTTAAGCTCCAGCGGTGGGAGCCACACCCGAGCGTCCCACCCTCACCCCCCACCTTCCCTCCTCCCAGCTGAAGAAGGACTACCTGGACGGCGTGGGCGACACCCTGGACCTCGTGGTGATCGGCGCCTACCTGGGCCGGGGAAAGCGGGCCGGCCGGTACGGGGGCTTCCTGCTGGCCGCCTACGACGAGGAGAGCGAGGAACTGCAGGCCATATGCAAGGTGCCGGGAGCTGGGGGGCCGCAGAAGCGGGAAGGGAGTGGGTGTGACTCAGCCTCGGGGCCGGGTGCTGGGAGCACGTGGCGCCTCTGACTCCCCTGTCCTCCTCGCAGCTCGGAACGGGCTTCAGCGACGAGGAGCTAGAGGGGCATCACCAGACCCTCCAGGTGAGCCCCCCCCCGCCCCCACCCCCATGTGTGCCTGGGGCTCTCGCCCTCCGGGAGGCTCGGGGCACGGGCCCGGCACTGCGGAGCTGGCACTGCGGAGCTGGCTTCCGAGTAGTGCAGCACGTCCAAGTTCCCGTCCCAGCCCTGCCAGCTACCGGCCAGAGCCTCCGGGCTCAGTGCCTCGGCCGCGCCGAGACAGGCTCAGGGAGGGCGTGTTGCTCGTTCCCCGAGTTCGCCCTTAGGATGCCAGTGGAGCCCCTGGTCATCACGGTGTTTGCTGTCCTGGTCCCAGGCATTTGGGGCGTGCTCTGGCTTTCCTGTGTGTTGGTGTCTCTGGTCCTGTCTGTCCCATTCTTGTTCCCCCCTCCCCTCTAGGTCTCTGACTCCCCGTCTCTGGGTCTCAGTTCCTCTCTCTGACTCTCTCTGCCTTTAATTTCTTGTCTCAGCTCCCAGGGTCTCTGTCGTTTCTTCCTTTCTCCCGTTTCCCCCATCACCCCCCAGCTCCACCTACCACCAGCTTTTTACTTGGAGGGGCATCTGTATCTATCCCCTTCCCCCGTCTTCCTCCCTCTTTCCTCACTCTCCAGTCCCACCCCTGCAACCCTCCCCTCAGCCTTGACTTTGAGATCCAAGACCCTCTCTCCCTTATTCCCGCCACTGGCTGCAGGCCCTGGTGCTGCCCACCCCACGCTCCTATGTCCGGGCCGACGGCGCCGTGGCCCCTGACCACTGGCTGGACCCCAGCGCCGTGTGGGAGGTGAAGTGCGCAGACCTCTCCCTCTCCCCCATCTACCCGGCTGCCCGGGGCCTGGTGAGTAACTGGGGGACCCTGGAATAGACCCTCCGAAGGAACCAGCTGGGAGGGTGGGGAAACGGGGGGAGGGGATCTTGGAGCCCATGTCTGAGCTTCCTGGGTGATGCTTAGGAAGACTGGAGCTTGCGTTGTATTTGGGTTTCAGATAATGAGGTCAAAGTCTTATTAAAAAATTTAAAAAAAGAAATTCCCCAGGAGTAGAAAGAAAACCGTGAAATTGCTTTCTTTGATTTAAAAAATTTTTTTATTTTTATTTTTTTAATTTTATATTCTTATTGGAGTATAGTTGATTTACCATGTTGTGTTAGTTTCAGGGTGTACAGCAAAGTAATTCAGTTTTATATATATATATATTCTTTTTCAGATTTTTTTCCCTTTGTTACTACAAAATATTGAGTAGTTCTCTGTGCTATATAGTACGTTCTTATTGTTTATCTACTTTATATATAGTAGTGTATATCCGTTAATCCCAAATTCCTAATTTATCCCTCACCCCCCCTTCCCCCTTTGGTAAACCATAAGTTTGTTTTCTGTGTCTGTGGGTCTATTTCTGTTTTGTATATAAGTTCATCGGTATCATTTTTTTTAATCTCTTTCTTAAATATCATAATCTCACATTCTGCTCTTAAGTAATTTTTGAAAACAGTTCTTCTCAGTAAAAATTTAGGATACTTCCTGCTGAGCATTTAGGTCCACTACTGCGTTTCTTTCTCAGCTGTAGTCAGTTTGCACGCTACCAAGTTTTAACATTCCTTGGCTAATTTCTCTCATGGTGGTTCTGTCCTCCGCATCTGCTAGAGGATCAGTGTCCCCGGGGAAACACTCCCCCACCATCACTAGGAGAGCTCTTAGCATCCTCCTTCCGAAGATCAGGAATTTTTTTTTTTTTTTTTTTTTTTTTTTTTAACTGTTGCAGATATGTCTTTTATTAGCACAAAAATTCAGCTTATTGTCAACCAAGGTGTTCAACCCTAAAATCCACAGAGATCCCAAATCTTAATAACATTGTTAAAATGCAAATTATATTGTTTTCTCTTTATGGATTCTTAGAAACATCAATTTGGAGGTTTTTTTGTTTTTAATTAAAATATAGTTGACCGAGGAACAGGAAATCTTAAAGTGCATACTCCCTTTGGGATTTTTTCTGATCCTTCAAAAGCTAGCATGTGCTTTTCTGCTTCGCAGCTGACTTCCATGTAAAGGCAACGCTCATACTTTTTATCTAGTTTCCTTCTTGAAATTTCTCACTCCTGCACCGTCTCGGGGAGTCGGGGGCCCCTGGTAATAAAGAGACGGGAACAGCATTTATCGAGCATTTAGGCGAAGCAGGCATGTCACTTGTTCACACTCATCCTCACCAAGACACTGACCATCCCATTTCACAGATGGGAAAATAGAGCCCCAGGGAGCGTAACTGGCCCAGGGTCACGAGGCTCTCGAGAGTCGGGAGCTGGGATTTGAACCTCACAGTCTGGTTCTAGAATCCACCCCTCTTGGCCCTAATAATAATAACAACAGCATAAAGCACAGCCACAGCTGCCTGTGTTTCTTACACGCTCCTGCTCGGGGGAGCGGCCCCAAGCGCTAAATGACCGGATTTAATTTTTACAACGACCCATCGCTTAGCCCCATTGTATGGATCAGGAAACAGGCCAGAGGTGCAGGAGTGGGGAGGAGACTTTGGATGGGGAATTGCTGCCTGGGGAGCAGGCTGGACTGTTGCTTGGTCCCCATCACCACTCCACCCACCCCGCGCCTCACCTCCACAGGTGGATAGCGAGAAGGGAATCTCCCTCCGTTTCCCTCGGTTCATCTGCGTCCGTGAGGACAAGAAGCCGGAGGAGGCCACCACCAGTGCCCAGGTGAGGCCCGCGGTAGAGGGTGGGTGGTTGGCCCAGGGGTGGGCTTGCCCGGCCAGGCCTGCTTTTTGGAGAAGGTGGGCTCTGGCCTGGCTTGGCATGGGGTGGGGCAGCCCCAGGGCTTCTGACCCTCCCACCACCCACCCTCTCACTTCAGGTGGCCTGTCTGTACCGGAAGCAAAGTCAGATTCAGAACCAGCAAGGCGCAGAGCCAGACTCCGACCTGGAAGATTTCTACTAGGCCCCCTGCTCTCCCCGGGGGCTGTGGGTGGAGGGGGCCCAGGGGCGTCGCCTCAGGTGCTCAGCAATCTGGTGTTGCCGGGTGCGGGTTTTGATAGTCAGGTGTGTGTGTGTGTGGGAGGGGATGGTTTCAGCTGGGGTCTGGGGTTCTGTCATTCTTTTCAATAAATAATTGTTGAACACCTGCTCTGTGTCCGTGCTGGGCTCTGGGGGTACAGCCATAACAGCTCACCCTTTGATAGCGTGTAACAGTGTGTTACAACTGTCGGAACCGGGGCCTTGCAGTAGAACTCTGCAGTGATGGAAATGTGCCACGTCTGCGCTGGGTGGTGTGACAGTCACCAGCCACGTGTGGCTGGTGAGCACGTGAAATGGGGTCAGTACGACTGAGGACTCAATGTTTAATTTCCGTTTAAATAGCCACATGTGCCGAATGGCTGTTTTGCTGGACAGTGGCCGTCCAAACTCTCTATATTAATTCCTTTAACCTCCCAGCAAGCCTACCAGGTAGGCACGTCGAGAGCCTGTTTCACAGATGAGGAAGCACAGAGAGGGGAAGTAGCTTGCCCAGAGCTGCTGCTGGGAGGACCACACCAGGCTTCTGACTCAGCAGTCTGGCTTCAGGCCCCACACCTTTCCAGGACGGTCCCCATCCTGTTGGGAGACTGTTAAGTGCGGTGACTTGTGTGTGAGACTCCCAGCTCTGCCACCCGCTATCTAGTGACCACGCCTGGCCTCTGAATCCTCAGCACAGCTTTCCAGACCGGACCTGTGAGGGCAGGCAGTGGACCTATCTGTTTTCCCCATCCTTACATCCCCCAGCCCATAGCACAGTGCCCAGAGTACAGTCAGTGCTACTTTTCCTGATCAAAAAGGAGACCTGGTTGTGGCAGCCCTTTCCTTTCTTCCTGCCCTGACTGTGGGTGTGACGGTTGGTGCTGGGGCTGCCACCTTGTGGTCATGAGGAACGAACCAGGAGAGTCACAAGAGAAAGCCGCCCTGACAACCCTTAACCTAACTGAGCTTCTTGTCCTGGGGGTGGGGTGGAGGTGGGAGAAAAAAATAGCAAAATCCTGTTGTGATCACACCACTGTAAAAATGGGGTTTGTTTCTCATAGTTGAAAGATCTCTTCCTTAAAGGATTGGCAATTAATGTGCATCCATATTTATCAAGTTCAAATAAAACATTTAAGGCAAAATGTTTGATTAGGTGTTAAGTACTCTATGTCTGGGGATTCCAGTGAGTGACAGTCCGGCTCTGCATGGATCCCCACGGTTCCCTTAGGCATGGACCGGGGTCTTCCTGAAGAAAGAGGGGCCAGGGACATGCCCTTCCTCCCCATGCCCCTGCCTGTGGGGCCCCTGTGAACACACTCAACCAGCCAGGGCTGCCATGTCCCTCTGCCAGGGCTGGGCAGGGATGTCCTCACTCATCAATGACCTTCACGACAACCCCGTTAGGTAGGTGCTTTTATTGTCCCCATTAAGCAGATGAGGACACAGGCACAGGGATGTAAGTTACTTTCCCCAGGTCTACCATCTAGGGAATGGGGGGCCAGGGTTTGGTCTGGGCAGTCTGCAAGAGACCCTACACTCAGCCCCCAACTAAATAAAGTGCCTCGTGGCAAGCCCGGCCTGTGTGCCCCTGGGAGGGTGTGACCTTATCCTGCAGTCAGAGAAGCGACACAGTACGGTCTAGGGGTGAAAAGATCATGCCGATGGCAGGATTTCGCAGACCCTGAAGAGATGAGCCTGGAGCTGAGGGGAGCAGCGGAGACCATACTCCCCCTGGTGAAGTCCTGTTCCTCCTAAAAATTGTTGGAATCAATCAAGGGGAGATGATTCTTGGAGCTGGGCTCTGGGAAGAGTCTGCAGGAGGGGAGCCAGGGAGGTTTGCAAGAGCAAAAATTCATAATTGCGTATGAATTGGAATGTGTCATCTTGGTTATGTTACTGATGACGTTCATTTTAATCATTTAAGAAAGTGTAGATATGGGAACATATGTATATGTATAATTGATTCACTTTGTTATAAAGTAGAATCGAACACACCATTGTAAAGCAATTATACGCCAATAAAGATGTTAAAAAAAAAAAAAGTGTCTGCCAGGGACTTCCCTGGTGGTCCAGTGGTTAAGACTCCACACTCCCAATGCAGGGGGCTCCGGTTCGATCCCTGGTCAGGGAACTGGATCCCACACGCCCTCAACGAAGATCCTGCACGCGGCAGCGAGGATCCCGAGTGCCGCAACTGGGACCCGGCACAGCCAAATAAATAAATAAATATTTAAAAAAAAAAAAAAAGGAAAAGAAAGTGTCCGCCAAGTTTCCCCACTATAAAGGGACTCTCCTTTGAGATTAGTATTTTGTGAGGAGGTACTTTGAGCTATGTAAATATCAAACTTTCCACTTATCTATATTTGTATGGACTCCTGGTTTCCTATTTATCCTATATAATTTGTTTTAATTTTCAAATGGCCAGTGGAACTTCTTCAAGCTGACGTCTGTGTTCTTTTGACATGCCGTCATAACTCTTTGAGCACATTCTTGCTTTATGACACAACAAGATGTAAATTTTAGGCTCACCTTCTAATATTAACACTTGTCCCGCTCCAGACATGAAATCAGCCATTGCTTCTGGGAGACTTGGTTCGTATTTAGTGGAGAATGGTATTTAGAAGTCAGCATCTGGATGGTAGAGGTGTTCATTAATGCTACGGTGTCACTGCTTCTGGGTCCCCTTAGCTAGAGAATATATGTTCCCGTGTCCCTACACACACACTGACGTCTGTGTTTCTTTGTATATCCCTCTCTGTAAGTTGAAATCCATGAGTATATACCAATCCCCGCTCCCATTCCAATCCAACACCACAGAGCTCATTCTACCTTTTCCCCTTTCTATACTGTAACTGGAACTCCCTTTTCCAACAGCGAGCAACTTGATTCCCATTAGCCTCAATACAATTCCACATGTAACCCATCTCCCTTCTCCGTTGCCATCCCACCCCTGTGGGGATGCCTTTCTCGCCACGATCTGGCTTCAACACCCTACACCGTGCTGCCTTCACTCTGCTCATGGTGCAAACCCTTCCCCTAGGTGATGTGAGACTTGCGTGTAGAAATCCTCATCACCCAGCTCATGCTCCAGGATTCCACACCAGGCTGCTCTTCCGTGGGTTCCTCGGAGGAGGCCCTGATGCTCTGGGCGGGGCTGCATGCCACCTCCCTCCACCCCCCCACCCCCCTGCCTGAGGGGGTATAGTGGAAAGAATTGTGGCGACTCCCCCTTGCTCCACTCTCCTATTTAAGGTCTCATTCCCCACACAGATGGCCCCCAGTCCCCTCCCCATTCCGTGCAGGCACCCTTATCGCCTCCTTGGGCTCTGACCACCCCCACCAGCATGGATGGCTACCTTGCCCCTCCCCCCTGAACTATGCAGGAAGAAAGGAAGGGAAGAGAGGAGCTAGAGGAAGGGCAAACATCCCCCTCTGAGCCACTGTGCATGTCTATCCCTGAAGTCAGGTCGTCACGCAGTTTTTGCATTCTGCTCGTTTACACACATTCCTGGCTTACCCTAGAGCTCCTGGAGGCCAGATGTCCTCTCCATCTTCACACACACAAAGGCCAGCAGAGGCCAGGCTTAGACTGATCACTCAACGTGCGTGTTGAAACATTGTGTGAATCGATGCCCTCTGCTCTAATCCTCATTTTCAAAACTATCCTTCCAGTTCTATTCTGGGGATAAAAGGTCAGAGCCTGACACTGGCTCCGCCTCCATTCTCAAGCCAGATGGGGAGGCAGGAACAACTGGGATCCCTCCCCAACCCGAGTAGAGATTTCTGACCCAGCTGTCACACAGCTCTAAGGGAGCCAGGGTGACCGAGGGAGAGGCCAAGAGAGGCAGGAAGAGTTGGCAAAGGAGTGGTAGAGAAGGAAAGGAGGCTGAGCCGCCACGGGGGACAGGAAGTGGGGGAGCTGTCTTGAGATTGGCGCCTGGTGAGCTCTGCCCTGCCCCCTCCATGCAGTTTCCCACGGGCCCCGCCTGCATCTTCTTAAGAAAAGGCATCGCTGAGAAACAGCGGGTGAGTCTGGGGACAATGAGGGAGGATGGTGGGCAGGGCAAAGGGAGCTGGGATGTGGGGAAGAGAAGGGACAATAGGGGAGCAGGTGGGGAGAGCATGAACTGAGAAGGTAGAAGAATTCCAGGGAGCATCATGGGGACACGTGGGTCAGTAAGATGGGTGAGTGTGAAATCAGAAGTCAGGACCAAAAGGTGGAAGATGAAGCAGAAGAAAAAGAAAAAGGAAAGGGGAACTAGGATGATGTCACTGTTGATGATCACTATCATTCTTTTCTTTGACACCCATAGTGATGAAGGTGGTGATGGTGCTGGAGGTGCTGATAACAATAGATGCCACTCTTTTTTTTTTTTTTTTAAAGAAGATGTTGGGGGTAGGAGTTTTAATTAATTAATTTATTTTTGGCTGTGTTGGGTCTTCGTTTCTGTGTGAGGGCTTTCTCTACTTGTGGCAAGCGGGGGCCACTCTTCATCGCGGTGCGCGGGCCTCTCACTATGGCGGCCTCTCTTGTTGCGGAGCACAGGCTCCAGACGCGCAGGCTCAGTAGTTGTGGCTCACGGAGCTAGTTGCTCCGCGGCATGTGGGATCCTCCCAGACCAGGGCTCGAACCCGTGTCCCCTGCATTGGCAGGCAGATTCTCAACCACTGCGACACCAGGGAAACCCAGATGCCACTTATTAAGTCATCGCTGTGAGCTCAGACTTGTGCAAAGGGCTTTGCATTCCTGATGTCACTTAATCCTCAGAATGACTCATGAGGTTCATAATACTTTCATCCCTATTTTACAGACTGGATACTAAAGCTCTGAGTCATGAAGTCCCTTGCTTTAAGCTTATACAATTAGTAAGTGGCAGAGTCATGTCTGTTGGATTCCAACGGGCATGATTTTTTTTTTTTTTTTTGTGGTACGCGGGGCTCTCACTGTTGTGGCCTCTCCCGTTGCGGAGCACAGGCTCTGGACGCGCAGGCTCAGCGGCCATGGCTCACGGGCCCAGCCGCTCCGCGGCATGTGGGATCTTCCCCGACCGGGGCACGAAGCCGTGTCCCCTGCATCGGCAGGCGGAGTCTCAACCACTGCGCCACCAGGGAAGCCCCAACGGGCATGATTTTAATTGTTAGTTTTTAAGATCATGAGAGAGAGAGAAAGATTAAGAGAGATTTGGGGAGAAGGGAATAGTAAGAAAGAGAAGCTGGGGGGAAATCTCCAAGGATAAAGGGAGAAAAGGGGGTGACAGAGGCCAGGGGTTGATGGAATTTTCCAGGTGATGTGCCATGTACCCAAGCCTGACCCTTCAGTTATGTCCAGGAGTGCGTGGTGGCAACATGAAAGGTTTTAGGAATTGGTCATGCTGGCAGTGATCATCCTGTCTGCGTGCCACTGAACACAGCTCCCACAGCCAAGGGATTCTAACCATGGAGGCAGGTGGAAAAACAGCCAGTGGGGTATAGTAGAAAGAATTCTGACCTGGCAGCCAGTAGACCTGCATTCAAATCCCAGCTCCCAACACACCTGAATTTCTGCATGACCTCAAAGGAATGATTTAACGTCTCCCCGCTTTCGGAGGGGATCTGCCACTTATGAGCTGTGTGACCTCAGGCAGGTTCCTTAACCTCTCTGTCCCTCGACTCCCTCTTAAATAAGTTGGGAATGATATTTGGCTCTACCTCAAAGAAGTTTAAATGAAATGATTGTGGAAGCCTGGCACAGTCAGCAAACTAAATATGTGAGCTGTGATTCTAAGTCTGGCTTTCTTCATCTGGAGAAGAAGGGGATTGGATTCCATGGCCTCCAGGACCCATTTCAGCACAGCAGGATGGATGTCTATTTGGGAAAGGCAGGAGGAGAGAGACCAAGATTCAAGGATGGGAGAGAGGAAATGAGAAGGGGTGAGGAAAAACAGGAGGAAAACATAGCCATGGAATGGGAGTCAGGAGCTGGGAGAAAGAAGGTGAGAGGGGTAGACGGGAGCAAGAAGGGAAGAGAAACAGGAAAGGATGAGGATGAGATGTGTTTCAAGAAGTGAATGTGGATCCCTGATCCTCTCTCCAAATCCCCTGCCCCCTGCATTCCTTTCTAGGAAAGACCACTGGGACCAGATGAGATTGAAGGTAAAGCTCTCTCCCCTAAATGCCCCCACTTTGCCATCCACCCACTTACCTGCTCTCTGTTCCTTTGTGCATTTCAGTATAAACCCCTTGACATGAAAATTTTACATCACACTCTCTTCCCACTCAACTGTGATTTTGTGGCAGTTTAAGTACTTCCCCAAGTGTTTAGAAACCATCCCCATGCCCAAGTGTCTCAGAGATCCACAAATGATGCCTGAGTTTTAGGATGAGTCCAAACTTGTTTTTTTCTCTTGGTAGTTTCAAAGTTTCCCATAACTTCACCCAAAAATGTGAAGGACTTCAGTGCTGTTGTTTAGTGGTCTCAGGAACTATTCTTTTTGCTAACACATTTCACACATCACTCCTTTTAAAAAATTTTATAATGTATTCTTTTTTGAGGAGTCTTTAGTCAGTGCCTCACTGGTAGTTTCAAGCGATGCTACTCTTCCCCAGTGACTGTTTCAACTTCCCCAAAGTTCTTCTCTCTTAACTTTCAGAGCTCCGGGAAGCATTTCTTGAGTTTGACAAGGACCGAGATGGGTTCATCTCTTGTAAGGATTTGGGGAATCTCATGAGGACAATGGGTTACATGCCCACGGAGATGGAACTGATTGAACTGGGCCAGCAAATCCGCATGAACTGTGAGGCCAGGTGGTGGGAGGAATGACTGGGCTTAGGGGAGGGCTAAGGGTGGAATTGGGAAGGATATATGGAGGTTGAGAGTAGAGTTGGAGATAGGGAGGAGGGAAGAGGGGCTAGAAGTCTGGAAGGAAACAGTTCAGACTCTACTTAGGGAGGCAACATTTGAAGTGGTTAAAAGCGTGACTTTTAGGGATAGATTTGAGTTCAAGTCCCAGTTCTGTTATTTACTAATTGTAGTCATATAAGAAGTGGAGTTAGCCCCCACTCTTGAGTCTCAGTTTCCCCATCCACTCAGTGAAGATGATATCACTCCTTACCTTGTGGGATTGTAGAAAGGAAGGGATAAAGATGTTAACACAGGTAAAGGCTTAGCTTCTAGTAAATGCTTATTAAATGTAAGTTATTACTATCATCACTAAGATTCGTCAGTGGAGGGCAACGTTGGAGCTGTAGTTGATGCTGGAAACAAACTTGGAGTTGGAGCCTAATGTTGGTGAATAATGTTACAAAAAAGATGGGTTTTTAGATGGAGACAAGCTGGTTTTGTCACCGAAGCTGGGATAAAATTGCTACGGGGTTTGCTTCTGGGCATGTTACTGAGTAAACAATGCTAGATTCAAGGAGGTGATAGTATTCATATCGGGAAGGGATTTAGTGCTCATTTAATTCATACTCTCCCTTCTCCAGATCTGCAGAGGAGGGAACCTAGATCTGAACCAGTTAAGAGATTTTCTCAAGGTCGCACCAACAGTTAGTTACTTCCACCATACGGCACCCCATCCACTCCTGTTTAGATGAGAGGGACAGGAGGGCATGAGTTGGCTAAGAAAGGAAGCTCTTAGAAGGCAGAGAGATTGGAGCAGATCTATTTCTTGAACAGAGTTGAAGGGCAAAGTGAGGTAATGGAGGGTTGGGGGCATATGGAATCTCACTAGACCTGCCTCTTCTGTCCTCAGTGGGTGGCCGTGTAGATTTTGACGATTTTGTGGAGCTGATGGCCCCCAAATTGCTTGCAGAAACAGCTGGGATGATTGGTGTCCAGGAGATGCGAGATGCTTTCAAGGAAGTAAGTTTCATAATGTTGGAGGTGGTTGAGGGAGACCCAAGAGGTCTATGATTAGCCATTAACCATGGACAGAACCCACCAAAACCAGTTATTTTTTCTAACTATGGTGGGATTTATAGGGAAGGAAAATAACATATTTCAAGCACCTGCAATGGACAAGGTCCTCTACCTATTTCATCTAATTTTGTCCTCACAAGTAACACTAGGAGTAAGTAGTCATGTATCCCAATACTACATATGAGGAAACTGAGGCTCGTGGAAATTGCGTACCTTATCCAAGATCCTGCAATCTACGAAACACATGCTAGAACCTCTAATCCTCATGCCTGTGATAGGAAGAGGGAATCCAAGAATTTGAGATCCCAGAAAGAAGCTGCAAGACATCGTCTGGTTGAAAGTACTTGTTGTAGGGATGCTTTAAAAAGATGAGATCCAGGGAGGGTAAGGGGCTTGCTGAAATTCACTTAGATTCCTTGATAAAATGCCCTTCTCTCTCAGAGAGCTTTCAACTATGTGAGGCAAAAATAAAGAAGAGTATAGTGTTGGGAAGGGGACACCCTGGAGTCAGGCAAACATGGGTCCAAATCCCAGGAGGATCTCTGCCTACTAGCTGTGTGGTTTTCTGTCTCAGCTTCATGTAAAGATCTAGAGCTGCATCGTCCAATAGAACTTCCTGTGATCATGAAAATGCTCTGTCCACAGTGGTAGCCGCTGGCCTGAAATGTGGCTTGTGTGACTGAATTTTTAATTGTACTTAATTTTTAAAAATTTTATTGAAGTATAGTTGATTTACAATGTTGTGTTAATTTCTGCTGTACAGCACAATGATTCAGTTATACACATATATAGACATTCCTTTTCCTATTCTTTTGCATTATGGTTTATCACAGAATGTTGAATATTGTTCCCCGTGCTATACAGGAGGACCATGTTTATCCATCCTTTATATAACAGTTTGCACCTGCTAATCCCAAACTCCCAATCCTTCCCTCCCCCACCCCCTCCCCCTTGGCAACCACAAGTCTGTTCTCTGTGTCTTCGAGTCTGTTTTTGTTTCATAGATATGTTCATTTGTGTCGTATTTTAGATTCCACATATAAGTGATATCATATGATATTTGTCTTTCTCTTTCTGACTTACTTCACTTAGTATGATAATCTCTAGATCCATCCATGTTGCTGCAAATGGCATTATTTCATTCGTTTTTATGGCTGAGTAATATTCCATTGTATACACGTAATTGTATTTAATTTTGATTCATTTCAATTAAATTAATTTCCATTTGTATTCAATTGAGTATAATTTCAATCCATTTGAATCTAAAAATGAATACTCAATGCAATTATCGGAAAACTTTCATTTGGAACAACTTGGGTATGCAGATCTACCTTTTCAGCTATATACTTCATGAAACCTACATGCAGATCAAGTATTTCTGATAACATTTAGTGTCTGAATTGAGACGTGCTGTGAGTATAAAATACACGCTGGATTAAGATTTAGTAGCTTAGTTTAAGTATCTTTGGAGGGTAGGTGTGTTAACTAACCATGCTAAGGACATACTAAGTAAGTCCTTAGCATGGTATTAAACTAAGTTATGAAATCCAGTATGCATAAAAGGAATATAACAGCTTTTCAGTGACTGTGAAGCTGGAGAGATCCCGGCCAGAAGAAGGACGTTGGGTAAATAAAATGGTTTGATCCCAGAAAAAAAAAGAGAATGTAACATAGTTCATTAATAATTTTTAAATTGACTATATTTAAAATTTTTTAAATGATATATTAGCTAGATTAAGTAAAATCAATTATAAAAAATTAATTTCACTTGTTCCCTTAAAATTTGTGTATGTGGCGGTAGGAGGCTGTTAGAAAAATTTAAATTACCCATGAGGTTCACATTGTATTTCCTTTGGGCAGTGCACTGCTCTAGGCGAAATCACACCCCAGGATTAGAAAGCAGCAGGTACAAACACTGAAAGGCAGGAAGGCATGTCTGAGGAAGAGCAAGAAGCCTGGAGTACTTGGAGAGGCATGAGCCAGAGAGAGCAGCATGAAATAAACAAGAGTTGCTAAAGGCAGGACCCCCATCCCATAGGAGTTTGCGTGTCACGGAGCGGTGTCAGGATTTTCTTCTGAGTGGGATAGGAAGCCACCAGAGGACTTTAAGCCAGGGAGGGACAAGATCTGATTGGTGTTTTAAATGAACACGAACGCCAAGTCCCAACGTGTGGAGGACAGATTATGTAGGACCACAGTGGGAGCTGGAAGACTAAGTAGGAGGCTGTCGCCATAATCAGGCACAAGGTGATCGTGGTTTGAACCAGGTTAGTTAGCATCGATGTAGCTGGAGAAGGGCAGTTGGCTCCCAGATACGTTTGGACATAGAACTTATGTTCTAAGACTTTCTAGTGGATTAGTTAAAGGTATGCAGCATAGAGAGGGCTAAGCATGGAGCAAGGAACGAGACTCCTTGAACCTGCCTTCAAGGAGCTTGTGCAAAAGCTCTCAGCTGAGTTTTGTTTGTTTGTTTTGGCCACACCAGGTGGCTTGTGGGATTGTAGTTCCCCTACCGGGATTGGACCCAGGGCCACAGCCGTGAAATTTACAATGATTTACAATGTCGTGTTAGTTTCAGGTATTCAGTAAAGTGATTCAGTTATATATAAATATAAAGGTATATATTCTTGTTTTAATATATAAATGTATATATTCTTTTTTTTTTCATTCCCTTCCATTATAGGTCATTACAACATACTGAGTATAGTTCCCTGTGCTATACAGTAGGTCCTTGTTGGTTGTCTTTAGCTGAGTTCTTGACTCACAGAAAGTGATTAATAAACAGTGCTATTATTATTATTACTGTGGTCATTGTTGCTAATATTATCCCCTGTGCTCCAATTCAGTTTGATGCCAATGGAGACGGGGAGATCACCCTGGGGGAGCTGCAGCAGGCCATGCAGAGGCTCCTGGGAGACAAGCTCACTCCCCAGGAGATCTCCGAGGTTGTCCAGGAAGCCGACATTAACGGAGATGGCACCGTCGACTTTGAAGGTGATGTTGTGTAGGGGCAGCCACCTCCATCTCCCCAGTGTGACTCTTTTGCAAGTCAGCCATTCCTTCTCACTCTTCCCCCAGTTTGAGGTTGGAGGAGGGGGGTTAGATTTTGGAGGTGTTTGTTTCATCCCTTTCTGCCCATGTCATTTCCAAGAGCTCAGTGCCTCTCACCTCTCCTTGTTTCTGTCTTGGCCACTCCTTGGAACACCCTGTCCAGAAGCCCATTCCTACTCCACCTCTCCCATCCCTTCTTTGTTCCCTGGATGCCTTTATCATAGGAAAATAATGTCCCATCAGAGGGAGAGTGGATTAGTTAGCCGCTGGGATGCTGGGGTCAGATTCATGGGTTTCAAATTCAGGATCACCTCTTACTAACTAGGTGGCCTTATCCTAGTCACTTCCTCTCTTGTAGTGTCAGTTTTCACATCTGCAAAACAGGAGTAAAGATGATACCTTTCTTCCCAATTTTAGAGAAAAACTAAAAGAAATCATGCACTAAGGACCCCTTGCTGTCATTTCTCATGTCCTGTCTGTAAAACCCTTTCCTCTTTCCTCTGGCTAAGTCTTAGTTATGCCCCTGGTTGGGGCCCCATCTTTCTTTCCAGGCTCGGGATCCCTCGGTGCCCCCGTAACACCCACACTTGCCTCTGCAGTGATACTGGCACATGACATCACAATAGCTTCCAATCGTTGATTGCCTGTTTCCTTCTGAGGCCACAGACTAAATCTTTCATCATTATACCCCAATTCCCAGCAGAGAGCTCAGCACATGTGTTTTGAGTGATTGGATAAATGAGAAATATTGGAGTCTTGAGCGGATGGGAGGGGGAGATCATTTTTGTGGGAGACATCAATAGGGCACGTCAAGTTCTCATCGTGACATTCTCTGGTTCAAATTCTTAGTCTGATATTCAAGTGCATCCATGATGCTGCCCCAGTTACCCACCCACCCAGCCTCTATCTTCTACAACCACTCTCTGAATTTTTATGCTCTGGTGTACACTTGGTACTGCTCTGTGTTCTCCAACTTCTGTTCCTTTCTCCCTGATGTTCCTTCCACTTACCACACTTTTCCCGTGTTATCAATGCATTTTCAAATCCTATCCATCTCTCAGGAGTTTGTGCCAGTGCAACCTCTGCTAAGATGCTTCCCTTCATCCTTATGTGGTGTAGTAGTCCCAGCTGTGAAGACTTACAGGGATTTTTCTCTTCTTCTCCAAAGGAAGTTATGACTGCAGACCTTGAGTTACATTTGCCTCCTGGGTTGTGAATTTCTGTGGGGCAGAGGGAGCTTCTCTAACCCATCTCTGCTGTGAAATTCCCAGCACAGAAACTTAGTAGACGTTTGTTGCATGGCTGCGACATAGCAAATGTTTGCTGGATGCCTGCTGGATCTAGCCAGGCTCAGGTGCAGAGTAGGAATCAATGAAAATCTGGGAGAGGTACAATGGTTTGAGGCAATAGTTCCTCAGGCCAATCACAGGCAAGGGAAGGACAGAGGGGTCTCGAGACCTGGGTGGGACCAATAAGTCCACCTGACATTGAGTCCTAGCAAAGTCATGGGTTCATTCCAGGGTTCTCCATTCACCATCCACGTGATCTCAGCCATGTTGGTTAACCTCACCAGCCTCAGTTTGCTTACCTGTGAAATGGTACTTACCCCTCCAAGATCGGTTGAAAAGTTGAAATCAGAGACTCATAATGGCTATTTATTGAACACTGACTGTGTCTTCTAAGCATTCTATTGTTTAACCATCTTAAAAATCATAGAAGGTAAATAGCAAGCCTATGATTCCCATTTTGTAGATGAAGAAATCAAGGCATAGAGGGGTCAAGTTATTAATTTCCCAAAGATCACCAGTGCTTCCTGACACATAGTAAAGGCTGGAAAAAATAATGGCAGATACTCTTACAAATAGGTACCTCACTGAGGGGGGAGGGATAAATTAGGAGCTTGGGATTAACATACACACACACTACTATATATAAAAGACATAAACAACAAGGACCTACTGCAGTAGCACAGGGAACTCTACTCAATGTTCTGTAGTAATCTAAAGGGAAAACAATCTGAAAAAGGAAGAATATATCTATATGTATAACTGAATCACTTTGCTGTACACCTGAAACTAACACAACACTGTAAATCAACTATACTCCAATAAAAAAATTATTTTAAAAAGCAAATGAAGAAAAAAAAAAAACCAACAAAGAGGTGCCTCACCAGAAATTTTGGTTTTGCAGAGTTTGTGAAGATGTTGTCTCGTTGAGGAGGTTCTGGAATCCCACGTCACTCTCCACCTGGTCAACGCGGATCAAGCCCTAGTGGAGGACCACATCCCCATGGGCCCTCAAAGGAGAGAGGGTGGGAGACTGGCATTGCAGCGCTATGGATTGAGGTTAGACTAGAAACGAAAGCTTTGGCTATCGTAGGGGTTAGGTGGGGTTAGGTGGGGTAGGAGTTACATCTCTGGAACTGGTTTAAGAAGGAAGAGTCTGCGTGTGGAAATGTGAACGGAACAGTCTAGTTGCCGCTCCCCAGATTCCAAAGACTAATGACATCTTTGGACTTCACGTCATCCTAAATCCCTATAACCTGCCAGAGCCTCTTCCCGCAGTTCCTCTGGGTTAACGTCGTCTTTTCCCGTTAGACTCAAAGAGTTCAGCACAGAGTCTACCATTCCCCCTTCTTGCTTCACCTGCTTCAAATCTCCTCAGTTTCTTTCTCTCAGTGGAAGGAGGCATGTCAGTCATGAGGCTAGAAACAGTGTTCTTGATAAGACTGGGCATGGGACTGGTTAATTAAAGAGGCATCCAAGTGAGGTTACCGCCCCCCCCCCACCTCTCCTTGATTTCTTGGAAGCACAGTCTGTTTTTATCTCTCTAGCCTCCTACTTCCTTCTCCTTGTGTCAGATACTCAGGCCACTGAATTAAATCACAGATCTGGATTATCAAGGTTTAGAGCAAGCTGATCCCCCGGGGAATTAATCCCCCTGGAAATGACATCATGCAGAGAGAGAGGATGGGTTCTTCCAAATCCTCGGCTCAGCCGGTCCTGCAAAGCCATTCCTGGATGCCCCCTGCCTCTGTGTGGCTCTGCCCTGGGCCGCTCAGGGAGGTTCCCTCTGTTAGATTCCATCCCTCACCTCCTGACCCTGATCTGTGCTGGGAAACTGGAAAGATATATTCCTCCTTACCTCTGCCTGCTAGCAGGACACTTCAGTAACTCAAAGGTCCTCCAAATAAAGAGTTCATTTGACACCTTCCTCTGAGTTTTTCTCACTTTTGAAGTCCATTAAGTAGACGTAGAGAATGGGTCACCTGGTTTAATAGCCTCCTTTTCTAAAATTTTAATTTAAATTTAAACAAGTGGAACCAGGGCTTCCCCGGTGGCGCAGTGGTTAAGAATCCACCTGCCAACGCAGGGGACACTGGTTCGAGCCCTGGTCCGGGAAGATCCCACATGCTGCGCAGCAACTGAGCCCTTGCGCCACAACTACTGAACCTGTGCTCTAGATCCCGCGAGCCACAACTACCGAGCCCGTGTGCCACAACTACTGAAACCCGCACACCTAGAGCCCGTGCTCTGCAACAAGAGAAGCCACCGCAATGAGAAGCCCGCGCACTGCAACAAAAACCCAATGCAGCCAAAGATAAGTAAATAAATAAATTTATTTAAAAAAAAAAGCAGGGGTTGCATTCTTTACTTTGTTCAAAACAGTGATATGGAATTAACTATCTTTCGGCCCTGACTGTGTCCGTATATGTACTTTTGGCAGAACTTTGCCCCCATTTATATGTCTTAAGCATGTTTGGGGACTTTTTTTTTTAATTCTTTTTTTTATGGCCGCACCAGGCAGATTGTGGGATCTTACTTCCCCGACCAGGGATTGAACCCATGTCCCCTGCAGTGGAAACGCAGAGTCCTAACCACTGGACCGCCAAGGAATTCCCTGGGGACCTCTTTTCTAGCATTTAAAAAAAATGTCGGGGCTTCCCTGGTGGTGCAGTGTTTGAGAGTCCGCCTGCCGATGCAGGGGACACGGGTTCGTGCCCCGGTCCGGGAAGATCCCACATGCCGCGCAGCAACTAAGCCCTTGCACCACAACTACTGAACCTGCGCTCTAGAGCCTATGAGCCACAACTACTGAGTCCACGTGCCACAACTACCGAAGCCCATGCACCTAGAACCCCTGCTCCGCAATAAGAGAAGCCACGACAATGAGAAGCCCGCGCACCACGACTACAGAGTAGCCCCCGCTCACCACAACTAGAGAAAGCCCTCACACAGCAATGAAGACCCAACACAGCCAAAAATAAATAAATTGAAAAAATAAATGTATTGAAGTGAGCACATTCGAAGAAAAATGTTGAGTACAGAATATTTCTGGTGGCATGCCGATGTGGCAAGGACGGAGGGGGTGACACTTAGAAGTTTAGGAAACACAACTCTTGACCTTTCTATTCTTCTGTACGAGGACAGGGGCTTGATCTTTTACACCACGTATCCTCAGAACCTAGAATAGTGACTTACTCATAGCAGATGTTCAAGAAATAACTGACAGAATAAAATAAGTTTGGGAAACACCACGTGAAATAGAGTTAAACAAGTTTTTTTAATGAGGGATTCATCAGAAGGGTCCATATGCAGTTGAGGATTGTATTAACAGGAGTGGTATAGAGTATACTGAGATATTCTTTTTTTTTTCCCCACTACTCAATAGTGCTAGAGACTAATGGTCCCCGAAACACATCTTAAGAAGTGCGGTTCTAGCCCAAATTCTTCATTTCGTGGAGAAGGAAATGAAGACCCATATAAGATAAGGAATGATTTAAAGTTAATACCTTTTTTTGGAGCAGAACCAGAAGGAGGACTTGGACTTTTCACCTGCTAGTTCAGGATTACAGCTTCCCTCCTTGCCTTCCCCTCGCCGCGTTTCCTCCTTCCTCCCTCCCTCCCTCAAAGATATAATGATGGAGTACTATGTGTAAGATACTCTGATAGGTTGTATGCACGCACATGTGTGCATGTATGTACGTGCCTGTCTTCCTGCATGTGTGTGCACGTGTGTTAGCTCATGTTACAGAGATGGTGAGGCAAAGCTTCCATGTACTACCCAAACCCAGCATCCTTTTCTTTCTGAGCTAATAGCTAGAATCCATTTTTCAGCCTCTCTTTTAGTCAGGTGGGGCCATGGACTAAATTATGATTCATAGAATGTGGGTGAAAATGATGTTATCATTTCCTGGCTCATAAAATACACAAGTCCCAAGCAGCCCTCCATACTCCTTTGTTCCTCTGTCTGCCAACTGGGTATAGAATAGTGGTTCCCAATGGAGAAGGGGCAATTATGACCACCCCCCCCTCCCCAGAGGATATGAGACAATTAGACAATGTTTGGAGACAGTTTTGGTTGTTACAAGAGGTAGAGGGAGGAACTGGTAGCTGTGCTACTGATATCTACTGGGTAAAGGGCAGGGATATTGCTAAACATCCTACCATGCACAAAACAGGAGTTCCGAGCAAAGAGTCATCCCAAATGTCAACAGTGCCAACGCTGAGAAACTCTGATAAAGAGGACCCTGCCGAGAATGCTGAGGCCCTAGGGGATGGTGGAGCCACAAAACGGAAGGATCCTGTGTCTCTGAATCACAACAAAGGAGGCGGCCCACCAAACACCCACGCTGAAGTTTAGACAAGTTCAACGTGAACCTCTATTGAGTTAATCCACTGACATTTGGGAATTGTTTATTACAGCAGTTAGTCCGTTACTAATACAGATGGGCAAGACACGGTCTCTCTCTTCAAGATCTATAACCTAGTAGCCCCATTGTTGCTCTGGATCAGATCCTTACCCTGATTAGAGGCCATGATAGGGATGAGAGATGGGTTGGGAGAGAGTAGAAACGGCAGACCTCCATTTTTGAGACTCACCAATGGGTTGATGCAATTAGGAATCCTTAAGTAAATTGAATCTTCCACCTCTGGATCTCTTCTGGGTCTCAGAACTGTTTGGTCTTAGTTTGGTAAAGTTGAAACCGGTTAATATCTAGAAAGTTCTTAGAAGGGTAGCTGGAGCATGACTGCTACTCAACCAAAGTCAGCTATCATCATCATCAGTGATTTTCCTCAACCAGGAACACTGGGGATGCTGGTGGTAGCAGGGAGGGCAGGCAGGTACCCCCTGTACATAGGATTAAGTTTATCCTTGGGAGTTGTTAGTAAAAATCAACACATAATAGATACTATTAGCCATCTGTAAAGTAATCCAGCAGATGGTCTAATCTTCTTAACTGGCTTAAACTCTTCCATAATCGGAGCCCTGCTGACCTCTCTGTTCTCACTCCCAGATTAACATTTTCTTGACCTTACAAAGAGTTCTTTGTCTTTAGAGTTTTTCTCATGCCCTTCATCCTCTCCACAATGACTCTCCTCCCTGCTACTCATTCATTAAGACTTGGTTCAGCCCGGATGAATACTCTTCCTCATCCTTATAATACACTGATCCAATCTTTATAAATGTACTCACCAATTTTTAAAATAATATTATCTGTTTATGTATCTATCACTTCCATTCACTGTGAGCTCTCTGAGTGGAGGGCATGAGTTTTATTTCTTGCTATGTTTCTGGCCCATAGCACAGAGCCTGGCACTGAGAAATCGCTCAGTAAATGTGTATTGAATAAATTAGTCTGTAAATATGTGCACGGGGGACTTGGGGATACCAAGTTTCAGCGCAGGAACGGGGGTAGGGTCTCAGGAAGGCAGGACCAAAATGAGACAATAACTAGAAAAGCTGACACTCAAGTACATTGTCTGAATAAACTGTGCGTTCTTAACCTTCTAGGGACTTGTCAGTTCTTTTGAGAACCCAACCCTTCTTTCTAGGAAAACGCTCGTATGCTCTTGTGGTAGAGACTGTTGTGTGTTTACGAAAACCAGCTTTGTTTCCCTCCCAAACCCACTGCTAAACTACATTTCCCAGACTCCCTTGCAGTTAAGGATCATGTGAGTCCTGGCCAAAAAAACTCTCCTCCAAGACGCTTCAGGCTCTCTTGATCCTTGTCTATCAGCTAAAAGCAAAAAATCCACAGAGTCCTCTGATGCCCTAGGGGATGGTGGAGCCCTGGGATGGAAGGAGCTTGGATCCCTGCTGACCGGTTGTACACTCATTGGACTTTGTAGGAACAAGAAATAAATCATTATTGTGTTAAGCAGCTGATAATTTGGAGTGTGTCTGTTACAATACATATCCTCACTATGCTGGTAATTAGACATCTTTTCTATGCAGATCCAGGGCTTCATGGACTCTAGTGCTTGCCAAGTGGCTCCAAACTAGGAATCTCTGGAATATCGAATGTGATCGTTGAAGAGACTTCATGGGATCAAAGTGCATGAATATGGGAATGTTTCTTGAACCTTATCCAAGGGAGAAAATTGTGTCGGGCAGAAAAAGACTCTAATATGGAGGATGTTTCATCATAGCTTGAGAGAACTATGTATAATCGAGGTCTCTCTTTGTTCTGCCTCCACACTTACCATACAATCTTTGAGTGGTTAATTTAGATTCCTGGGTACATTGTGTGTAGCCTCACACCCACCAGAATGGATCTTATTTTTTAAAAAAGCAGAGAATAACAAGTTGGCAAGGATGTGGAAAATTTGGAACCTTAATGCACTGCCGGTGGGAATGTAAAATGGTACAGCTGCTATGGAAATTAGTATGGTAGTCCCTCAAAAAATTAAAAAGAGAATTACCACATGACACAGCAATTCTGAGCGTACACTCAAAAGAGTTGAAAGCAGGTTCTCAAAGAGATACTTGTAACACCCGTGTTCATAACAGCATTTTCCACAACAGTCAAATGGTGGAAAGAATCCAAGTGTCCTTCAATGAGTGAATGGATAAACAAAATGTGGTGTATATATCCATATACAAAGCAATATCAACCATCTTTAAAAGGAAAGGAAATTCTGACACGTTCTACAACATGGATAAATCCTGTTGACGTTATACTGAGTGAAACAAGCCAATCACAAAAAGACAAATACTGTCTGATTCCACTTGTATGAGGTACCTAGAGCAGTCAAATTTATAGAGTCAGAAAATATAATGGTGGTTGCCAAGGACAAGAGGGAGGGGGGGTGGGAGTTGTATAATGGGTACAGAGCTTTAATTTTGCAAAATGAAGAGTGCTGGAGATATTGGTTGCACAACAAATGAATGTACTTAACACTACTGCATTGTACACTTAAAAAATGGTTAAGATGGTATATTTTATGTTCTACCACAATTAAAAAAAAATGAATATAAAAGGAGTGTCCAAGTAGGGGGGTCTGAAGTTTCAGTCCATTGGAATTATAGAGTCCCCCCTTTTAAATTAAAATATTTGCATTCCCCCTACCCCGTGCTGAGTCTATGAAAGATGCTTATGTCTTGTTATTTTATTTAATCTTAAAAATAGCCCCATTAGGGCTTCCCTGGTGACGCAGTGGTTGAGAGTCCGCCTGCCGATGCAGGGGATGCGGGTTCATGCCCCAGTCCGGGAAGATCCCACATGCCGCGGAGCGGCTGGGCCCATGAGCCATGGCCGCTGAGCCTGCGCGTCCGGAGCCTGTGCTCCACAACGGGAGAGGCCACAGCGGTAAGAGGCCCGTGTACCGCAAAAAAAAAAAAAAAATAGCCATTAGGTAAATGCCATTATTCCTCTTTCAAGGTTGAGAACTGACTTCAGAGAGGTTACATTGCATGACCAAGGTCACACAGAGAAAAAGTGGCAGATCCATGGTCCAAACCCCATGTCTGTCTGAGATTTCTACTAAGGTATCTCCTCTCTACTTGGATCCAGTAATCTTTACTTTGGTCCATTCATTCTTTCCAGTTTCCAAACCCTCCCCATCATTTCCCAGTATACTCACCTCCACTTGTTTCACAGGAGTAGAGGAGGAAGGTCATGCATCCCAACAGGTAACCAGACCATCCATTCCCTGTGGTTAGAGGTATGCATATGGAATCTCTAGAGTGCAAGTCAAGCTCTGCCTCTTGGTACATTCATGACTTTGGTCAAGTTGTCTTTTCATCCTCACTCCATCCCTCCCAGTACTGTTGGCTAGACACAAACTTTGGTTTTGAAAAATAGTTTATCACAGTTGGTTGAACACCTTGGAGCATAATGACTATTCAGTTGAACAAGAAAGGAATAATGGTTTCTCTCTGATGTTTACTTCAGCCCGTCCAGGTGGTTGGATGTTCTGGGTCCCGCTCGCAGTATCCTGCCCATGGCTTTAGGGTGTGGGGTGGGATGAATCTCTAGAATGTACCTCACCAACTCAGCACACATTCATCACCGCCTCTATAACCTAACTATTCAGGAATATAACCTCCCATTATCTTGGGGAGAAGTTATAATTAGCACTGAGTATTTTTTAAAATTCACCAAAAAAAAAAAAAGAGACAAAGTCAAAGATGCACAAACTATCTTCCCTAATCAATGACAAGAACTCAAATATCTGCCACAAATATTAGCCCATTAAATAATAGGTATAGAAAATAATAATTATAATAGGTATGGAAAACTGGCCTCACATTCCACTGATTTTGTTGGTAGGTATCCTGGACAGTAAGAGTGATAGACTATGGTGTGATGGGAGATGATTAATTGGAATTACAAAAAAAAAAAAAAAGAGTATTCACTGGGCTCTCAAATTGGATGCAGGTAGCCCAAACGTTTTAGAGATCTGGCGTGCAAGCTCAGAGAGCAAAAGTGGTTTTCCAGAGCTACTGTAAAACTACTAGCAAGTGTCAGAGATGAAGTACGTTCATGGGTACAGAGTAAGAGTTGAACTTGTGACTCTGAAGAGACCAGGCTTCCTATGAAGGGACCTGTAAGACCTCGCTAACAATGGGTTGGGGAAGAGCAAGACGGCTTGATGTCAGACTGCCCGGATTGAATCTGTGCCCTTCCACATCGGCACAAGCCACGTAACTCTGACAAATGATGTTGCCTCTTGGAGCCTCAGTTTCCCCAGATGTCAAACCGGGGATATGATTCCCACGCCATGAAGTTGCGTGAGATGTCTCTCAGCTCTGCACGTGATGTCAGCCACGTGGCTTACTCATGATTGACAGGTGACCTCATTACCTGCAGAGCAGCCAGAGGTTCTGTTAAGATCTATCAGTCCAGGCCTTCCCTGGTGGCGCAGTGGTTGAGAGTCCGCCTGCCGATGCAGTGGGACACGGGTTCGTGCCCCGGTCTGGGAAGATCCCACGTGCCGCGGAGCGGCTGGGCCCGTGAGCCACGGCCGCTGAGCCTGCGCGTCCGGAGCCTGTGCTCCGCAACGGGAGAGCCCCAAAAAGATCTATCAGTCCAGCAAAATAGAGAAATAGAAAAAGAAAGATCCTACGTGTCAGACAGGAGAGACTCAGCTTCTCCATGCCTTTATCAGTTCTTCCACTTCTCCTGTATTCTGTTTTGTCATCTCTATTTAGAAAAGACAAATGTGTTTCTAAGCAGTACCCAGTTTTCCTACGTTTTGCAAATGGGGCATAAGTGAAGTAATGTCTGCAAAGATCTCAGCACAGACAGGCGCTGAAGGATGAGCATTAATCCCCTCCCTTCCTGACGTTGTTATGATGCGTGATCTCCGGGATGGTTTGTTCCTCATCTCGGATTGCCCTGCACCAGGATACCTGCCTCCTTAAGGGAAGTCACTCTTCCAATCCCTTCTCTCTCTTATAAAGCGCTCTTCCCAGATCCCTCCGGAGATGGCAGATGGGAAAGGAATTCTAAAGTGGAACAACCCCATGCATAGGAACTGGGATTAAGATCTGTCCTCTCCACGTACTGGCTGACCACAAGCCACAATGCTTAGCCTTTCTGAGCCTTACTTATCCAGGAGGCTAAAGCTGGTTTTGCCTTTCTTTGTTTTGTTTTTGTTTTTGTTTTGCGGTACGCGGGCCTCTCACCGCTGTGGCCTCTCCCGTTGCGGAGCACAGGCTCCGGACGCGCAGGCTCAGTGGCCATGGCTCATGGGGCCAGCCGCTCCGCGGCACGTGGGATCTTCCCAGACCGGGGCACGAACCCGCGTCTCCTGCAGCGGCAGGCGGACTCTCAACCACTGCGCCACCAGGGAAGCCCTCTTTCATTCTTTCTCATCTCCTCTCTTTCTTCCTGTTGGATCAAACTGATAATTACAGTGTTGTAATTAAGAGCATGCATTCTGGATTCAGACAGCCAATGTGTAAATCCACTTCCTTCTCTTACTGAAGGCTGGTAATCAATAGCATGAAGACCTCAAATACACCAGCTATTGTTGCTGTTGTTGTTTATATTATTGCTATTGCAATTGCAGTATGTTCTTGCTTTCAGGATTCAGAATAATGAACGTGAAAGATGGAAATATGTGTCCATTTGGAAGATGGTGATAGTCTGTCCTTTCTCTCTGCCTCAGAGAGGCACTCACCCACTTTGCCTGGGTAACTTGTCCTTATTCTTGAGAATATCAGCTTTCACATACCTTCCTCAAGACACTGATTCTCTACCAGGGGCCATGTGGAACGTTTTTGGTTGTCGTAACTGGGGGAAGGGGTGCTACTGCCATCTAGTGGGTAGAGACCAGGAATACTGCTAAGCATGCTATAGGTACACAGGACAGCCTGCACGACAAAGGACGATCTGGGCCAAAATGTCCACAATGCCCAGACTGAGGTCTAAGGCTTGCTCTAGCCCTTGCACCTCTCTCACAAGGCTTGGGCGAGGGGCTCCCCTGAGGGCTTCCTCAGGCGCTTCAATGTTTTCACCTGCTGCTTTGAAATGACCTGCATTCTCACCTGTCCCCCCCCAGAAGTTCAGGGAGATCAGGGACTGAATCTGTTTCATACCTCCACCTCCTAAGCAAAAGAAATTCATTTAGAATTTGACTTGGGGAAGTTTGTTAAAGATATCAAAAGGTTTTTAAAATACTTGGTCAAATAAGATCATAGGTTATATCGTTTCCTTGCACAATTTCCTTGATAGGATAAAAGAATAAATTAGCGTTTGCTTGAATATCACATACTCAGCGCTATCCATTGGAACTCTCAACCAAAGAAAAACGCACGACTGAAATCTTGTGAGTTAAGTTTTATTCAGGGATCTTACTGAGTGAGGACTCTAGCCTGGGAGACAGCCTTTAGATAGCTCTGAGGAACTGCTCCAAAGAGGTAAGAGAGGAGCAAAGATATACACCAGGTGTTTTTGTTTGTTCTTGTTGTTGCTGGAAAGAAAAACATGTAGTTGAACATCAAGAGAGTACTGTGAATTACAAAGAACAGATTTCGCAAGTTAATCACTTTGGTGCCTTTTTATCTATGGGAAGATGCAAGAATCTGGATTCGTTGAAATTATTCCTTAGATATGCAGTCTTAACTATCTAGGGCCAGTATCCAAAGCAAAGAATTCTGCCTGTTTTTCTCCATCCTGAATTCTCTTGAGGTGTACCATGGGTGGGCAGCTGCAGGGGCTAATGGCTTGATCCTTGTAGAACTGGAATGGCAGGCAATATTCTTTGTTTACAGTATCCCCTGTTGGTCATAACTCTGACCAAGGTTTGGGAGGCATCTGGTGACCAATTTGTATCACAGCTCTATGATGTCTCATTCCTAGGTCAGAGGAGAATTTCATTGATAGGAGACTCAATATGCTATTTTTGGATTAGACCCTGTTGATAAACTAAAGTTTTCTGGATTGTCTGTCTTACTAGTCCATTGTGATGCTGATACTGTTTTCCCTTGTTGCTTCTTCCTATACCTAGAGTTGCACAATTACAATTATTCTATATAGTTGTATATGTGATCAATTGCCTTAAGACATTCGGCCATCATTCATTTTGTCAGAGGCCCGATTACACCTTGGGTAATGCAAGAGACAGCAATCTTATAGAATAGACAGGATATAAATCATATAGCTAGTAACATTAATAAGGTCATAGTATAGCAGAGAAAGACACGAAGCATAAACAGTTTGAAAACCACAAAGAGAGAGCAAATTAAAATGATTAGTATAACTAGTTTTAATCTGGATCGCAATAAGCCATCAAGTCCGGAGGGGAGTCAGCTGGAGAAGCCAAAATCTGGAGGGATCAGGTAGAGAGAAAAGGATAAATGTTTCATCTTTGTTTACAAAGGTACAGTTTATCATTTTGCTGTAAGATATATTTCGCATAAGAGGACAGGGTTTCTGGAAAACAAAGATTAAAGCCAGTAATATTTCAGGCAGTCATAAGATTATAAATCATATTTATCAGTTCATTCAGTCCCATGGAATTAATTCCTATTGATCTGGAGGAAGCCATCAGGTTTTCCATTAGAATTTTTAATTTCTTACCCAGTTCAATGGTACGATCTGAAAGTCATCAGAAACCTTATTTGTCAAAAAGTCGATTTTATGAACCGTCTTGAAGATCCTCCTTTTGTAAGAGCATTGGAGTAAAACAATGACTGTCTATAAATGACAAAAGACTTAAAGTGGCATGGTTAAAGATCTGATTATAACGCAATTGAAAAGAAACTTGGTTATTTCTGTGACATACAACATTTTAAGACAATAACTAGAATTATTACTGATAACATTACACCAGGACATACCAGATTTTTAAGAATTCCATATAAATTTTGGAATATCTGTATTAATGATATTTACTCATACAGTATAACCTAAGAAGGTTTATCACCTCTTATTTGACCATGTTGGTCAAATAAGATCATAGGTTATTGTGAAACAGTACTTATTCATTCAACCAAAGTGACAATAAAAAAATTTAAAGGCAATACAGAAAGCTACCACAGATTATTGAAAAGGTAAAGAAACTTTACAGTCCGTTGTCAAAAGCAGATCAATATTCCAAAAAACCTTTGTTCCCTTAACACAGAGAGAACATAAAATTCTAGTTTTGTACCAGCTTACTTTTAATATTAAAATGTATTTACTCAAATTTTATTTTAACTAAGGTGTAAGCAATTACAAACTGTCTTTTACATGAGCATTCTGTAGATTGGCAAAATTATAGACACTATTTATGATTTCTAAAAACTTGTGCTTTTTTACAGAAAACTTTTTAGTGTGGCAACAAACATTATTTATTAATAGTCCTAAACATATTTCTCTGTGAATTCAGTTTGGGGTGAGGGAGACTTTGCAGCAGTTTGAGTTTAAAAAGGCCTCTTTTTGAATGAAATAATGCCGTTTGCAGCAATATGGATGGACCTAAAGATTATCATACTAAGTGAAGTTAGAAAGAAAAAAGCAAATAACATATGATATCACTTATGTGTGGAATCTAAAATATGACACCAATGAACTCATCTATGAAACAGAAACAGAAGTACAGATATAGAGAACAGACCTGTGGTTGCCAAGAGTGGGGGGGAGGGATGGATTGGGAGTTTGGTATTAGCAGATGTAAACTATTATATATAGGATGGATAAACAAGGTGCTACTGTATGGCACAGGGAACTATATTCAATATCCTGTAATAAACCATAAAGGGAAAGAATATTAAAATATATATATATATACAGATATATATATACATATATATATGAATCACTTTGCTGTACAGCAGAAATTAATACAACATTGTAAATCAACTACACTTCAATAAAATAAAAAATTTTTTTAAAGTCCTCTCTGAGCCATAATGGAATGGCTTTGTATTTTCCCAGCTCTAGCTAGCTAGGACAAAGGACACAGCTGAATTTCACAAGTCATGATGGATGAACAGAAAAACACACACAGTACCTTTTGGCAAAACAACAATTGAAATTGCTCAATTATTTATCGTTTTGGAACTTCATGAGGAGCTGGGAAGTCTCAACAAAACAAAAATGTTCTCTGAAGGTTCCAAGGATATTTAAAAAGTTTTCTATTGTCCTTTTAGAATGTTTGCAGTTTATTACCTTATTGGAAAATACAAGGAAATAGGAGGGGAGGGGGCAAGGAAAAAAAAACAAACAAAAAACAAGGAAATATAAATGTATATACACATGTTTATGTGTACTTGAGTTTATAGCACCAATATTTTCCTTTTTAGTGTTTTATCGGATGCTTTCCTAATAGATTACATCTTTATATACTATAACAAAGATAAAGGGATTGTGAAAAAAAGTGATCATAAAAAACCTATTTATAGACATTTTATTTTTCAAATGGTTTTAAAATTTGTTTAAAAAAAAAAAAAAAAGACCTCATTTACTCCCCTAATCCTTTTTTTCCTTTGGTTTCAGATTCTACCTGATTGAGTGAATTAGGTTCAGTCTCATGTCATTGTGGGCTATATTTACATTTCTGATTTGTAGAGATTTGCAAGACAAAGACAGTTGCTTTTAATTTCCCAAAGAACTGGTCTGCTTCCTAATTGTTATCAAAAGATTGATTTACCCAACTATGTTTTTTAAAATTTGCTTTTTTTTTTTTTTTTCCTCTCCCGCTGAGGAACACAGGCTCCGGACGCGCAGGCTCAGTGGCCATGGCTCACGGGCCCAGGCGCTCCGCAGCATGCGGGATATTCCCGGACCGGGGCACGAACCCGTGTCCCCTGCATCGGCAGGTGGACTCTCAACCACTGCGCCACCAGGGAAGCCCTAAAATTTGCTTTTATTAGTCCCTGAATATGAGCTCCCAGTTTTTACTTTATAGTGTGTGGGCTCAGGTAACCCTATTGGTTTCCTTTAGTATGTTTAATTAATATTGCCTGAGAAGCAGGGCTTCCCTGGTGGCGCAGTGGTTAAGTAATCCACCTACCAATGTAGGGAACACGGGTTTGAGCCCTGGTGCAGGAAGATCCCACATGCCATGGAGCAACTAAGCCCGTGCACTACAACTACTGAGCCTGCACTCTAGAGCCCGTGAGCCACAACTACTGAGCCCACGTGCTGCAACTACAAGTAGCCCCTGCTCGCCGCCACTAGAGAAAGTCCACACGCAGCAGCAAAGACCCAACACAGCCAAAAGTAAATTTAAAAAATATATTGCCTGAGGAGCAGATTTATATGCCCTGTCTTATAACATCAGGCAGGGGAACCATTCCCCAGTAAGACATAATGTCTATCCCATAATATAGTTAGGCAAGAGAGAGGTAACCATCTTATATAAAGCCCTTTCAAATACACCGATCATTATAAACTTTCATCTCAATTCTATCAACACTTATACCTTTATCTTCAGCTTCCGTTAGGGCCCCATCAACAAGTCTTGGTCTTACAAGGAGTCCCAGAAAGTTTCCTTTTGATCCCCCAGCCATTTTATCCATTTTTGTGTAGAAGGCTTTGAGGTCCCCAGTGAGGGGTCAAGCAAAGGGACTCAGGACATTTGTCAATCTTTAACTTGATTAGTTGATTTAACTGTTGTCTCAAGCAATTGCTGGGCAGGTATCTCAGTGTAATTTTCTTCCAGCCTTTAAAAAGAATTTTTAAAATTTATTTATTTATTGGCTGCATTGGGTCTTCGTTGCTGCACGCAAGCTTTCTCTAGTTGCGGCGAGCGGAGGCTGCTCTTCGTTGCGGTGCGCGGGCTTCTCATTGCGGTGGCTTCTCTTGTTGTGGAGCACGGGCTCTAGACGCGCAGGCTTCAGCAGTTGTGGCACACGAGCTTACTTCGCGACATGTGAGATGTTCCCGGACCAGGGCTCGAACCCGTGTCCCCTGCAATGGCAGGCAGATTCTTAACCACTGTGCCACCAGGGAAGCCCATGGCTGGTTTTTCTAACCACTATGTCTTTCTATATACAGCTGTCTATTGAGTTTAACAGACACATGACTCTCTCATGGGGCTGACAGATGATGCCCAGAAGGGACCATGAATATCCAGGATCTAGCATATCTCAGATTGTTTTTAGAAACATAATTTCCTGGAAGGTGCTAATTGGTTTGTGATTTTTTTTTAATGTTTTACGCTTAAATTAGATCGTGAAGCAACAAGGATACATTGTACAGCACAAGGAAGTATAGCCATTACTTTTTCTTTTTGGACTTTTTTTTTTTAATGTGGATTTGTTTTCAAGTCTTTATTGAATCTGTTACAATATTGCTTCTGTTTTATGCTTTGGCCCTTTGGCCATGAGGCATGTGGGATTCTAGCTCCCCGACCGGGGATCCAACCCGCATCCCCCTCATTGGAAGGTGAAGTCTCAACCACTAGGGAAGTCCTAGCCATTATTTTTTAATAATTTTAAATGAGGTATAATCTATAAAACTATTGAACCACTATGTTGTACCCTTGAAGCTAATATAATATTGTAAATGAACTCTACTTCAATTTTAAAAAATAAATGTGAAGCTTAGAATAATATTCAGCCCTTCGGAAATTTTACAGTGTGTCACAACACAATTAAGTTTTTTCTTTTTAACCCATCACTTTCCAAGATTATTTATAATACACTTATTGACGTGTGACTTATCGGTGTTTGTTAAATGCCTGCATGGGGAAAATGAGGCCTAGAGAGAGATGGGGCCTAGAATAATGTTGCAAAGAAAGCTGATGCAGAATCCAGAGTATAACTCAGATATACCAATGCCAGGCATTCTTGCCTGTGTATGTGTCTGTGTATGTGCACTAATCTTAGGTATTAGCTTGTTGAATCTTTACATACGTACATAACTAGGTGACTACCTTTCAGATCCAGATTTAGAGCATTTCTACTCCCCCAGAATGTTTCCTCATGCTCCTCCCCAATCAATGCCCACCCACAGAGGTAAACCACTCCCCTGACTTTTTTTTTTTTTTAGATTTTTATTTTGATGTGGACCATTTCTAAAGTCTTTATTGAATTTGTTACAATATGCTTCTGTTTTATGTTTTGGTTTTTTGGCCGCGAGGCATGTGGGATCTTAGTTCCCCGACCAGAGATTGAACCCTTGCCCCCTGCATTGGAAGGCGAAGTCTTAAGCACTGGACCACCAGGGAAGTCCCTCTCCTGACTTTTAATTCTATAGATTAGTTCTGCTTGTCCTTGAACTTCATATACGTAGACTCATGCCCTATGAACATCTGACTTCTTTCACTCAACGTAGTTGTTGGTGCACAGCCTCCTCAAGAGCTTGCTGGGTATAATCTGAAACTGGACCGCATAGGCAGAGGCGGGAAGAGATCAAGGAAAGAGGCAGACCGTTCCAGGTTGGTAGGTGGCAGGTTTAATAAGCAAGGGAACTTGCTTATGAGGCAGGTCTTAGGCAGCCACAAGACGGGTTGATTTCTTCACCTGCTCACCCAATCTTAAAAGTTTATATAGACTTTACCTGGCTTGAGTCATGTACACAATCCGGATGGTTTCAACACCACATCGCTATCTCAAGGCTCTATCCTTAGGCAGCTTCTAGTGCAGGGAGAGCAAGTGGAACACGCCTTCCAAGGACAGGGGGAGGGGTAAGGTGCCTCCAATTGCCTGGGTCCAGCTCACGGGTCAATGCCTCAATGGGTCAAACCTCCATGATTTCCCCCAACGATAAGGTCCATGAGATTCATTCATGATGTTGTGTGTATGTTTGGATATATATTGCTGTGTATCTATAAGGATAGCATAATTTGTTAATGTATTCTCCTATTAGTAATCTTTAAACTATAGTACACAAATATAATATCATTCACATATTAAAACCTTCCAGTGCTTCCCATTATAAGTAGACTATAATATCCCAGAGGGGAAAGACAATACTTTTCTCTTCCTTTGTCATATCCTTAGTATCATCCCAGTGACTGGTTCATAGGAACTTTAAAATACATATTTGATGAATGAATGCAATAACTAATTTATGAAAAGAATCCATTGATATTTAAAGGGCATTTTCTAGGAATCTCCATTTTTATGAAGTTCAAGAAGGTTGGAAAATGACTGTATTGATTTTTCATTATCCTATTTTTCTCTTTAAGGTGATTTACCTCACCAGAAATCCCAGAGATGTTTTTTGTGTCTGGTTATTTTTTTCTGGAGGATTGCAACATTTGTTAAGAGACCAGAGTCCCTGGAACAATATTTTGAATGGTTCATCCAAAGAAATGGTGAGTGAATATAAAATATGGAAGCTGGGGTTGCCAGACTGTTGCATCAGACCTCTTTTTTTTTTTTTTTTTAACCCAACTTGATGTCTCTACATCTCACCAACGCGTGGTTATAAGGCTCCATCACCACTGGAACCTGAATTTTCTAAGTCCACATACCTATCTTGCAAAACAGCAGAGCCTCAGCCAACCTTTATGCCTACCCCATCAGAAACTATCCTAGCTGTTTTCTGAGTCTCCAGGACCTCTCTTATACTAACACAGAGCACTCATATTCTTCTTCTCTACTCTCCTAATTTGTGGCTTTCTGAAAGTCAGCTTTCATTGGCTTCCTGGACAATACAGTCCTGACTCTCCACCATTTTTCAGATGCATCTTTCTAAAACTCCCTTAATTCTCTTGTCCTATCTGTCTCAAAATGTATGCATTGCCGTAGGATCTCTATACTTTTAATTATGCAGAATTTCTAGGCGTTCTCGGATACTTGAAATTTGGCGGTTTTTCTCAAAAAAACTCATCACTGACGAGTACGTATTCTATTGATTTGTTTATTCCATGTGTCTCCCCACTAAAATTTAAGTTCTTTGAGTTGTTCGTTGTTGACTCCAGGCCCTAGAGCGGTGCTTGCCACATAGTAACCAGCTAATACACCTTTGTTAACGAGTATTTATTTTCCACCCCTTCCATCGGTGCTTTACTAACCAGAGCCACCGTTACTTGTCACCTAGAGTAACATTATGGAATCTTTATTGGTGTCCTCGTTTGCCTGTTCTTTGACCCTTCTAGGCTATGTTGCAGTCATCTGTTCTATATTGAACAGTTCACGTTCCCTGACTTTTTTTTTGCCCAGCATTGAAGTCCAGTCTTCAAAGGTTGGAGGTCCTATTTCTTATTGAACTGATCCTGGGTGAACTTTGCAGCCCTAGCCACTGCTTAGCGTCAAGCAGCTCTTTCAGAAAAAGAGCAATAGTTAAACTACATGATGGAAACCCAGACATGAAGAGAACACCCCCCCCTCCTTCAATGCTATATTTGATCTTGCCATTTGGTGTATAAAGTAGTCTGGACTGTGCTTCAGCTCTCACGGGAAATCCAGGAAAGTCCAAACAATAGTGGTGGGTGATGAAGACATATCCTGTAAACCTTACCACTGTCCCAATATCTTGCTTATTTGTGCCCTAACAATCCCACACACACCTGTTTCTTATCCAATCAAGAACAACCAATACCAAACTCTTTATTGCTGTCAACTAATACCAATATCCTGACTTGTCTGCAGCCCTGCAGAAAGTCGATTTTAACCCTTTTCCATGTACCAATGAAGAAACCTTGGAAATTTAAGTCCCAGGAAATATTGACCTTAGACCCAAGCAACAGAGGTCCTGCTCTGGACCTTGGGTCTTGTAGCAGAGTTCTGGCTTATACATGATAACAAAACCTTAGGACACTAAAGGAACTGCATTTCCAGAGAGATACATCAAGGGGGCTGGAAAATGGGCACTCCAAGGGAATTCATGACAGGTTTTCCTTGCCAGATGTCAGCACCCCTGACGAAAAAAATAGCCCAAGAGAAATCCTAGCCAGACGCTTTTGTCTACATGGATGATTCCAGCATGAACTTCAAGGATGATTCACAGATACCAACTGGTCCCAGACCTTCGTTCCCTGACCAGGGATTGAACCCAGGCCATTACAGTGAAAACGCCATTCCTAACCACTGGACTTCCAGGGAATTCCCTGTTATATCTTTTCAAAAATCTGTTCAAAAGACATTTCCATCGTAAAAGGGGAAGTTATAAATTTCATATCAAGGTCAAGTGCCTTTGGCCCATGTTTGAACAAATTATGATAGATAAGCTGAGAACACAGGATATAGAGAAAGTGAGAATGTTTTTCTAGGAGAGAAGAACTGAAGCACAGATAGAAACACAGAAAGCTTCTTTTCCAAGCTAGGATACAATCCTGACACCAATTCTGATATGTGGTATGCGGGGTTTTTTCCCCACATTTCTCCCGACACAAGCTGGGTGTCCTACAATTCAACTCAATTCTGATACTATCTACCCAGAGAAAGCATCAGATTCCGTAGGTTAAGACCTCAGTCCCACAAGACTGTCCTTACTTCGGTCACAAACCCAGGTTGTCTGTGCTTCTGACCACCTGGATATAAATCAGAGGTTCCCATGACCCCACTGCTTGGGTTTGATTAATTTGCTAGTGGCTCATAGAACTCAGGAAACCAGTTCACTTACTAGATTACTAGTTTATTACAAAGGATATTAAAGAAAATCAACAGTTGGATGGAGAGATACATAGGACCCAAACAAAAGAGCTTCTGTACTCAAGAGTTTGGACCTGGCTAGGCAGCCTTTGGCTGTGTCTTGGTTCACCAACATAGACGCTCTCTGAACCCTCCCATCCTTTTAGGTTTTTATGGAGGCTTCATTACATAAGCATAATTGATTAAATCATTGCCCACTGGTGATTGACTCAACCTGCCCAGGGTGAAGCTGAATCTTATCTCCCTCCTCCCCTGTCCCCAGAATGCCCATAGGGACTTCCCCACCTCAGCTTCTTCTCCTGGAATAGACGGAAAATTAGATCCTCCCTGCCCTTGGCTACAATGTCAGGGTTTGAGTGGGTGGGGTTTCGGTGGTCTTGTGTGTGTACATTCTCACCAGAGTCTGTCGGGTAAGCAAAAGGGGCTTTCATTATATCCTGGCAGTCTGCCTCTCCCTTCCCCCCAGCACTCCACCCCAGAGCCTGTCACGTGAGTGTCCCCCTACCAAATCTGATCTAATTCTCTCTCTGCTCTGCTGAGGCCGGCCTGGCCTAAGAGGATTGGAGCATTTGCTAAATGGGACCAGGACAGGGTCAGAGGACCGGCTGTGGGGACACTCAGGGGCCAGGATGGCCACAGGAGGGCGGTAGCGGAATGAGGAGACGGAAAGACAGTGGGGCAGAGAGAAAAGATGAGAGATATTCCTACAGCGTTTGGTAAAACCAAAGGAGGGGATAACACTCCCTGGCTCTGTAGGAAACAGTGTTTACCAGATGACCATGAACTTTATGAATTTTCAAATTATCAAGGCCAAAACAACATCCAGATAAGTTGTTAGAATTTTTTAAAAAACTGAGCCAGGTCCCTGGATACAAAATAAACATTTCAGTCAAATCCTATATAAAATTAAAAATTTCTAATTTAAAATGTAAAATTAAATTATAATCATAAAATAAAAATATAAAATAACATTTCAATACCATCTAAAATGTCAGGCAATAACAAAGTGCTAGAAATAAACCTACAGAGAGATATACGTAAGACTACTGTGGTTAAATAATAACACTTAATGGAGAGTCTTTGTAGGCAACCAAATGGATGAATAAATAAGTAATATACCTAGATAGGAAAGCTCAGTATTGTAAAGATATCAATTAATTCCAAAACCGCTTATGGATTTAATGCACTTTTTTTGTTTTGTTTTGTTTTTATGCGGTACGCGGGCCTCTCACTGTTGTGGCCTCTCCCGTTGCGGAGCACAGGCTCCGGACGCGCAGGCTCAGTGGCCATGGCTCACGGGCCCAGCCGCTCCGCGGCATGTGAGATCTTCCCGGACCGGGACGCGAACCCGCGTCCCCTGCACCGGCAGGCGGACTCTCAACCACTGCGCCACCAGGGAAGCCCTAATGCACCTTTTCAAATTCACACTTATTTGAAACTACAAGCAAGGGTAGGTACAAGCCAAAACAAAAATTTCTAGACATCCAGGGAAGGTAAAGATTTAACGCGATTTTAATTAAATTCACTATGAGGCCGGTGAAGGTCCTATAGAAAGTTCTTGGGAGCATCCACGAAAGCGAAATGTACACTGCGAAAGTAATTCCACCTCTGACTGAGGCATTGACAGAAATGCCCACGTGCCCACCAAATACTAACGGGGGGGACGACATTCAGAGCTGCGCGACCCGTGATGGCCTCACAGTGACGCAAAAATGCCCCCTCCCCAGGCTGGATCAAGGGAGGTGCGGACAAGTGGCTGAGAGTAACGAGCTGTGAAGACAAGCGGCCACCGCTTCCCGCATCCGCGCCCATAACGCGCTAGTTCTCTCTGGCCTCGCGGGGTCTGCAGGATTTTGCGGAGAAAGATGACCCTATAAATTCAGTAACCGGCCGGGGCCTAAGTCGTTCTCATCCACAAAGCTATCTTCTGTTTGGTACCCAGACGTCGGCAAGGAAGGGTCTTGGCGTGAGAATATCACTGGAATTGGAAAAGGATCTGGGCCAAAGTTGGGGGCGTAGGGGTCCAGAGGCCAGACTGGGGCCGGGGCCGGGGCTGAAGCAGCCTGGACGGGCGCCTGGGCGCCTTGTGCCGGGGCCCACATGGCCCGGCCGTGGCTGGAGATGCTGGGCTCTGGCTCTGGGAGCATCCCCGCGGGGCTGCGCGGAGGCAGGCTGCGGAATCCCGGGCAGTCTGGGAATGCGGGGCCGGCAACTGCGGCGGCAGCGGCAATGACAGGGGCAGGCGCGGGGCCGGGGGCGCAGGGGATCCCGGGGTCCGTGGGAGCATCGCGGGCCCTCTGGCTTCGGCCCTTGGCCAGTCGCTCCAGCCGGGAGCGTTGGGCCCGGCGGTTCTTGAACCACACCTGGGTACACAGGGGACCGGGACGAGGCGTAAGAGGCAAGAGGCTACGCGCATTCTCCTCTGCCCCGGGTGTGAAGTCGCCCCGTCCCGGTGAGAAACCGGCCATCCCTCCCCCTCCCCCTGCCAGACCTAATTTGTTGCCCGTGGTGTTCAGGAGGCCGCCGGGGAGGGGTGCAGAGGGCAGGAGGGCCTGGGGCCCAGGAAGGGGTCTGCCCGAGAGGTTCGCGGGTTCAGAGGCCCTGAGGTCTGGGCACGGGGAGACCACGGGGGGCGTCAGTCCCGGCCGGGTGGGGTTGGAGGGCTTGTATGGCACAGGGTTGAGGCAGACTCGGGGTCCAGCCCTGGGTCCGCACCCGGGAGACCCCTTGCTTGCTGCGTGACCCAGGGTAGCACCGGACCGCTTTGGCCTTGCTGATCCCCTCCTGCAGAGGGGAGAGGGCGGAAAGGTGGCCCAGGGGCAGGGCACTTGATAGGCGGCGAGGTGGGAGCGCGTCTTGCGGGGGGCGGGGAAGGGCGGGGCCTGGTGGGCGGCGCGTCAGACCTGCAGTTTGTGCTCCTCTAGGTTGAGCCTGGTCGCCAGGCGCAGGCGGTCCTGGTAGCCGGGGTACTCATTCTTCTGGAAGTATTCCTTGAGCACGTCCAGTTGCTCTTTGGTGTACACCGTGATGGGGTCAGGGGGGGACACAGCTTAATATGCTCATCCCCAGGGGACTTTTCTTATCATCAGTGGGAGATGACAATGAAACAAGTGATCAAGTACAACGTGAAACAAAGCAGAGAGAACTTGTTATTCGATTTACGTCACTCTGAACTGCTGCCCATGGGAACATTCTACCATAAGTGGACATATACTCAGCTCCGTTTCTGGCAACATTCTGCCATAAGTGGACATCTTTTCTCCTCCTTGGGCAGCTGGGAACACATTGGTCACCGAGACAGTCGATGGTGCTGCTGTCGACAGGGGAGAATCTAGTAATGTCCTTGATCTGTAAGACGTGACTCGAGGCCGCCTTCTCCCTACTTTTTAAAATTTTATTTTATTGAAGTATAGTTGATTTACAATGTTGTGTTAATTTCTGCTCTACAGCACAATGATTCAGTTATACATATATAGACATTGTTTTTCAGATTCTTTTCCATTATGGTTTATCACAGGATACTGAATCCAGTTCCCTGTGCTATACAGTCGGACCTTGTTGTTTATCCATTCTATATATAATAGTTTGCATCTGCTAATCCCAGACTCCCAATCTTTCCCTTGCCCTCCCCACTACCCCCCCGACAGTCTCCCTACTTTTTGTGTGTGGTTTTTTCCCTTAGATTTTTTTTTTTTCAACCCATTTTTCCCACACTACCATTTTGGAATTTATACACACTTGCTGCCTTTTTTTTTTTCCCCACTAAACTTTAGAAATTCGAACATGCAACAAAGTTTTGGGTTAAAAGGATTTAAATTTGCTTCTGCCGTTTGCCTTGGGGATTACACACCGGGAGCACTTTAAACTCAATTCTTAGCTCTAGATTTTTTTCCCCACATAGGAAGAGTAAATTTAGGACACAAATGGTATGAATAACTGGCTCGTGGTTATGAATTCTCATGGGAGATTTTTCTTCCGTCCACCTTGCACCAAGGTAGATAAAGCCCTCCCTACTTTTTAAAGGAAATTAAATGGAACATTGTGATGTCTAGCTGGGCAAAGATATATATATATATATCTTTTTGGCTGCATCAGGTCTTAGTTGCGGCGAGTGGGCTCTTCTTTTGGCACGCAGGCTTCTCCCTAGTAGTGGCGTGCAGGTTTTCTCTTCTCTAGCTGTGGCACGCAGGCTCCAGGACATGTGGGTTCTGTAGTTGTGGCACGCAGGCTCTCTAGTTGAGGCGTGCGAGCTCAGTAGTTGTGGTGAGCGGGCTTAGTTGCCCCGTGGCCTGTGGGATCTTAGTTCCTCAACCAGGGATCGAACCCGCGTCCCCTGCATTGGAAGGCGGATTCTTTACCACTGGACCACCAGGGAAGTCCCTAGATGAGCAAAGATTGAGAAGAGGCTCCATGCCTTGAATTGGTAGCTGAGGGGTTTGGGAATCTGGTTTTCTCATGTTTTGGGAGTTTAGGTTTGTTTTTGAGACAGACTTGGTGATTGCTGCCAATACAGTCGGCCAGAGACCATCAAGAAAGCACCAGGATTGGACTTCCCTGGTGGCGCAGTGGTTGAGAGTCCGCCTGCCGATGCGGGGCACACGGGTTCGTGCCCCGATCCGCGAAGATCCCACATGCCGCGGAGCCTGTGCGTCCGGAGCCTCCGCAACGGGAGAGGCCACAACAGTGAGAGGCCCGCGTATCGCAAAAAACAAACAAACAAAACAAAAGAAAACATGAAACATAATGTTTTCTATGAGATTTTTTGCAGATACCCTTTATTAAATTAAGGTATTTGCTTCTGTTCCTCTTTTCTAAGAGTTTGTTCTTTTTAGTCAAAAATGGATTTTGAGGGACTTCCCTGGTGGTCCAGAGGCTAAGACTCCACCCTTCCAATGCAGGGGGCCTGGGTTCGATCTCTGGTCAGGGAACTAGATCCCACATGCCACAACTAAGAGTTCTCATGCTGCAACTAAAGATCCCACATGCCGCAACTAAAGATCCGTATGCTGCAGCACAGCTCCTGTATGCAGCAACGGAGATCCCATGTGCTGCAACTAGGACTCGGAACAGCCAAATAAATAAATAAATAATTTTTAAAATGGCTTAAAAATGGATTTTGACTTTTATCAAATGCTTCCCCTGCATATATTGAAATGATATTATCTTCTCCTTATTATATTAATGTGTCAAATTACCTTCCTTGGTTTTTTAATATTAAGCCATCCTTGCATTCCTGGAATAAACTCAGCTTGGTCAGGTATTATCCCTCCTCTGTAATATATGCTGTATTCCATTTAGTAATGTTTTGTCTAAGGTTTCTATATCTAAGCTCATGACCTATAATTTTCCTTTATTTTAATGTTCTTGCCATGTTTTTGATATCAAGGTTACGCAGGCCTCATAAAAGGAAAAATGTTCCTTCTCTTTCAATTCTCTGGAAGTTTGCATAAAACCAATGTAATTTCTTTCTCAATTGTTTTGTGGAATTTGTTGTGAAGACAAATGGGCATGAAGTGTCCTTTGTGTGAAAAACTTAAATTACGGATTACTCTTCTTTAATAGCACTATTCAGATTTTCTATTTTTGTGCGTTCTTGCCTTGGTAAGTTGTGTTCTCCTAGGATCTTGTCATCTAAATTTTCAAATTTCTTGCCATAAAATTGTTCACAATATCCTCTTATGATCATTAATGTTTTTAGTGTAGGATCTTTAGTAATGTCCCCTTCCCTTCTTTATATTGGTAATTTCTTTCTTTTTCTCTTAGTCTTTTCAGGAGCTATTGATTTTTTTTTTTTTTTTTTTGTGATACCCGGGCCTCTCACCGCCATGGCCTCTCCTGTTGCAGAGCACAGGCTCCGGACGTGCAGGCCCAGCGGCCACGGCCCACGGGCCCAGCCACTTCAGGAGCTATTGATTTTATTAGTCTCTAACAAAACTTACGTCTTTGTTGTTTCTTCTGTTGTACATTTTTAGTTTTATTAATTTCTGCTCTCATCTTTATTCCCTCATTTCTAACTTATTGAGATGATGTTAAAGATGGTTGATTTTAATCTTTCTTCTTATCTGATGTCTGACATATCACTTAATACTATAGATAAATCAAATGGAAATTAGGATATTATGAACAAGTGTATGCCAATAAACTTGGCAACTTAGAGGAAATGTACAAACTCCTGGAGAAATACAACTTTCTGAAACTGACACAGAAAGAAATTTAAAAATATGAACAATTACATGTATGTTAAATAAATGAAATACATAATTAACCTTCCTCAAAAAAAACTCCTCCAGGCTCATATGCTTCACTGTTGAATTCTATCACATAGTTAAAGAAGAAATAATACCTTGTACACACTCCCCCTCCTGACATCTGTCTTGTCATTTCTTTCCCTAATGAGTCTCCTCCTCTGCTCTGCTTTCTGTTCCTCTTTCTCAGAACGTATTTTCTGCTCTGTTTCTGCACCCTCTTGACTTCTTTCCCTCTTTTTCATGTTCTCCATATTTTGAGGGGCTGAAAGCATCATCTCTGAAGTCACCAAACAGGGGGTGCATTTGCAGCCTGTGTGGTCCCAGGGCCATTCCGTCCTAATCTTGCAGTCTCTGTTTCTTCATCTTTAACTTGAAAAGCACCGGGATGGCTGGAACAGGATCCCGATCATCTTGGGAAGGTGACTTAACCCATCCTGATTCCATAAAACAGGGGAGGTGGGGGGGTGGCCCTTACTTCGTGAGGTTGTAATGAAATTTAATACGGGAGAAGTGGCTGGCACAGAGTAAAGAGCTCCATAAAGAGTTTAGCTGTGATTTTATTATCATTGTGTGTCCCAGGCATGATTTCACATGGAGGGGATAAGGGTGGAGGAGGGCTTCACTTAGTTAAAATTCAGTTGTCTCCACAAAGTACCTTTCCCCCATGGGTCATGCGTCTGTGTCTAATCCCCGCTAATTCTCCTGCCGTTCTGCTGAGGCTGGACCATCATAAGAGGATTGGAGCATTTGCTAAATTAGTCCTGTTCAGGGACAGAGGAAACATCCAGGGAGGGGCTCAGAGATCAGGAGGAACACGAGGGAGGTCAGAGACGTACGGGGGTGAGGAGAGAGACGAAGAGAGGAAAAGAGAAGAGAGAAATACCCTTGAGCTTGAGATCAAAGAAGAAAGAGACAGGCAAGAAAGAAGCGAGAGTGACAGACAGGATCAAAAATGGGGAGGAAGGGGGAAATGTCAGGAACGTCCTGAAGGTCTGCATCCTAACACAAGGACTATAATCCTAGTTCTACCTCCTCTTAGTTGTGGGACCTTGGGCAGGTCACCTGACCTCCCTTTGCCTCAGTTTGCTCATCTGTGAAGTGAGAATAATCACAGCATCGATCTGATAATAATAGCATCTTTCTGGTGGATTGTTTTGAGAATTGAAAGAGTTAGGACTGGCTTTCTCCAGACCTGGCAAATAGTACCTGCTCAGTAAATTTTTTCTTTTCTTTCCCTTCCAATGTATTGAGTTATAATTTACATACTATAAATTCCACCTGTTTTAACCATACAACTTGATGGGTTTGGGCAATCACATACAGGGGTGAAAATATCACCATAGTCAAGATATAGAATATTTCTAGTACCTCAAAAAGGGCCCCTTTTGTCCCTTTACGGTGAATCTAATCCACTGATTCCCCAGATCCTGCCAATCACTATTCACTTTCGGCCACTATGGTTTTATCTTTACTAGAATTTCGTGTAAGTGGAATCATATCATATGGACTCTGCTTTGAGCCTGGTTTCTTCCACTGAAGAGTATTCCATTGTCTGGTTGCACCAGTTTTTTTAGCCATTCACCTGTTAATGGACGTTTGGATTGTTTCCAGTTTGAGGCCATTGTGAATAAAGGTGCTATGCGTGGCGCAAGTAGAATTTCAGGAAACATTTTAGGTTAAGATAAACATTTAGCATAATGTCTTCAAGGTAAGCATTTGGATTGTTTCCATCCTTTGGGGTATTGTGAATAGTGCTGCTATGAACGCGAGTGCACGTGTTTTTGTTTGAGCACCTGTTTTCAATTCTTTGGGGTATATACTTAGAAGTGGAATTGCTGGGTCATTATCTAATTCCAGAACTTTTTCATCACCCCAAAGAGAAACCCCTTCACCCATTAAAAAGTCACTCCCCAGTTTCCCCCCCTCCCCCAGCCCCTGGAAAACTCTAATCTGCTTTCCATCTCTATGGATTTACCTATTCTGGACTTTTCATATAAATAAAATAAATAAGCGCTTACTGGGCTCTTAGCATGGACCAGGCTTCAAGACCAAGTACTTAACATATGATGTCATTAAATTCTCTTGAGGTAGGTCCTCTCAATGCCTCATGTTACAGATGGGGAAACTGAGGTTGGGAGAAACTAATTGCCCAAGGTCATAGGACCAGAAATGGCTGAGCCAGGCTCAGAGAGCAAGTTTGTCTGACCTCACCAATTCAGTGTTTGATACACACACACACACACACACACACACACACACACACACACACACATATTTTAACCCAGGGCACAGCGATTGACAGGGACAGAAGAAGAGCTTGATGACTTGGAGTTGGAGAAACAGAAAGGCAAAGACTAAGGAAAAGAGAATAAGGGGAAAGAAAGAAAAAGACAAAAATCATCTAAAAGAAATGGGGACCTGGGAGACTGAGACTCAATAGTCAGGACGGGAAAAGAAAAAAAGGAAAGAGAAAAGAAGAGAGATGGAAGAGAAAGGGTGGGAAATCGAAAGTGGCAAGGATGGAAGGGGAAAGGAGGAGTGTGAGATGAAGCTGCAGAGGTCTAGAGGCTGATGAGGAGGGCTTGAACCTCACATGGACCGGGACTTCCCTGGTGGCGCAGTGGTTAAGAATCTGCCTGCCAATGCAGGGCACATGGGTTCGATCCCTGGTCTGGGAAGATCCCACATGCCACGAAACAACTAAGCCCATGAGCCGCAACTACAGAGCCCGCGTGCCGCAACTACTAAAGCCCGTGTGCCTAGAGCCTGTGCTCTGCGACAAGAGAAGCTACCTCAATGAGAAGCCTGTGCACCGCAACAAAGAGTAGCCCCCGCTCGCTGCAACTAGAAAAAGCCCGCATGCAGCAACAAGACCCAACGCAGTTATAAATAAATAAACCTCACATGGACCACTGAGGCAAGAAGCATGGTCATCACTTCCTTGCAGCGAGGGAGGGGCCCAGTGAGGTAACAGCAGGTGGAAGCTGGCCGTCTGGAGCCCATGTCCCTGCCTAATTGGCTTTAGGGAGATATCATGGAAAAGACGGTGACCAGACAGAGAAAGCACATGGACGCACCCATGCCCCCAGAGAAAGAAGGTGGGGGAGAGGGGGTGGGGACAGAGCAAACCTTGTTTTTACTTCCTCAGGTCTGCACCTACATGGAAACAAAAAAAAAAATCACCCAGACTTTAAGCGGGATTCAACATTTTAATCATTTTCACTCCACAGGTGGCCAGCGAAGGGAGACCTGGAGTTCCAGTGAGTGGGAAAGGGGAGGACAGTGGGCCTGACACAGAGTGAGGGAGGCCCCTTGCTTTTTGCTCTGTCCCCAATTCCCTTGTCACTCTTCCTGGCTTTAGGAATCCCCAATGGACATCTGAAGAACCAATGTTCAGGAGGCTGGCCCAGGGAAAGGAACCTGGAATCTCCCAAAAGATTCAACTCCTCCCTCTGTCCAACTCCTAGAGAACTCTCAGAAGACACCAGGACAGGGGTCTCTTGAAGTCTTGACCTGTGACTGTGACTCCCCCATCCAGCCACTATTACTTTCCACCCTCCTCCAGAACATCATGTCCATCCTCCAAGCCCTCCCTGGACCTCCTTATTGAGCTGCCTTTGAATTGTTTGCACAAGACACACCCTCCTCTATAAATGGGGAACACCTGAGACCCCAGCCTCCAGCTCAGAGAGTGGGAGTCTCTGCAAAATGACTGACGGACGTGGCATCCCGGTCCCAACTTTTGCACAGATCCAGAGCACAGTGTCGTCTCCTACCTGTCTCTACCCTGAAAATTTTGCCTGGATCCCCCATCTCGTACCCCAACATATACCGTCCTTCTCTCTTTATTCATTGCATCCCACAGTGGACTCTGGGCCTAATGTCCCAGCATGACTCAGACCCATGAGAGATGATCGAGAAGTATTGAGTAAACCACCTTTGTGGGCTCTAATGATTGCAGTGTGCCCTCCAGGGTCTAGGCTGTGTGGACCTCTCCTGACCTGGACCCGGAAGAATCGTCCGATGGCTGTCAGCCTCTCTTTGTACCGTGCCTTCCTCCTGACATTCCTTCCTGCACTGGGGGCCTGGAGCCTGCTTGTCCTGGCTCATGAGCGCAGACTACAAGTCTCTTCCCACCTCCGAGTTCAGGGACCTCAGCTTGATGCCCTGAAATCAGCCACGGTGGCAGTATTTACACCATGGAAATGGGCAACCACTACAAATCAGGGCTTTCCTCTTCTTTCAGGAATCCATTGTTAAGCATCTCCCAGCACACCACCCCCTTACTTTCTTTCACCCCTTGCCTTGTGAAACGCCCCCCCGCCAGTGAAAGGCTCATGGCTGCTGCCTTCCCCACCCAAAAATGAAAGGAGAACTCAGATTGAGGAGGTAGGTGCCAAAGTACCAAACTTCCAAGAGTGTCAGAATGCCTGAATCCTTCTTCAAATTCTCACACTGCTTGTCTCTGTGGCCATGGGTCAGACGGCATTGAAAGAAATATGGTGCTGCCCCAGGAAAACTTCCCAGGCCAAGCTCTATTTATTGTCCAATCCCACAATCGAAACTGAAAACAGAACATCTAGAAGAGGGAATGTGTGTTTGGGATGTGGGGCTGCCTCCAAATCCATTTCTCACCCCCGCCTCTTGTATATTTGCAGGTGGGAAGCCTGTCCACCTCTTCTTCTCTTTGAAATACCCACAACCATAGTCGGTGCACCCCACACGACAACAATGACGATTCCTCCAATGTGTGGGTGGAGTTCACCTTTAGAAAATGCAAAAACAAAAGAAAACAAAACATGTGAAACAGGCAACTTGCCTTCCATTCTTCCACCAAGTATGCCCATTTCCGATGTCCAAATGAATGAATGATGAAATGTCTTTAAGAAGAAACTAAGAAGAAGAAGAAGAAAAAAAGAAAAAAATATATATATCAAACAGCCCCCTAAGCCTATCATGTAAACCTGACATTTATGAAATATGTAAAATTGTCAAATGAATTTCTGAACTTAACTGTATAATTGGCCTAAGGTTCCATCCTGGGGCTTTGTAAAGTCTGTCTTTGGAGTTTCTAGAAGGATCTCTACTCATATGCTAAAGATGTGTCCCAAATGGAAAGTGAAGGAATCGAGCCTCCCTCCCTGTTTGTTCAAGGACACCGTGATTCTGACCTAAACATTACCCCAAATCAGCTGCACGTTTGGTTTAATTTTGTCTCAGGGCAAATTCTCAGCACCAGTTTCTGGAGTCTGGGGCTCATGGTTTGAAATGCCGGTTGGACTCCATGTGAGACGGCACTGGGGTTGAGAGAATGACTAAGACTTATGGGGCTCCCCAGGAGCAAAGGGGTAGACTGGGTTAGGTTAAGTTGCACTGGAGCCAAAGAGGCCATGACCTTTTGGAAGGGATGGTCAGCTCCTGCCACCTTCTCAGGGATGCCGCCCCAGGGCAGGTTGAGACAATGTGCAAGGAGGCAGTTGGGACAAGGGATGGAGAAGGAGAATCTTCTACAAGATCTGAAACTTCCAGGCACTCTGATCCTTGTAGTCCAGGGGATCCATGGGGTTGTAGGTGAATTTCCAGGTGCCTGTGGGGTCCTTGAATTCTAAGCTGTCCACAGGGCTGTAGGTGCCATAGCTCTGGCCTGACAGGGAGGTGGGGGACTGGGTCAGTGAGGGCCCCATGGAGGGACCAGAAAGGGGGCTGAGAGCCGGGCCCCCCAACTGGGGCACCATGGGAGAAAGGTAGGGATCCAGGCCACTGAAATAGGAGCTCGGCGACCCATACGCCGAGGGGGAGGAGCAGAAAGCAGAGGCGGGGGCGTAGGTCATGGCGTAGGGCGCCGACGTCAGAGAAGGGCCCGAGGCCACTAGCCCAGCCCGCTGTGCCTCGGGCAAAGGGGACTCTGAGGCCGGACTCCAAATGGACACCGTGGCCACTGCCGTGGTGGGGGAGCCTGAGGGCCCGGGTAGAGGGGGGCTGTAGGAATCTGAGATGCCCAGCGGGTCTGGACAGACATCCGTGGACGATCTTGGAGAGGTGCCTGCCTTCCTCTTGGCAGGACGAGCCTTGGCTTGTGCCCCTGGGGGCTGCTGTTGCTGTTTCTGCTGCTGCCGCTGCTGTCGACACTTAGCCCTGCGGTTCTTGAACCAAACCTGGGGGTGAGAGGGGAGGTCAGGGTGGGTGAGTGGGAAGGAGGCCCAGGGGAGCCTTCATGGTGCCCAGGAATGGTGATGCTTACTGGTGAGACATGCCAGAGTCACAGCTCTGCACTTTGCAATCAGTTATGTGGCGTTCTATTCATCCACCCATTCAACCATCCAATCATTCATACATAGAGCTGTACACACACACACATACAGGCAACCATATGCACATACATACAATCATACATACATACATATGTGCATATATACATACAATAATACATACATAAACACAGTCATCCATCCAACCATATGTACACACATACTATCATACAAACGCACATATACACATTTACCCATCCATCCATCCATCCATCCAATTGGTTAATAAGCATGGATTAACCATCTTCTACTACTCTGGGGACACACAAGTGAAGCTGACATTCTAGTTGAGAGAGACAGGCTAAAAACAAACAGGAAGTAAACAAATCACATAGTATTTAGAAAGTGATAAATACTATGAAAGAACCAGTTGATCAGGATAAGGGCGGGCAGCAGGGTGGGGTGGCAGGGGAAGGTTGCGGCTTCAAATGCCAAAGGGGGTGTAGGTCTCATTGACTAGCAAGGTGACTTGATTGGTTGATAAAGACTTGAAGACGGTGATGGGGAATATACCTTCCAGGTAGAGGGAACAGAGAGTGCAAAGGTCCTGAGGCAGGAGTGTGCTTGGTGGGCATGCTAGAGGAAGGACCAGGGGCCAGTGTTGCTGGAGTAGAGTGAGAAGGGGTAGGAGTGTAAGAGAAGACGCCAGCGAAAAAATAGAGGCGAGGGATTACTAGGACACTTTATGACTTTGGCCGTGACTTTGCAACCTCTCCCCCTTCCCTTCACTCTGGGTCCCAGGAAGGACCAGAGGAGTCCAGAGACCAGAACATCCCACCTGAACCCTGGACTCAGGCAGATTGATCTTCAGAGCCACCTCCTCACGGGCATACACGTCCGGGTACTGAGTCTTAGCAAACAGGGCCTCCAGCTCCTCCAACTGGCTTCGTGTGAAGGTGGTCCGTTCCCGCCGCTGCTTTCTCGGGGCGCCTGGTGTAGGGACGGGAAAATGGGACCTTCAGGTGACCTGAGACCCCGTTCTCTTCATCTGCTGATGTGAGGTCCTGAGCGTACATGGGATGCCGAGAAGCTCCTTCTGGGTGTTCAACTGCCCAAACTAAGGGGGTGCCGATTCCCTGAACTTCTAGACCTCACTGTCCCCCTGGGAAATGGGGTCCCCCTTTGTCTGTCATTGGGGGGCTCATGCTTCTCCCTGAGGAGAACTGGCTTTAGCCATGTAAGGAGGTATATGAGTTTGATCTTCATCCCCTTTCTAAAATTTCTTCTGCACTAAGACATGCAGTTGAAACATGACATCTTGGATATACAGCCTATAAAAGTGGCAGGTCCATAACAGTCAACTTAATCAAGTTTTTAAAAAACACCTAAAGAATAATGCCACCAAAACCAGAGTGCTTCCTTCCTTGAGAAATAAAGCATTGCTAACAGGTGGGGATTCCTCTGGGTCCCCCTTCCAGATCGCTTCCCTCCTTCACCCCAGAGGGAACGACCATCCTCCATTTCTATGACTGGCCCTATGCTTGCCTGCATCCCTAAGAGATGTGGAGGGGTGTTTGGCATTTACAGGTGAACACATCTGGCTGGTGTATGGCCCTCATGTCACCCCTGTAAGTGCCCATCCTACTCCTGAAGGCAAGGGACCCCAGAGGCCCCCAGAAGATGGGGGCCAGCTGGGGGTGGCAGGGAGATGGACGGTACTCACTTGGGTAGGGCACAGCTTGGTGCATCAGATCCACACTAGGGCCACTCAGGGCCAAGGCGTTGACGGAATAGTGGGGCCCCGGGTTCATATACGCCATCATGGTCCTCAGGGATGCTGGGGCCCAGGTCAGTGGGCCTGCAAGAGAAGGGTGGGTACTCAAACACTCCCCAGTTCATCACCGCGTGGTTCAAATCCTGCCTCAGTCTCTTCTTAGGTGTGTGACCCCTCTCTGTGCCTCAGTTTCCCCACCTATAAAAGAGCCCTCTGCTTAAGGTCATCAAAGCTTCAGTGAGACTCTGTAAGGCAGAGAGCGAAAGCTGTAACGGGCATGTAAATGGAAGCTCTTATTCCTACTCTATCCTTTAAAAAATCTTCCTGCCACTCCCTTGTCTGAGATCTTTTTTCTTCTAGAACCACAAAAAAGACGTTCAGCCTCACGCAGAATCATGGTAAGTATGGTGACCAGTTGTCCCTGTCTGCCAGGGATGGAAGGGTTTCTAGGGATGTGGAATTTCAGTGCCAAATCTGGAAGAGTCCCAGATAAATCGGGATAGATGGTCACCCAAAGGGAGAGTCACAGTCAAACGACAGTAAGCGATGATCCTCTGCAACCGTTTTTGACCCATCAGCTTGGCAAAGATCAAAGAGGCTTGGTACCCGCGCGCCTACAGCCTGTGCTCTGCAACAAGAGAAGCCGAGAAGCACCGCAATGAGAAGCCCACGCACCGCAAAGAAGAGTAGCCCCCGCTCGCCGTAACTAGAGAAAGCCTGTGCGCAGTAACGAAGACCTAAAGCAGCCAAAAATAAATAAATAAAATATCATTTAAAAAAAAAAAAACAAACAAAGAGGATTGGTAACTCCAGGGCCGGCCTCAGAGTGGAGAAACAGGTTTCCCATGTCAGGGCGGTGGCAATGTGGATGGAACGAATTGGAAACGTTTATCAAAGAAAAATGCCATCTTTCCTTGGTGCCAGGAACTTGCCTTCAATGTGCCTCGGTCACCTCATCAGAAAATGGGAATGAGGGACTTCCCTGGTGGCACAGTGGCTAAGAATCCCCCTGCCACTGCAGGGGACACAGGTTCAAGCCCTGGTCCAAGAAGATCCCACATGCCACTAAGCAACTAAGCCCGTGCACCACAACTACTGAGCCTGCACTCTAGAGCCCGTGAGCCACAACTACTGAGCCCACGTGCCACAACTACTGAAGCCTGCGCACCTAGAGCCCATGCTCTGCAAGAAGAGAAGTCACCGCAATGAAAAGCCCACATGCCACGATGAAGACCCAACACAGCCACAAAATAAATAAATAAATTTATAAAAAAAGAAAATGGGAATGAAAATGGAACTTACATCTTTAGGTTGATGTGAGGGTCAAATGAATTAATCTGCATCAGATACTTAAAATAACACCTGACACGTAGTAAATGCTACAAAACTGTGGTCAGTTATTATTATTTGCAAGCAGATGTTTGCATAGACTTTATGCTAGGATTTTTCTTTTATTGGAGTATAGTTCATTTACGATGTTGTGTTAGTTTCTGGTGTACAGCAAAGTGATTCAGTTCTACATATATATTTTTTTCATATTCTTTTCCATTATAGTTTATTACAAGATATTGAATATAGTTTCCTGTGCTATACAGTAGGTCCTTGTTGTTTATCTCTTTTATATAGAGTAGTGTATATCTGTTAATCCCAAACTCCTAATTTATTCCTCCCCACCCAAGCTAGGACTTTTAATGTAGCATATTTATAATTGCCAAAATGTGGAAGCAGCCTATATGACCACCAAAGGGGACATAGTAAATTATGTAAATCAGGTAAGTTATGTTAAGGTTATGGCACATCCATGCAAGAGAATACTATGAAGTCATTTAAAAGGTATAAGGTTGTCCTCTATGAATGGATTTGAAAAGACCTCTAGTATATAGTTAAGAAAGATTATCTTAAACTTGGCAATGAGACAAAAGGATGACAGCATGTCACTTCCTGGTTGTCCTGGAGCCTCATCTAGCAGACCAACCCAAGCATTATTTCCTTTTCTAGGGGACTGTACCTTTTTTCAATTGATTGTCCACTACCGATTAGGATCCAGACACTGACAAGGTAAATGGTAACTTCCAGAAGTTTGGTTATCAATCATTTGCCTCTGGTAGAAAAGATAACCTCAGAGGTTAGTTTTGCTGCCCTGTAGGACTTGAACTAGCTTCATATCTAAAGTGACCAACTTTTTTTGGCATGCCTTTCCTGAATAATGGTATTAACCTCTGTTCTTTGAATTCTCCTTTGAAACAGCCAGTTCCCTCATTCATGATTTAAATAAATCTTTGACCTGCACTTATTACATGTGCCTAAGAGTCAGGCGTTTAATTTTTTATTACACGTAGGCAATAGGTACGTGTGTGTGTGTATTAGATATCATATATTACCAAATTATATATACAATGTATATTATATTCAAAGGAATATATCCTTTGAATATATATATATATTTCAAAGGAAAAAAACAGTGTGTATAGCATGCTACCATTTGTGATTTTTAAAAACAAGGCAGCAATATATACATATAAAATATATTTATATAAATGTATATCTGTATCTGCATAGAAAATTCCCAGGAAGGACACAATATGTAGTAAAAGTGGCTGCCTCTGGGGAGTTGTGTTATATCCATACCTTGTTTTTACAGTTTGGATTACTTTTTAACCATGAGTGAGTATGTTACCTTTTCAACAACAAAACCAAGAATACCATCTATTTAAAAGAGAGAGAGAGACTTCCCTGGTGGTCCAGTGGGTAGACTCCGTGCTCCCAATGCAGGGGGCCCGGGTTCCATCCCTGGTCGGGGAACTAGATGGCATATGCATGCCACAACTAAGAAGTCCGCATGCCGCAACTAGAAGATCCCGCATGCCACAGCTAAGACCCGGCACAGCCAAAAGAAATAAATAATAAGTAAATAAATATTTAAAGTTCTCCTTTAAAAAATAAATAATTAAATAAAAGGGAGAGAAAGAACCTTTCCAGGGCTCCCTATTGCCCTAGTTAAGATGGCCTCAGGAGACCTCTCGGCCTCTCCGGAAACTTCCAATAAGCTGTTCCAGGCCAGGAATGC
>NW_020175468.1:3217138-3252846 GCF_003031525.2 Neophocaena asiaeorientalis asiaeorientalis
CTCCTCCTCCAGGTCACAACTCAAACATAACTTCCCAGGAAAGCCAGCCCATACCCTAAACGGGATTACAGACACACACACACACACACACACACACACACACACACACACACACACTTTCTTTCTCCTGTTCTTCAGGAATCACACCTGTTAAATATGCCATATTTATGAGTTTACCCGTCTCCCCCAATGCTGTCAGCTACCTGAGAACAGAGACTAGGAATGTTTCACTCCCTGCGGTGTCCCCAGTGCCCCCCAATAAATATCTGAAAAATAAATAAATGCTTAAAAAATGGATGACATTTATTTGAGCTCCCACCCCTTCCTTCTCTCACTGCCCTGTCCTTCTCAACCCTCCCTTGGTAGGCAGAGTTCTATTTATCATAAATTGAAGTTCTGCTGTCCATTCAGTAAATATTTTTGAGAGTTCTAGTCACTAGGGATACAGCAAGAAATAAGACACCGAGCATCTCTGTTCTCATGAGATTGAACTTCGAGTTCCTGGTCAGGGAAACAAATAGTGGACAAGGAAAGAGATTTTTTTTTTTAGAGACTCAAAATGCTTTCAGATTAAAAAAAAAAGAAAAGAGAAAAAAAATGCTTTCGGAAAATTTCAAGAACTCCGAGAAAAATTAAATGCGGTAATAGGAGAGTGACAGGGTTTGGGGTGAGGGTGAGGCATCTAATTTAGGTGAATGATCAGGGGAAGACGTCTCTCTAAGAAGGTGACTTTGGAGCTGCAGGACTCTGCATCAGCCGTGGGAGGACCTCGGGGTCGAGGTCTCCAGGCAGAGGGAACAGCAGGTGCAAAGCTCTGGAGGCTGGAATCGTTTTGTCTTATGGAGGAGAATCAAGGTGTCCAGTGTTACTGGAGCAGAGTGACCAGGGCAGAAAGTGGACTAAGATTATGTAGGACCTGATAGGAAAGTCACGGGGATGCTCAGTGCTGATGATAACCATAAAAGTAAAAACCACCACATAAATCCTAAGAATCAAGTGGTGTCCTAGGTAGTGACTGGTATTTACACCCTAAAATTGTCTCCTTCCACGGAGCAGGGCTACGTGTGCAACCAACCGGATATTGTGGAAATGACAGTGTGACTTCTGAGGCTGGCCCTCTCTCTCTAGGAAATCGAGCTGCCATGGTGAGGATGCTTGAGCAGTCCTATCTATGGAGAGGTCTGTGTGGCAAGAACTGAGGCCTCCTGCCAACAGCCATGGGAATGAACCCCCAGGGAAGCTGATTCTCCAGCCTCAGCGGAGTCTTCAAATGACTGCAGCCCCGAATAACATCTGACTACAACAGCACGAGACACCATGAGCCAGAATCATCCAGCAACACCATGCCTGGATTCCTGTGACCTCAGAAACTATACAACATCATAGATATTTATTGTTTTAAGCTACTAAGTTTGGGGCTAACTTGTTACACAGCCACAGATAACTAATACAATAATTCCCAGTGCAGGATGGCATTGAGCCCTCAGCACAACCTTGGGAGGGAGAGACTGTATTACTAATATGTTCACATTTTACAGGTAAGAACATCTTCAGTCTCAAGTGCTATGACCTGCCCACGGTCACTCACAGGCTGTGAGTGGGGACCCAGGAGTCCAACCCTGGGGACCTCCTGGAGGCCCTGCTCTCCCAGCCCCCAGTCTGAGTCCCCTCTGTCCTCTTCCTCTTCAAGGAGTGATGATCTCTCACTGGAGCCTCCGGAGAGAGTGGAAACAGGGAGGCTGGTGAATTTGCCCTCTAGGGACAATTTGCAGGGCTTGGAACAAGAGCCTCCACTTCCACTGAATCTGTCTTTACCACAGAATCTACATGGAGTTACCCGGCTAAGGGGTTGGTCTTCCAGGAAAGCCTAGATCTCTCTCACTGGGCTGATCCCACCCTACGGGCAGAAGATCTGAGCCTCAGGGGGAGGTGGGTGCTCGACCAAAATCAAGCAGCTGATAATGATAATGACCTCCAAGACTGAGGGTTTGCCCACTCCTCAGATCATCAAATAAGGAAGAGCGGGACCTCCCTGGTGGTTAAGAATCCACCTGCCAATGCAGGGGACACTGGTTCGAACCCTGGTCTGGGAAGATCCCACATGCCGCGGAGCAACTAAGCCCATGCGCCACAACTACTGAGCCTGCGTTCTAGAGCCCATGAGCCACAACTACTGAGGCTGTGCGCCACAACTACTGAAGCCCACGCACCTAGAGCCCATGCTCCACAAGAGAAGCCACCGCAATGAGAAGCCCGCGCACCACAACGAAGAGCAGCCCCCACTCGCCGCGACTAGAGAAAGCCCGCGCACAGCAACAAAGACCCAACGCAGCCAAAAATAAAAAATAAATAAACATATATTTAAAAAAAAGGAAGCGCTTGGTAGAAACGATGTTGGCAAAGAATGATAACAACAAAAATGATATCGGATGCCCACCAAAGCCTTTCTCTGGGTTAGGCAACAGGATGAGGCTTCCAGAGCTTCTCTCCTCTGAACAGCTTTGTGTGTCAATGCCCAGGGGCACAGACAGCGACTACAATGTCTGTCTTTCATTGACAATTTACGGTGAGCCAGACAGCAACCCTTTTTCATCCTGCCGGGTGAATTTCAAGGCAACGATGTTTCATAATCCCAAATGGTGGAGCCAGGGAAATCACCATCCCTGCCCTGGGAACCAACTAGTGGGGCCCTAGGGTGGTGCCTGGGCTCCTGGGGTTCAGCAGCCGCTGGGTCCAGGATCTCACCTGAGCAGGTGCTCGGACAAGTGAGGCCTGAAGGCTCACACCCATCTTGTGGGTGGTCCTGGAGATAATCTACGGTTGGTGAAACGAAACCTTGAGGGGAGGAAGGTCCCTGCCCCAGGTCAGGCAGGAGATCCTCCAACCATAAGGACCTCCAGTTGGAATCCCTAACTGCTCAGACACCTTGGAAATAAGATCTCGGGGAACAATAATCCAGTGACAGCTTCCCACGAGGTACGTCCTATTGTCATCTCCACTCCACAGAGGAGGAAACTGAGGCTCAGAGAAGCAGAGTCCCTGATCCCATCACACGCGTCAGTGGCTGAGCCAGCACCAGCCCCCCCAGCCTGCGCCCTCTTGACCACCAAGCTACATGACCTCTTAGGATGGGATGCTCACCACAGCCCCGCGGAGCTCAGATGCCCATTTCTCAGATGAGGAAACTGAAGCTGAGAGAGGTTCTGTCAATTCTCGAGGACACACGGGGGCGAGTGGCACAGCCAGGAATAGAAACCAGATATCTGGGCCCCAGAGCCCTGCCCTTGACTCCCCAAATCTACTTGGGGTCCCCCAAAGCAGGATGAAGCCAGCCCCCTCCTCTGTCACTGCTGCCCAGGCCTGTGACATGGGCTTCCCGTGAGTCATCTGACTAGATCACCGTGGCAACTTGTCATTGTCCCCACTTTGCAGATGAGGAAACTGAGACTCAGAGTGACCTGGCACAGACCCACGGGGCTCCACATCAGCCCAGCCAGACTCCACCCCCAGCTTTGTCCAGCTGGAGACAAGGAGCTGGGTGTCGTGCTCCTCACCCAAGATTGGACCTGGGAAAAGCCAGAGCCTCTGGGGAAAATGAGGTCCCCAGGTAAGCAATTCACCGCCACTTTATCCCCAAATCAGTGCATTCCCAGCCCCCTCGGGCAGTCTCATAGTCTCCCCTTCTTCCCTCCTGCTGCAGCCACAAAACCTTGACTCTCTGTGTGCTTGTGTCTCTTCAATTCTATTTCTGTCATTCATCCATCCATCTGTTCACCAAATATGTAGGCATCCCACATACCAGGCACTGGGAGGAAATCAAGGTTCAGTGGGGTAGATGGGCAATGAGTAGATAAACACACATGAAGAGACAGTTTCAGGCTGCGGTAAGTTTTAAAGAAAATACAACAGGGAGACGTGCCAGGGAGTTGCCCTCAAGCTCTGAAAAGCCCCCCAGCCCTGGAAGCTGGAGGGCTTGTTCGTGTCACCTCCCCAACAAGACGCCCCTGAAGCTTCTGGAACCCCCATGCCATGGGCCAGCTCCCCCTGTCCGTCCACAAACATACCACACACACACACACACACACACACACACACACACACACACACGCACACACCCCGCCTGCCCCACTGCAGTCACAGCCTGCACCGTTCCCCCAAACATCAGGACGGACCCTCTGATCCATGTAGGATTCTCCAGAAACATCACACACTCCTTCTCCACCCCTGTGCCAGACAGTAAAAACACAGCCACGAATAAAATGTACCCACCTTCTGACCCTTCCTGCCCCCTCCCTCGCTCCCCCTTCCTCCACCCCCTCCGCTGCCCCTGCAGACACTCACCTTCAGAAAGTAGGGATGTAGCTCTCCTGGTGGCCTGGGATGGAGTAGTCAGACAGCAGAGGCTGAAGGAAATGGGTCCCCTCACATGGGGAGATTTTAAGCCCTGGCTGGGAGTGATGTCATTTGCCGTGGCCTGGATCTCAGAGGGTAATCCTGGCCCGGGTGGGGACTCAACTGGGCGCCAGGAGGTGACATTGGCGGGGAGGGGGAGGGGCACCCGTCTGCCTAATCCCCTCCTCGCCTCCCCACCTCCATGACATCTTGGCAATTAGGGCTGATGGGGAAGGGCGGCCCCTGGTCCCGCCTGTGATCAGGAGTCCCCATTCCTCAGGGAAGTTCTTCCTGAGGTCTAATTGGTGTCCCTCCAGCTTCGGCTATTTTCCCACCAAAGAGGAAGGAGAGCGATGTTGGGTGTTCCTGAGAGATCATTCAAGATACGAGGGTCGCGGGGCTTTCTTCTCTCTCTCTCCTGGGTCACCCTTTCTCTCCCCAGCAGTCTATCTGCCCACTAAGTCATCTCTGCACTGTCCCATTGTTTTCCTTTCTGCCTCAGTTTCCCTTTTTCCTCTTTCTTTCCTCAGCTTCTATCACTCTTTGATATCAACTTCTCCCATCTCCTCTTCTCCCCTGGGCTCTTCCCTCTCTCTCTCTCTCCTTGTATCATCTCCATCTCTATCCCTATCTGTCCCTCCCTCCCTCCACGCCTTTGGTCTTCATTTGGGGTTTCCGTGCCTCAGTTTCTCTTTGCTTTGAGCCTTGGGTTGTGCCACTGCTGCCCGTCTGCCTGTGTACCCCTGTCTCATTCTCCAGCCCTGGGTCTCTCTGTCCCTGTCTCCTGTCTTTCTGTCTTGGTTCCTCTTGTTGTCTGTCTCTCATCCACTCTCTATGCAGCCCTGTCCTTGTTTTGGTCTTGGCCTCTGTCCTTGTCACCCTGTGACACCAGTCTCCCCTACGCCTCGCACTAGTACCTCTCTCCTTTATCCAACCTCTTAAGCTCGAATCTCTGTTCTTGTTTCTCTCTCTCTCTCTTTCCCTGCCTCTTCCTCTGATTCTTGCTTTCTTTCTCTCTAGCTTTCCCCCTCGTTTCTTTCTCCCTATCTTGGTACCTCTCTTGTTCTGTACTTCTGACTATCCTTGTTTCTGCCTCCCTCTGAATTTTCTTCTCTCTGTCCTTCTCTGGGTGTGTGTCTCTCTCTGGATGTTAATATCTGCCTGAGCTCCTGGACCCAAATGGGTCTGTTCTCCATCTCCATCTACCCCAACATCTACCTACGTGCATGAGGTCTCCGTAATCCCGCCTTGTGGCTGGGTCATTGTGTCTCACCATAAGGGGCCCTTTCTTCCTTCACCCCCCTCCTAACCCCCTGCTAGGAGAGATTAAGGCCAGTAGCCTGGCTGGGGAATCAGGGCCGGTCTCATTAGCTTGAAGAGCCAGGGGTGACAGGGAGAGAGGGAGGGGTTGCCTGACCCTCACTGGCGGGCCAAAAGGCTACTGATGGGAGGATCCAGTCCTGTAACAGACCCTCCTGGCCCACCAGAGAAGGGAAGGAAAGCTGGATGTCAGGGAGAGGAAGAAAGAACAGGTCCTCAAAAGCCCCCAGGGGAAAAGGTGTCAGCTTCTCTTAATCACCTCCCCCGAATTTTCCTACCCAGAGGCCCACCAGGCTGGGAGGGTGTAGAGAGCTGGGTTTCAGGTCATGCACGTGGCCCTGGGGTCAAATAAACTGAGTCTAAATCCAGGCTACTCCTCCCCTGAGGCAAATAGCTCTTTCTTTTCTCATCTACACCCATTGAGCAACTCAGGAAGAAACCTTGGCAATCAACCTTGCCTTCTCCCTTTTTTCCTCACCTCCCTCCCCACTCCCAGCTTCCCCCCCCCACCCCCAACCAATCTTCCCATAAATCCTGTCATCTCTTCTTTCAGCTACTTGTTCAGCTGAAAACTACAAGACACTGCTGGGAGAAAGTAGACTCGTCCATAGCGACATATACGGGCGGCCCTCTGTATCCACAAGTTCCGTATCTGCAGACTCACAACCGAGGATCAGAAATACTTGGGGAAAAAAATTTTTTTCCAGAAAGTTCCAGAAAGCAAAACTTGAATTTGCCACGTGCCAGCAACTATTTACATAGTCTTTACACTGTATTTACAACCATTTACAAAGCGTTTACTTTGTGTAGGTATTATAAGTAAGCAAGAGATGATGTAAAGTACACAGGAGGACGTGCATAGGGGACATGCAAATACCGCACCGTTTTATATAAGAAACTTGAGCATCCTTGGATGTATCTGTGGGGGACTTTGAACCAACCCCTCGTGGATATGGAGGGATGACTGTATCATGTTCATGGATTGGAAGACTGAGTATTAAGATGTCAATTCTTCTCAAACTCATCTTTATTTTTTTATACAATTTTTAAAGGTTTCTTTCCATTTATAGTTCTTACGAAATATTGTCTATATTCCTCGTATTGTAGAATACACCCTTGAGCCTATCCTATACCTAATAGTTTGTACCTCTTACTCCCCTACCCCTATTTTTCCCCTCCCCCCTTCCCTCTCCCCACTGGTAACCACTAATTTGTTCTCTATATCCATGAGTCTGCTTCTTTTTTGTTATATTCACTAGTTTGTTGAATTTTTAGATTCCACCTATAAGTGTTATCACACAGTATTTGTCTTTCTCTGCCTGACTTATTTCACTTAGCATAATACCCTCCAGGTCTATCCATGTTTTTGCAAATGGCAAAATTGCATTCTTTCTATTGTATATATATACACCGTATCTTCTTTACCCATTCATTTGTTGATGGCACTTGGATTGCTTTCATATCTTGCCAATTGTAAATAATGCTGCAACGAACATTGGGGTGCATGTATCTTTTCAAATTAGTGTTCTTCTTTTCTTTGGATATATACCCAGAGTGGAATTGCTGGATCATATGGTAGTTCTAGTTTTAATTTTTTGAAAAACTACCATACTATTTTCCACAGTGGCTGCACCAATTTACATTCCCAAAATAGTGTACAAGAATTCCCTTTTCTCCACATCTTCACGAACATTTGTTATTTGTAGTCTTTTTGATGATAGCCATTTTGACAGTGTGAGGTAATATCTCGTTGTTTTGAATTGCATTTCTCTGATGATCAGCAATGTTGGGCAGCTTTTCATGTGCCTGTTGTCCAGCTGTTATATCTTCTTTGGAAAAATGTCTATTCTGCTCTTGTACCTTTTTTTTTTTTTTTTTTTTTTTGGTACCTGGGAGGCATGTGGGATCCTCCCGGACCAGGGATCGAACCCGTGTCCCCTGCATCGGCAGGCAGACTCTCAACCACTGTGCCACCGGGGAAGCCCTCTTGTACCCATTTTTTAATCAAGGGGCTTTTTAAAATATATTGAGTTGTGTGAGCTGTTTATATATTTTGAATATTAGCCCCTTATTGGTCATATCATTTGCAAATATTTTCTCTCATTTGGTAGGTTGTCTTTTTTGTTTTGTTGATGGTTGTCTTTGCCATGCAAAAGCTTTTAAGTTTAATTAGATCCCATTTGTTTATTTTTGCTCTTATTTCCTTTGCCTTGGGAGACAGATGCAAAAAATATATACATATATATTGCTACGGTTTATGTCAAAGAGTGTTCTGCCTATGTTCTCTTCTAGGAGTTTTGTGGTTTCCAGTCCTACATTTAGGTCTCTAATCCACTTTGAGTTTATTTTTGTATATAGTGTGAGAAAATGTTCTAATTTCATTCTTATACATGTGGCTGTCCAGTTTTCCCAACACCACTTATTGAAGAGCCTGTCTTTTCTGCATTGTATATTCTTGCCTCCTTTGTCATAGATTAATTGACCGTAAGTGCATGGGTTTATTTCTGGGATCTCTATTCTGTTCCATTGATCTATGTGTCTGATTTTGTCCCAGTATCATACAGTATGGTGACTGTAGCTGTATAGTCTGAAGTCAGAGAGTATTGGTCAATTGATTTTTGACAAACGTTCCAAAGCAAGTCATCAGGGAATTCTTTTCAATAAATTGTGCTTGAACAATTGGATATCCACATTTAAAAAAAAAAAAAAGAAGAACCTCAATCTCTCCTTCATACAATACACAAAAGTTAATTTGAGATCACAGTCTTAAATATGAAAAGCAGAAGTATAAAACACCTATAAAAAAAAAGAGAAATATTTTCTTGACTTGGGGGAGCAGGCAAAGATAGATGGGACAGAGAAAGCGATAACCATGAAATAGAAAATTGATAAATTAGATTTAATCAAAATGGGAAAATTCTACCCTTCAAAACACATCAAGTTAAAGAAAATCCTAGCCACGGTCTGTTAGAAACTATTTGCAAAACATATAGCTGGGGGGCTCCCCTGGGGGGCTCCCCTGGGGGGCTCCCCTGGTGGCACAGTGGTTAAGAATCTACCTGCCAATGAAGGGGACATGGGTTCGAGCCCTGGGCCGGGAAGATCCCACATGCCACGGAGCAACTAAGCCCATGCGCCACAACTACTGAGCCTGCGTCTAGAGCCTGTGAGCCACAACTACTGAGCCCGCATGCCACAACTGTTGAAGCCCGCGCACCTAGAGCCTGTGCTCCGCAACAAGAGAAGCCACCGCAATGTGAAGCCCGCGCACCGCAACAAAGAGTAGCCCCTGTAGCCCCTGCCCGCCGCAACTAGAGAAAGCCCACGCACAGCAACGAAGCCCCAACACAGCCAAAAATAAATAAATAATATAAATAAATTTATTTTTAAAAAAATGTATGGCTAGCAAAGACCTTATATCCAGAATACATAAGAAAGACTCTTTCAACTCAATAATAAAATAGCTGGAAGAGACACTTCACAAAAGTTATACCAATGGCCAATAAGGGCATAAAAAGATATTCAACATTATTTGTCATTAGGGAAAGAAAAATAAAAAGCGCAATGAGATATTACATATGACCAGCAAAATGGTTACAGTGAAAAGGATCATCACAAATGTTGGTGAGGTTGTGGAGCAACTGGAACTCTCACACCTTCTGGTGGGAGTAGGATGGTGCAGTCACACTGGAGAACTGTTTCGCTATTTTCTATAAAGGTGAACTGTTTTAACCTTATAAGTTGATCCACTTCTAGATATTTATCCAAGAGAAATGAAAACCTATGTCCACCAAAAGACCTGTACAGAAACGTTCATAGCAGCTTTTTTTTTCATACTACTTCCAGATGGGAAACAACTCAAATGTCTACTGAGCTGTAAAAGAACAGAGTGTGGGGCTTCCCTGGTGGCGCAGTGGTTGAGAGTCCGCCTGCTGATGCAGGGGACACCGGTTCGTGCCCCGGTCCGGGAAGATCCCATCCGCGCTGGGCCCGTGAGCCATGGCCGCTGAGCCTGCGTGTCCGGAGCCTGTGCTCCGCAACGGGAGAGGCCACAGCAGTGAGAGGCCCACGTACCCCCCCAAAAAAAAGAACAGAGTGTGACATAGTCATAAAATGCAATACTACTCAGCAATGAGAAAGGAACATCCTACTAAATGTACAACATCGTGGATGATTCACAAAATCTTTTGCTGAGTGAAAGAAGCCAGACACAAAGAGTGCATACGGCATGTAATATTGTGACTTATAATAAGAAATATATATTTGGTCTTGGTACCATTCCTCGCACAGAGCTCCTAAAACCTTTAGTTCCTGTGATGAGAAAGATAAAGGTGTCTTTTGTTACGATAATGAGGCAACCTTCAGAAAGCCCTAGGTGACTTAAGGATGGGCTGATTGCCAGGGGAACCAATCATGGGATTAGAGGATTAAACTTTCAGTCCCCTCCTCCTCTCTAACGTTCCCCACCCACCTACCCCCTCCTAGGATGTGAAAGGAGCTAGAGATTGAGTTTAAATGCCAAGGACCAAGGACTTCATCAATCATGTCAATGCAATGAAACCTCCATAAAAACCCCCAGAGGATGGGATTCTAAGAGCTTCGAGGTTGGTGAACTAGGACACATCTATGTGCTGAGACGGTGGCACATCCCAAACTCCACCGGTACAGAAACTCCTGTGTTTGGGAGCCTTTTGGATCTCGTGATCTGTATCTCTTCATCTGGCTGTTAACATCCTTTTATAATAAAAGAATCTAGTGAGTAAATGTTTTCCTGAGTTCTGTGGGCCCTCCCTAGCAAATTAATGAAGCCCAACGAGGGGATGATGGGAACGTCCGATTTATGGCTGGTAGGTCAGGAGCACAGGGGACACTCTGGACTTGAGATTGGTGCCTAAAGGGGATGAGGGGGACAGTGTTGTGAGCTCAAGACTTAGCCTGTGGAATCTGATGCTGTGTCCAGGTAGGTAGTGTCAGAATCGTGTTAATTGGTTGCTAGTGTTGGAAAACACCCATTGAACTGTATAATTCCAAAGTTCAAGGACGAAGCACATTGTTTTTAATCAGAAAATCATTGTCAGGGACTGGGGCAGGGGTTGGTTGGTTGTGGATAGATAATGGAGTTTGACTGCTTAGTGGATACAGACAGGATTTCTTTTTGGGGTGATGAAAATGCTGTGGAATTAGATAGTGGTGACGGTTGCACAATCTCGGAAATATACTATATAAACACCACTGAGTTGTACACTTTCAATGGTGAATTTTATGGTATATGAATTAGATCTCAATTAAAAAAAGAAATCAGAAGAAGCAAGTTGCCTGGAGTGCAGAAGGAGCATTGACTGCAAAGGGGCATGAGGGAATTTTGGGGTGGTGCAAATGTCCTGCATCTTGATAGGTCTGAGAAGGGTAAGCATTTGTCAAAATCCACCAAGCTCATCACTTAAAATATATGCATTTTAATGTATGTAAATTATGCCTTTATTTTTTTTAAAGGTGTTGGAGGAAAATATCATCTCCAATCTAACTTTTTCCTCACCACCTTGACTGCGTGTAGCCTAGACCAGGAGGATGGCAGAAGCTTCTCTTCCCCGCCGCCATAGCCTCAATCTTCGTCAGTTCTCTGCTCAGGATCGGGGCATTAACTCCTCCCACAATTAGAAGACAATCCACCCTGTGCCCAGCTCTCTGTGACCTGGCTTCTAACCACTCACTCCCCTTCTGTCGCCCTGGCTTCTTTCTGTCCCCAAAACTAGCCAAGCACAAGGAAGGAGCCCATCATGGCCCACAAGACAGGGTCCCAGAGCAGCTGCGGGTGGACAGCAAGAGAAAATCAGGGACACTGAGGGAGATAAAAGGACTGAGAGATATAGTGAGATAGAGGAGAGGTACAAAGACAGAATAAATATTCATTTGTTCAACGACGGAATGACCAAGAAGGAAAGGTACAAAAGAGAAAGAATCTTGGTGTTTGTCAAGGGCCCATGATTGCAGCAGGAGGGAATGGGGTTAGACTGCGGGGGTGGCCCCAGGTAGTGTGAGATGCTGGAGGACACTTGCATCAGGTCACGGATGAGTTTCAGTCTCAGCTCTACCGCAAGATTGAGGGCCCCTCACACCTGCACCCCCATAGCTGCCTAACACATTCACTCAATTTTATTTTCTGTAAAATTCTTATCACTGCCTTGTCTCTTGTCTGCCCCTCTCATGGGAACGTGGGCTCCAGGAGGGCTGGGATCATATTCACCTTGTTCTCAGCTGTATTCCCAGCGCCTGGGACAGTCCCAGATGCATAGTAAATGCTCAAGAAATTTGGATGGGATGGATTAGTGGTGGAATGAATGGCAGAGGGGCAGAGGCAGGTAGAGACGCACACAGGGAAGTTGTGGTGTGGTTTTACCAAAAGGACCAGGGACTCATGGTTGCAGAAGAAGGGAGTGAGATTGGGATGCCGGATGCTTCAGGGATCACATTATCGCTGAGCTGATTACTTTGGGTTCTAACTAGCCCATGAATCCAGGTTTCCCCCACCTCCCATGTTAGGAAGTGAGGGCATCCATCCCAGCTCCTTGTCCCCAATGGACAAGGGAGCCACCCAGGCCTGCAGAGAGAGGGTGAACCAGCCAAGTCGGGGGAGTCTTGCCAAGGGCTGATGTGAAGCCTACCCTTTACTCACTGTATGGCCTTGGGCCATTCACATAACCTCTCTGGACCTCGGTTTCCTCATCTGTAAAGTGGGGACAATAACAAGTTACCACCATAATCCAGTCAGATGAGCCAAGAGAAGCCCATGTCACAGGCCTGAGCTGCTGTGAGTGCCGGGGAGGGGACCGGCCTCATCCTATTTGGGGGGATTCCAGGTAGATTTGAGGAGTCAAGGTCAGGGCTCTGGGACCCAAGATATCTGGGTTCTATTCTTGGCTGTGCCACTCACCCCTGTGTGTCCTTGGGAATTGACAGAACCTCTCTCGGCTGAGAAATGGACATCTGACATCCGTGGGGCTGGGGTGAGCATCTTAAGAGGCCATGTAGTTTGGTGGTCAGGAGGGTTCAGGCTTGGGGGGCTGGTGCTGGCTCAGCCGTGGCTCTGTCACTTGTGTGTGTGATGGGACCTGGGACTCTGCTTCTCCGAGCCTCAGTTTCCTCCTCCGTGGAGTGGAGATGACAATAAGACCTACCTCGTGGGAAGTTTTCACTGGATTATTGTTCCCCGAGATATTATTCCCTAGGGCCTGGATGCCGTGTCTGAGCAGATGGGGATTCCAACTGGTGGGTCCTTATGGATGGAGAACATCCTGCCTGACCTGGGGCAGGCACCTTCCTCCCCCAAGGCTTGCTTTCTCCAACTGTAGATTATCTCCAGGACCACCCACAAAATGGATGTGAGCCTTCAGGCCTCACCTGTCCGAGCACCTGCTCAGGTGGGAGCCTGGACCCCACAGCTCCTCGACCCCAGGGCACCAACCGCACTGGTTGGTCCCCAGGGCACGGATTGTGATTTCCCTGGCTCCACCATTTGGGATTAGGAAACACCATTGCCTTGAAATTCACCCAGGTTGCAGAAGACTTAAACAGACATTTCAAAAGTGAGTATAGGGCTTCCCTGGTGGCACAGTGTTTGAGAATCCGCCTGCCAATGCAGGGGACACGGGTTCGATCCCTGGTCCGGGAAGATTCCCACATGCTGCAGAGCAACTCAGCCCGTGCGCCACAACTACTGAGCCTGCGCTCTAGAGCCCACGAGCCACAACTACTGAGCCCACGTGCCACAATTACTGAAGCCCGAGCGCCTGGAGCCCGTGCTCTACAACAAGAAAAGCCGCCGCAATGAGTAGCCCCTGCTCACTGCAACCAGGGAAAGCCCGCGTGCAGCAACAAAGACCCAATGCAGCCAAAAATAAATAAATTTTTTTTAAAAGTGAGGATAGTAAATTGTCCATCAACTCACGATACAGGATGCAGTTTCATCAATCATCAGAGAAACGGAAATTAAGACCTCACTGTGATGTCTCTATACCACACCAGAATGCCTAAAATGGAAGGCTGACAATACCATGTATTAGGTAGATAAACAGAAATATATGTGTGTAATGTTATATATATCATAATTACATTATAGATCATATGACATATTATATATATTACATTAATATATTTGCATTTATATCTGTGTATGCAGATATATGGTGTATGCAGGTGTATGTGTATGTCTATACTTACAAAATATTCTTTGGGCCCAATAGCGATGGCAGAGCCTGTGGTGCTGGACCAGGCCATAATGATATTAACCCTGTAGTGAATGGACCATAAGGACACACAGGGGCTCCAGAGGGACATAGGGATAAGGTCTCCAACCAACCCAGTTTTCTTGGGACTGTCCCATTTTAGCACTGAAAGTCCCACATTCTGAGAACCCCTGAACCCAGTCAAGTAGGGAGGATTGCTCCCCTATTTTGGGGAGGGGATATTGACCAAACTCAGGAGTTTATTTGGGTAGAACAGCTAGAACCTCCATACTGGTGTGTATACTGGACGAACTGTCAGCTTCAGCGATGAGGATTATCAGCTCAGGTCTTCAGAGGAGGAAAACTGAGACGCAAACAAAGAAGACACACAGAAACACACGCCTTGCACAGAGACACACAGTGGTGAAAAGAAACGATATTTGGGCCATGGCTTCTTTGCCCGTTGAAACCAATGTCCTCGACAGCCCTGCTACATGCAATTCAGAGTCTTAACGGGACTTTCACCAGGACGTACAGACACAGCCCAGGGCCTCTCCAGCCTTTGAAATTTACTGAGGACCCAGGGAGCCTGGTGGAGATTGGTTATATCAATCGCTATTTACTATATTCAAAGTTAAAACGGAGGCATTTGAAAAATATTTTTAAATTTATTAAAAATGTATTTTTTAATTTTTAAAATTTATTATTATTATTTTTTGGCTGCGTTGGGTCTTTGTTGCTGTGCGCGGGCTTTCTCTAGTTGTGGCGAGTGAGGGCTACTCTTTGTTGCAGTGCACGGCTTCTCATTGCGGTGGCTTCTTTTTGTTGCGGGGCACAGGCTCTAGGCGCCCGGGCTTCAGTAATTGTGGCATGTGGGCTCAGTAGTTGTGGCTCTCGGGCTCCAGAGCACAGGCTCAGTAGTTGTGGCGCACGGGCTTAGCTGCTCCAGGGCATGTGGGATCTTCCTGGACCAGGGCTCGAACCTGTGTCCCCTGCATTGCCAGGGAAGTTCCAAAATATATTTTAAATACTGTATTTTTTTAAAAAACGAATGCTTTCCTTGAACACTCCAAAGCTGAGCTAGACCTCGGGGCTCTGCAGAAGATTGCTGGCAGGTCAGACCCTTCCAGAACATTCCCTGGCCAGGAACCTCAGGTCATCTCTCAGAGCCGTGGTCAGACACCCCCAGACTCCCACACATGTAACCCCTTTCCCTGCCTCCAGAACTCCCTGTTACTCCCAAAGGGACAGAGAGGGGAGAGTGGGTAGGAAATCAGGATACAGGCTCGGGATACATTTTTTGAAATCAACCACGTTGGAACCCTCCTTTCCCTTTAAATGTTTCCTTAACAGCCAGGGAGTGAGCATGTGCCCCTCTGCCCCCCACCCCCCACCCCAGGCCTCCCCTGCTTTCTGGTCCTCCCTCCCCTCGTCTCCTCTGACGCCCTCCTGCGGCCACTCTGGCCCCTGGGTCTCCACACAGCCGGTCCTCTGACCCTGTCCTGGTCCCATTTAGCAAATGATCCAATCCTCTTAGGCCAGGCCGGCCTCAGCAGAGCAGGGAGAGAATTAGATCAGATTTGGGAGGGGGACAGTCATGTGACGGACTGTGGGGGAGGGGAAGGGACAGACCGTCGGGACAGAATGAAAACTCCTGCTTAGTGAAACCCCACGACGAGGGGGTGTGAGGCTTCTCACACACTGAGACCCCTAGGAAGAGGCGGGGCTGGGGGGGGGGGTGGAAGGGGGGCGCCGAGGGGCAGGGAGGGCACCTGGGAGCCGAGATGTCTTACTCCTCATCCTGGGAGTTTTCCCACCTTTGGCTGTCACCCTGTGGTTACCCAAGAGCCTGACACTTCTGCCTGCGGCTTCAGACCATCTCTCCTGTCTTTAGGGACCCCATTTCCTCCTCTAGAATTATTCATTGTTGGCATGTGTGTTTTTATGGGACAGATGTTGGCAGCCTTTGGGCTGCCCTCAGGAGCGCCCCCAAGCCCTACCCCCATTCCCCCGCCCCCACTTTCACCTCCCTACCTCCCCGTCTGCAGGCTCCTCTTCTGCAGAGAGCCTCAGGAATTCACAGATGCCACATACCATGTTCTTTCCAGAACCTTCTGAATAGGGCAGGGATGAGACATCAAGAGGAACTTGTGGAGGCAGAAAGCTGTCTGGTCAGGGAGTCATTGTTAGGTTCAACTCTTCCCGGGCACTTGGCACTTTGCTGGGAATTTTCGCAACTCCTCCCCCACCAGATTAGACCCCAGAGCTTGTTACGCCCCCGAGGGGTCCCTCCTTTCCAAGCTCTGAGTTCACTTGTGACATCTTTTGCTGTGGTTCTTTGAGTAGCTACGTTCTATAAAGATACTTCAAACATGGAATTCTCGAATTCGTTTCTGCTCCTATGTTTCTGGGAGCCCCTAGTTGCCTTTTCATCAGCCAATCAATAGGTCACCTTGTTTTATGTGCGTTTCTGTTTAAAGACACTATATTTACCATATATTGTTTATTCTTTCATGTTGAACATGTGGCCAAGCAGCATTGTCGTTCGTGCCTGAAGGAAGCTTATCTCGAACACATATTTTCTCTGTAAGACACATCACTGCCTTCTGGGAAGGAACAGAAGACAGCGCTTCAGTACTATGCTTAGCGGCATTTTAAACAGCGAAATCGCTAACAAAAATAGCACACGACGGGCTTCCCGGGTGGCGCAGTGGTTGCGAGTCCGCCTGCCGATGCAGGGGACGCGGGTTCGAACCACCCAGCAATTCCACTCCTAGGTATATATCCCAAAGAATTGTAAAGCAGGGACTTCAACCAATATTTGTTCAAGCACTGTTCACAATAGCCAAGAGATGGAAACAACCCAAGTGTCCATCAACAGATGAATGGAGAAACAAAATGTGGTATATACATACATAATGGAATATTCTCCAGCCATAAAAAGGGATAAAGTTCCGACACACACTACAGCATGGCAGAACCTTGAAGACATTCTGCTTAGTGAAATGAGCCAGACACAGAAGGAAAAAATACTGTCCGATTCCACTTATAGGAGTTAATCAGAGTGGTCAAGTTCACAGAGACACAAAATAGTGCAAAGGTTACCAGGGGCTGGGGGGAGGGTGGAAAGGGAGGTTATGTTTAAGGGGTACAGAGTTTCTGTTGGGGATGATGAAAAGGTTTTAGGTATAGAGAGTGGTGATGGTTACACAATACCGTGAATGTAGTTACTGCCACTGAATTGTATACTTATGAATGGTTAAAACGATATTAATATTATAAAATCTCACAATTTTCAAAGCACAAAAATACCTCCAAAATGCGGCCCCAAATAGACCTCGAAAAGGGTACCTGTTTATACTATAAGGGCTGAAACAACAAGGCAGAGTGTCCCTGTGTTCCAGGTCGGCTGCGAGCACACGAGGTTGGCCCCTCGAACTTTTCACAGCTCTGCACACGTCTGCAAATAACGAGAAAAGGAGTCTTCCTTTGGGTGTTACGAAGAAATTTTACCGAGTAGGCAAATTGGCAAATAGGGAATCTGCAAATAGACTATATTTCAAGAATGAAAGAAGAGGCAGAGAGCAATGTCTAGAGACCTAGAGAAGAGCCCCAATGATGGAAAGACAGGCCAGGAAGTTCTAGAAGGCAGAGATCAAATCCCCCTCCCCCATCTTCTCTCCATCTCCCCAGCATTGTCTTCAAAGCTCAGCTTGCTCTTTTAGTGATGCCTCTCTGTTGCAGAGAGCGGGAGAGGTCTTGCCATCTGTGGGCATCTCCCAGGCAGGAGGCAGAGATAGATCAACCAAACTGGGAGGGCCAGATGCAGGGCTTGCCCGGGAAGCGGCTGCAGAGGAGATCAAGTAATTGATAGATAGGGAGAGAGCCATTGTTTCTGTTCTGATTGAATCAAAAATAAAAGAACTACTTTTTTCCTCCTCTTAGCACATATTTTTACCGACTCCTTTCCCATCTCTGTCTCTTTTGCCCAAGGGGATTCTGGGCCGTAGACGACCCTCCCCATCCATCTGAATCTGGGAATGGGACGGCAGTCTGGGAAACCCAAGGAGGAACCCTCAGGAACCCCTGCTCCCCCAGCTGTCCCTGGGTGGGCTCTGCCCTCTGGATTTCCATCCAGCCCTGGGATGAATGAGGTCAGAACAGAAGGCAAGACAACCACATGGCCCCAGGCGGCATCCAGAGACAGAAATTGGCCTTGTTTTCCTGCTTGCAAATGAAAAAATAATAATAGTTAAGCAGTAGGAAAGAGAGAAAGTGAGCGTACATCATTCTCCATAGCCCCTGGGTAATTCATTTTTACTGGGTGTTTTGTTGCTGTTGTCAATGCAGATATATTATGGATATATGTTGTGGGGTGTGTGTGTGTGTGTGTGTGTGTATAGTATGTGCTAATTGACTGTATACACTCTCAGAAATGAACAGTGTGTCTGAGACATTACTCCAGGTCAACAACTGCACACCCATCCAATCACACACCATTAGTCATCAACTTTGAGTTTTTCTCATTCTAGGAGATTCGGGAGAAAAAAAAAAAACCTAACAAGAACTCTGTCCTGGACACATTTATTTTGGCAAAAAGATACACCAGGCAAACAACGCAAAGACTACACCGGAAATCAATCGTTACTGAAGGTTCTACCCCTCAGTCCTTTTAATTGTTAATTAGAATTCCACAGTCTGAAGTGACCAAGAATTATTGATTCTTTCTCTTATTCAAGGACACAGATTGATCCCATTAACTCAGCTGATTGGTAGTTCAAGAAAATATCAATATATTCGTAGATGCTCACAGTGGTCAAGAATCCTCCCAGCACAAACCTCTTCTTGATAAAAACCAAAGGGGGGGCTTCCCTGGTGGCGCAGTGGTTGAGAGTCCACCTGCCGATGCAGGAGACGCGGGTTCGTGTCCCGGTCCGGGAAGATCCCACATGCCGTGGAGCGGCTGGGCCCGTAAGCCATGTCTGCTGAGCCTGCCCATCCGGAGCCTGTGCTCCGCAACGGGAGAGGCCACACAGTGAGAGGCCCGCGTACCAAAAAAAAAAAAAAAAAAACAAAAAACCAAAGGGTACTACGTTCATTCGCTCCTATTCAATCTCACCAATTCAGTTTCCAAAATCTCCAAAACTCTTTTACCAGCCTTCATTCCATCAGCAGTGAGAGAAAGACACATTCCCCATCTTGTGCCCCAACCCATCTTGATCAATCTAGTAGGCAATAAAATTGCATTCGTTTCTATATTTTTATGATAGGTATTCACATAACAAAATTCACCCATTTAAAGTATGCAACTCAATGCTCCTTAGTTTATTCACAGAGCTGTGCATCCATCACCATAATCCATTCTGGAACTTTTTCATAACCCCAAATAGAAACCCCATAGCCATCACCGGTTGGTCCCAATTTTCCTCTCTCCCAAGTTCCTGGAAACCGCTAATCCACCTTCTGTCTCTATGGCTTTGTCTATGCTGGACGTTGCCTATAAATGGAACCATACAGAGTGTGACCTTTCGTACCTGGCTTCTTTCTATTGGCCTAATGTGTTCAAGGTTCATCCATGTTGTAGTGTGGATCAGTATTTTATTCCATTTCATGGTTAAAAGATACTCCATGGTATGAATAAATGACATTTTGTTTATCCCTCCATCAATAGATGGACATTTCTGTTTAATTTCCACCTTCTGGTTCCTGTGAATAGTGCTGCCATGAACATTTCCGTATTTATACATTTTCCTAAAATAGTATCAGTGAGTTTGTCCATCTAGTTATGCTTTTATTGGCCAAATAAACTACCACACTGCAAAATCTTTGAGGGCAGGGACCTTTCTTTTCTGGTCACTCCTGCTTTCCCAGCAGATTTATGAGGCCTGATAGGGAAGAGTTGATGGATTATTACTGTATCTAACACTAAGTAGCGGTTAAAAACAATGAACTTGACCTATAATAACAACATCTAAATATTTTATTTAACTTTGAATTTGATCTCCCACGTATTTCCAGCACCATGAACTGTGAGCCTTGTCAGCTGTGCTCTCCCTTGACACCCTGACCCCCGACCCCATGAAGGTCCTGCCAAAAGAGGATGGAGTCACCCACTCAGGTGTCTGGACAGAACAGATGTCCCACCAGTTTCTCCCTGATGGTCTTTGGCTGAGGGTATTGGCAGCTATCACGAAACGTCTCCAACACCAGCCTACACTCCCAAAGCATGAGACAGCCAGATTCCCCAACCCCTCAGTTACCAATTCCTGGCATGGAGCCTATTCTCAATCTTTGCCCATCTAAACATCACAATGTTCCATTTAATCTCCTTTAAAAAGTAGGGAGGAGCTTCTCTGGTGGCGCAGTGGTTGAGAGTCCGCCTGCCGATGCAGGGGACGCGGGTTCGTGCCCCGGTCCGGGAAGATCCCACGGGCCGCGGAACGGCTGGGCCCGTGAGCCATGGCCGCTGAGCCTGCGCGTCCGGAGCCTGTGCTCCGCAACGGGAGAGGCCCCAACAGTGAGAGGCCCGCGTACCGCAAAAAAAATAAATAAATAAAATAAAAAGTAGGGAGAAGGCGGCCTCGAGTCACGTCTTACAGATCAAGGACATTACTAGATTCTCCCCTGTCGACAGCAGCGCCATCGACTGTCCTGGTGACCAATGTGTTCCCAGCTGCCCAAGAAGCAGAAAAGATGTACAATTATGGCTGAATGTTGTCAAAAAGGAGCAGGGTAAATGGCAGGACGCCCACGTGAGCAACAGAGAGTGACGTAAATCGAATAACAAGTTCTCTCTGCTTTGTTTCACGTTGTACTTGATCACTTGTTTCATTGTCATCTCCCACTGATGATAAGAAAAGTCCCCTGGGGATGAGCATATTAAGCTGTGTCCCCCCCCGACCCCAGGAGACCCTGGCACGACCCAGGACTTCAGTCTGATGTTTAGCTCCAGGTCTATGCAGCCGGGAGAGGCAGAAAGCTGGGCTCCTGAGACCCAAGATCCTGAGTCACACAGGCAATCCAGACCCAGTTCATTCATCCCAAAAGGGAAGAGGGCAGGACCCAGGCTGTCTTAACACACAGGGCTATTAGCAGCTCCCAGGAAAGGCCCAGCGAGTAGTAGCTGCTCAATAAAGAAAGGATTAATCAATGATTGCATCTCCTGCAAGGGAGTGAGTCTGAGGGTGGGGCAAGACAGGGTGGGTTCCAGGACCCTTAGGGTGTGCCCAGGTGGGCACAGCATAAAGCTGGGATGCAAGCCCCAGGCCCTGTGAGCAGAGCCTCAGATGCAGACGCAGAGCAGCAGTGAGGAGGAAGCGAGAACCCAAGTCGCTCATGGGTGAGTCTGGGCCGCCAGGAGGGCTCTGGGCCGGCGGTGGGGTTGTGCAAGGGGTGTCCTAGGGCCAAGGCTGGGAGGCCTCCTGGGCATCCAGAGAAGGGCTCAGCTGTCTGAGAGCACTTCTTGCGCTGTGCTGTGGGGAGGGCTTAGCGGAGTCTGGGGAATGGAATTACATTACTGGGGTGAGATGAGCAGAGAGCCTGGCACGCAGTGGTCCCCTGTAAACGTCAGGGTGGCTCCAGCCCTTGGATGGGAGAGGGGGAGCCCTAAGGAGTCTGTCCTGCGTGCCTTCCCAGGCTGGGAGACCTGGAGTACTCCAGGAGCTGTGATCAGGCCCATTTCAAAGCTGTGTTCACTGAGGCCCAGAGAGGTACAGGGGCTGGGGCTGAAGTACAGAGAACTTGAGTCTGACCAAGAACATCTGGTCCCGATGCCTCAGGCTTCTCCACGCACTGCCTGCCGCCCTCAGGCCTGAGCCCCCTCACAAGGCGCTCCAGCTGCTCACAAGGGCCTGGCGCAGGTAGGGAGAGGGTGCCAGGCGGGCTGGGGGCTGTTGCTGGGGCTTATGTGACCCTGCTTCCCCCTTGGCCAGGCCCCACACGGAGTTCAGGACCCCCAAAGAGGAAGCGGCAGGAGCGCACGGTGTACACCAAAGAGCAACTGGACGTGCTCAAGGAATACTTCCAGAAGAATGAGTACCCCGGCTACCAGGACCGCCTGCGCCTGGCGACCAGGCTCAGCCTAGAGGAGCACAAACTGCAGGTCTGACGCGCCGCCCACCAGGCCCCGCCCTTCCCCGCCCCCCGCAAGACGCGCTCCCACCTCGCCGCCTATCAAGTGCCCTGCCCCTGGGCCACCTTTCCGCCCTCTCCCCTCTGCAGGAGGGGATCAGCAAGGCCAAAGCGGTCCGGTGCTGCCCTGGGTCACGCAGCAAGCAAGGGGTCTCCCGGGTGCGGACCCAGGGCTGGACCCTGAGTCTGCCTCAACCCTGTGCCATACAAGCCCTCCAACCCCACCCGGCCGGGACTGACGCCCCCCGTGGTCTCCCCGTGCCCAGACCTCAGGGCCTCTGAACCCGCGAACCTCTCGGGCAGACCCGTTCCTGGCCCCCAGGCCCCTGGGTGCCCAAGCCCTGCCCCTCCTGCCCTCTGCACCCCTCCCCGGCGGCCTCCTGAACCCCAGGGGCCTCTAATTGTGTCTGGGGGGCCGAGGGAGAGGGGAGGCCGGCTTCTCACCCGGGCGGGGCAGCCTCATACCCGGGGCAGAGGAGAATGCGCGCAGCCTCTCGCCTCTTACGCCTCCTCCCGGTCCCCTGTCTCCCCAGATGTGGTTCAAGAACCGCCGGGCCCAACGCTCCCGGCTGGTGCGACTGGCCAAGGGCCGAAGCCAGAGGGCCCGCGATGCTCCCACGGACCCCGGGATCCCCTGCGCCCCCGGCCCCGCGCCTGCCCCTGTCATTGCCGCTGCCGCCGCAGTTGCCGGCCCCGCATTCCCAGACTGCCCGGGATTCCGCAGCCTGCCTCCGCGCAGCCCCGCGGGGATGCTCCCAGAGCCAGAGCCCAGCATCTCCAGCCACGGCCGGGCCATGTGGGCCCCGGCACAAGGCGCCCAGGCGCCCGTCCAGGCTGCTTCAGCCCCGGCCCCGGCCCCAGTCTGGCCTCTGGACCCCTACGACCCCAACTTTGGCCCAGATCCTTTTCCAATTCCAGATTTTACAGTGGTATTTTCACCCCAAGACCCCTCCCCCGGATCCCCCTCTCCCTTGATGTCTGGGTTCCGAAAGAGAGATGAGTCTGTGGATGAGAACGACTTAGACCCCAAGCGGTTACTGAACTTATAGGGTCATACCCCGCGGGGTCAGAGGGGACTAGGGCGTTGGGGGCCTGCGCTTGGCGCCCACGCGGTGCGGGAAGATATGGCTGCTTGGGGTTCACAGCCGGTTACTCTCCGCAGCGTGACTGCACCTCCCTTGATCCAGCCTGGGGAGGAGACATTTTTGTGTCACCGGTCGCGCAGCTCTGAATGTCCCTGCCCCCGCGCCGTTATTCGGGGCGCCCGTGGGCATTTCTGTCAATGCCTAAGTGAGCTGTGGAATTGCTGCTCGCGGTGTATGTTCCGGTTTCGCGGACGCTGCCGGAGAACTTCCTATGCGACCTGAACCAACATCATTAGCTCAGCGCTCCAGCCCAGCCTGTCGGCCGTTTAGGATTTGAGACTTTTTAATGTTTGCCGATCTGCCGTCTTGTGGCTCCTTTGTAGTTTTAATATTGATGTCTCCAATGATGGACAAGTTAAGCAAGATCGTCTCACGTGTTAATCGGACACTAGAAATACTTGTAAATTGTCCTTTCCCCCCATTTTTCTTAATTTGTTTGGATTTATGTGTCTATCCCTTTTGGTGGTTAAAGTGTTGCAAACATTTTTCCGATGTGTATTTCTTCTATAAGTAGAATTTCTTTATTTTAATGTTGTGTATTTCAGTGCCTCTCATTATCTTTTGTGATGAACCAGTGTTTTTCTTTCCTTTCCATCAGTGGCAAGCTGATATGCTGTAAAACAGTAAATTTATTTTTAAAAAATTTAAAATGATTTTCACAAGATATGCCCCCACTTTCAGGTTGACATAAAAGTTTATAAAAGCTGAAGTTCAAGGTCTACTTGCCTTGTCACATACTGAAAACGGTTTACAGATAACATCGGTCTGAGATCCCCAGGCTACTGTTTTCAATATAGCTCAGGGCTTTGGGGGGGCGGGTGGAGTTGTTCTTTTCCCTTCTAGCGTTAATGCTTTTTCTTTTCTCTTGTTTAAGACATTTCATTATCACATGGTTATAAAGATATTGTCTTCTTCTCTAAAATCTTTACAGTTTTAACTCCCATATTTTGGTCTTAAAACATCTAGACTTGATTGTGGATGTGTAGTGTGAGATAGGGATTTCTTTTTGGTTTTTCCTCATGGATTTCCAATGGTCAGTTTATGGAGAGGCTGGGTGATTTGTCATAAGTCAAGGGTCCAATCATAGATGGATAGATATCTACAAAGTCTTTATTTGGGGTCCATGGTCCTTATAACCTTGCACCAATTTCATGTTCCCTCTGTCTCCGGTTTCTCTGCTGCTCTCTGTGGCCATCCTGACCCCTGGGTCTCCCCACAGCCAGTTTTCTGGCCCCGTCCCGGTCCCATTTAGCAAATGCTCCAATCCTCTTAGGCCAGGCCGGCCTCAGCAAAATATAGTGAGAATTAACAGGGATTTAGAGGTCCACATGACAGTCTGTGGTTTGGAGGTGGAGAGACAATTGCCAGGATAGAATGAGACCCTTTGTGCTTATCAGAGAGACCCCGGTAGGAATGGAGACAGAAAAAATACAAAGACCCCTCCAGGAGACTGAGGGGCAGAGAAGGAGACAGATCAGAGGCAGAGAGAGGGGACACAGCAGGGCAGAGAGGGGGAGATGGAGGCGGGGCAGAAAGGAGAGGAAACTGAGGCAGCCGAGTCTTGCTTTCAAAACCCAAACTGGCAAGGTCCCCACAGCCTGTGTCACTCCCCATGTGACACCTGCTGCCCTTTATACTCTAATACCCTTACAAAAGGTCCTTTAAGGCCAGCAGCCTAATCCCTTGCCTACAGGAGGTCACACCAAATATCACAGCACTCAAGTGCCTTTCTGAGAAGACCTCAGGCATCTGAGCTGAGCGTGAACAAGGCTGCCCAGCCGGAGACCACAGCCCTTAACCCCTCTGCTCTCTCGAGTTTTACCAAGTCTATCTGCTTCTTGGACCATTCAGAGAAAGCCATGTGGACAGCGGGACATCCATGACGCTTTGGGTAACAACCACCCGGGGGTGGGTGTGAATTACACAGAGTGTGTCATTTACACACTGGGCACGGAGCCTGATACACAGGAAGCGCTGAGGAAATGGGCACCCTTACTCTTCTGCCATGTAAACAACTGCCCACCCCCACTTCCAACTCTTCCCTCTTCTGACTCACCCGTCTTCCACCTCTCTGCCCTGCGGAGACCCATGCTTCCCCTCTCCTCTTCCTCTCTGGTCTCTCTCCCTCCCCCACAGTCCCTGGGCTTCTCCCCAGCAGGTTTCTTTGGCCATGACCTAGTCTGACTCACCACGTGGCCCAACCTCTTAGGCCAGGCCAGGCCAGCACCTGCAGAATCTCAGTGTGGTCAGAGGAGAGCTCAAGGGGACATGGGACATATTGGCAGATGATGTCCAAACCTTTCTCAAACCCCCGCTTCCTTGGTGGCCATGAGACTGACATTTCAGCTGTCAGGGTCTCTGGAATGCCCTTCCCAACATAAGTCCCGGGGAGATGCTCTCAGGAAGAGAAGATGAAGCTGCAGAATCTCCTTTCCCTGATTCATCTGTGATGACCTGAGTAGTGGATGGAACATGTTGTTGATATTCAGAGACATACTCGGTTGCATTTGCATTTTTAATCAAAACTTCATGACACTTATCTCCAAACTCAATAAGTTGTGTACATTAAATATATACAGTTTTTGTATATATTTAATATAAAAGAGGTTTATGAGGAGTTGATGGAATCCTAGTTCTTTGCACAATGCCTAGCACATACCACTGGGAACTCCAGACACTGTTTCTTCTGTCTCTCAGTTCCTCCATCCCTTTTTTTCTCACACCCTCTTCATTTATAGTTTACCTTATTTTATTTTTTAAATATGCATCCAGGACTTCCCTGGTGGCGCAGTGGTTAAGAATCCACCTGCCAATGCAGGGGACACGGGTTCAAGCCCTGGTCCGGGAAGATCCCACATGCTGCGGAGCAACTAAGCCCGTGCGCCACAACTACTGAGCCTGCGCTCTAGAGCCCGTGCTCCGCAAGAGAAGCCACTGAAATGAGAAGCCCGGGCACCGCAACGAAGCCCCCGCTCGCCACAACTAGAGAAAGCCTGCACGCAGCAACGAAGATCCAACAGAACCAAAAATAAATAAAATTAAATCTTAAAAATAGATAAATAAAATAGAATAAATATGTATCCAGCGACCATGCAAATACTGCTAACCTTCACGGCCAGGGAGCATGTCCCCTCCCCCTCCCCCTGTCGTCCGTGTCCCCCTGCCCCGTCTCAGGTGGGGGCATCACTCACTCTTCTCTGCCCCACTGTCTCTCTGTCTCCCCATTCCTCTACCGCCCTCCTGTGGCCATCCTGGCCCCTGAGTCTCCCCACAGCCGGTCCTCTGACCCTGTCCTGGTCCCATTTAGCAAATGCTCCAATCCTCTTAGGCCAGGCCGGCATAGGAGAGAGCATTAGAGGGCTCAAGAGAGCAGGGAGAGAATTAGATCAGATTGGAGAGAGGGAAGGGAGTCATGTGACAGGTTATTTACAGAGGTTGGGAAGAGGGGGTGGACAGACATGACAGGGCGGACAGCCCTGGCGGCTACCAGGATATAACAGAAGCTTCTCCTGCTTGTCTAACAGACCCTGTTAGGGATAAATACAGAAGCGCACTGAGGAAACAGGAGCGGAGAAGGGACACCGAGAGGCAGAGGCACTGACCAATTAGAATGAGTCTCTCCCACTCAAAGACAGGTGGGCAGTGTTGGGCGTCTTGACCCCTGAGAGCCTGGAGATTTTGTTCTCTCTCATCTAGATTGCTAAGAGTACAGATTATTGTCTCTAAAATATTATTTCCCTCTGGGAAGTAACCCGAGTTTTGGCGTAAAGGCTGGCTCCAGGTCAGAGGCAGGAAAAATCAAGGCAAGCCTAGAACATCTTGTCGCACCGAAAATATGAAGCTCTCCAGGATGACTGGGGTGCTGTCCAGAGACTTGGGGGCCAACTTGAAGAAGCCAAAGTTGGAATTATTTGAGCTTCAAAAGAAGAATGTCAGGGACTTCCCTGGTGGTCCAGTGGGTAAGACTCCGCACTCCCCATGCAGGGGGCCTGGATTCGATCCCTCATCAGAGAACTAGATTCCGCATGCATCCCACAACTACGAAGTCCGCATGCCACAACTGAAGATCCCGCATGCCACAACAAAGACCCGGCACAGCCCAAAATAGATAAATTTTTTTTAAAAAAATAAAGAAGAAGAAGAACGTTAGCAGCAGATTGAAAGACATCAGATACGTAAAAACCCACAGGTTCATAATGGTCCTCAAAACAGAAAGAAAAGGGCTTCCCTGGTGGCGCAGTGGTTGAGACTCCGCCTGCCGATGCAGGGGACACGGGTTCGTGCCCCGGTCCAGGAAGATCCCACATGCCGCGGAGCGGCTGGGCCCGTGAGCCATGGCCGCTGAGCCTGCGCGTCCGGAGCCTGTGCTCCGCAACGGGAGAGGCCACAACAGTGAGAGGCCCGCGTACTGCAAAAAAAAAAAAAAAAGAGAAATCCGTTGAGGCTCTGATTTAAACATTGCTAAAGCAAGCAGGATCGTGTGTGTCTCCTGCCTTTCCTGCGAAAATTGTAATTCAGAGTAAACAAACAGCTAAACAGAGGTTTCTTCCTTGTAGAAGAGTTACAGCCAACAAATAAAGAAGAAATTATGGAATCAGGAAATCTCTTTTTGCATCTCCTGTGAAATAACGGGTTTAGGCCAGTGTTGCCTAATAGAACTTTCTGGAATGATGGAAATATTCTATATCTGCACTGTCCAATCCAGTAGCCACTGGCCACAAGTGACTAATGGGCACCTGAGATGTGACCACTGTGGTTGAAGGACTGAATTTTTAATTTTATATCATATTAATTAATTTAAATAGCCACAGGTAGCTCTGGGCTACCATACAGGATGGTGAAAGTAAACGGTCATCACTGGATGATGGACACCAAACCATCTGCCCTATGATTCTCAAACCTGGATACACAATGGAATGGGGGGGGGGGCTTTAAAAATAGAGATGCTCACAGATGTTTATATCAGTTTTATTCATCCTGGCCAAAACTTGGAAGCAACCAATATATCCTTCAATAGATGAATGAATACATAAACTGTGGTACATTCAGATAATGGACTTTTATTCAGCACGATAAAGAAATGAGGTACCAAGCTATGAAAAAATACGGAGGAAAACTTCATGCATATTGCTAAGTGAAAGAAGCCAATCTGAAAAGGCTACATGTTGTGTGATTTAACTATATGACATTCTGGAAATGGCAAAACTATGGAGATAGTAAAAAGATCAGTGGATGCCAAGGGTTAGAGGGGCGGGAAGGGTGAATAGGAGGAACACAGAGGACTTTTAGGGCAGGGAAACTGTTCTGTATGATACTATAATGAATACACGTCATTATATATCTGTCAAAACCCACAGAATATACAACACCAAGAGTGAACACTAATGGAAATTACGGACTTTGGGTGATAGAACGTGTCAGTGTAGCTCCATCCATTGTAACAAACGCACCACTCTGGGGATGTTGGTAGTGCGGGGAGCCTGTGCATGTGTGGTGGGGAGGGGTGTAAGGGAAATCTCTGGACTTTCAGCTCAATTTTGCTGCAAACCTAAAACTGCTCTTAAAAGAATAAAGGCTGTTTAAAATTTAAAATACAGATGCTGCCTTAAAAAACTAAAAATAGAGTTACCATATGACCCAGCAATCCCATTCCTAGGCATATATCCGGAGATGAAACCTCTAATTTGAAAAGATACATGCACCCCGATGTCCATAGCAGCACTGTTTACAATAGCTAAGACGTGGAAACAAACTAAATGTCCATCAACAGATGAATGGATAAAGAAGATGTGGTATGTATATTTATATATACAATCGAATATCACCCAGCCCTAAAAAAGAATGAAATAATGTCATTTGCAGCAACATGGATGGACCTAGAGATTATCATACTAAGTGAAGTAAGTCAGAGAAAGACAAATAGTATATGTTATCGTTTATATGTGGACTCTAAAAAAATGATACAAATGAACTTATTTACAGAACAGAAATAGACTCACAGACATAAAAATCAAACTTACGGTTACCAAAGGGGGAACGGGGGAGGGATAAATTGGGAATTTGGGATTAACAGATACACACTACTATATATAAAATAAAGAACAAGGACCTACTGTTAGCACAGGGAACTATATTCAATGTCTTGTAATAACCGATAAGGGAAAAGAATCTGAAAAAGAATATATATATATATATATATATAGAATCACTATGCTGTACATCTGAATCATTGCAAATCAACTATACTTCAATTAAAAAATAAAAATTCTAAAAATAGGGACGTTGACCCCACACCTGGGGGTTCTGAATTAGCCTGGGTGCGGGCTGAGCACGGAGAGTGTTCAAATCTCTCCCCAGGTGATTCCTGTGAGCAGCCAAGGTTAGGAAGCACCTCATTTAGGTAAAGGGCTGATGGAGAGCTTCATAACCAGGGAGAGTAACAACCTCCTAAGACGGGCATTATTAAATAATAGAATAAAAACAAGGGGGAAACAGAGAACAGGTTTGGAGTAAAAAGATATCCAAGGAACATATGGGACAAACACAATGTGTCTATCTTATTTGGGAATCATATTCAAACAAACCAACTGTAAAAAGGCATCTTTGTCATAATCAGGGAAATTTTAAAATGGACCAGGGATTGATTATGTGATATTCAGGAATTACTGCTAATTTTGTTAGATGCAATGATGGCCTTGTCGTCCTGTAAAAACAAAAATTAACCCAAAAGAATGGAAAACGGGTGTTCAAACAAAAATTTGTACATGAATGTTCATAGCAGTATTAGTCACCATAACCAAAAGATGGAATCATCCCAGGTGTCCATCAAAGGATGAATGCATGAACAAAATATGGTACATTCATACAACGGAATATTATTCCACCATAGAAAGGAATGAAGCACTGACACATGCTACAACATGGACAAATCTTGAAAACATTATGTCAAGTGAAAGAAGCCAGCCCCTGGTAACCATGAATCCACTCTCTGTCTCTATAGATTTGCCTACTCTGAATATTTCATACAAATGGAATCATGCAATATGTGTTCTTTTGTGTCTGGCTTCTTTCAAATGGTAAATTTTATGTTATGTGTATTTTACTTCAATTTTTTTAAATGGCAGGAGGACAGGCACAACAGGAAAGTGTGCTGGCAGGGTGCCTTCCTCTTTCTTCCTGCTTTGAATGCAGATGTGATGCCTGGAGCTGCAATGGTCATCTTGCCACCACGAGGCAAAAACCAAGTGGTTGAAAACCCAACAAGCTAAAGAAAGGAGAGCGTGAAAACATAGAAAAATTCTGAAACCTTGATTACATTGTTGAGCTGACTACCAACCTTAAGGCTTCTTAACAATAAATATCCTTGAAGTTTTAAAAAAAGGGTGTGTGGGGGGGATGGAGCTGCCTGTCATGAGGTGCTGCAAAGTGGAGTCGGCCGAAGGGTTAAGCTAAGAGGACAGGAGGACTCAGTCTTTTCCCTGGATGGAGAGAAGTGAGGAAAGGCAGGGAGCCATAAGAAGCAGTTCTGAGTCAAGGAGGGAAGAAGGAGGCAACAGAGGCACTGAGGGTAAAATCTATCACTTTGCACATGACCTTAGTCATGCCCAATCCCAGCCTGGGGTTGCCTTGATCCCCCACTCCCTTTTCTCTTGCTTCCTCCCTCTACCAAATCTTCACCCAGAGATGTGAGGTCACTTGTCTGAGGTCCCACAGCCAGCAAGTGGTGAAGCTGGGACAGGTAGGGGTCCAGAGAGAGAAAGGATTTGAAAAGACAGAAGATGTATTTTTCCCTCTTCCTGACTTCTTTGAAAAGTGTCATGTCAGGGAATTGGTGATTTTCTTTACACTAAATCTCAATGAGCGGAAGTGATTCCATGGTCCCATATTGATTCCTAGTGATCCGAGGTGGTGTGAGGAAGGTGCAGTTCTCCTAATTGGTCACACGGTGTCGCTGTCGGAAAAGAAATCACTGTTTCTCCCGGTTCAGGCTTCCAGGGATGCGCTTGCTGAATTTTTTCTTATTTAATTTTTGGCTGCGTTGGGTCTTCGTTGCCGCGCGTGGGCTTTCTCTAGTTGCGGCGAGCGGGGTCTACTCTTCGTTGCGGTGCGAGGGCTTCTCATTGCGGTGGCTTCTTTTGTTGCTGAGCATGGGCTCTAGACACGCGGGCTTCAGTAGTTGTGGCACGTGGGCTCAGTAGTTGTGGCTCGAGGGCTCTAGAGCGCAGGCTCAGTAGTCGTGGTGCACGGGCTTAGTTGCTCCGCGGCGTGTGGGATCTTCCCGGACCCGGGCTCGAACCCGTTTCCCCGGCATTGGCAGGCAGATTCTTAACCACTGCGCCACTAGGGAAGTCCCCTCCTTTTCTTGAAGATGTGAATTGTCTTAGCCAAAACTGTTAAGCCAAAACGGGATCATAGCATTTTCTCTTTCTCCTCCATGCATAAGGTAAAATTAAAATAAAAGGACTGTGGTAGATACTTTTAGCGCTTACCATTTTTTCCAGCTCTCTTCCTCTTCCTGACTACAGTCCCCAGGCACGTTCTACAGGTGGGCAGGGCTGTGTGACCGTTCTGGCCAATGGGCTGCAACTAGAGGTGACGGGCGTCACTTCCCGGCTGATGTCTTTAAGAGCTAGCACGTGTCTCTTTGTGCTCTTTTCCAGCCACGCGGACTAAGGATGCTGTGGGTCCAGGTGCAGCAACAGGAGAACAGTGTCCATCTGTCTAGATCTGCACTATCCAATAAGATAGCCACTAGCCACAGTTGCCATGAATTTGAATGTGTTTAAATAAAGTAAAATGAAAATTCAGTGCCTCAGTCACATCCACCACCTTTCCAGCTCTCGAAAGCACTACGTGGTATGTGCCCAGTGGCCGTGGTGTTAGAGCAGATACAGAAAAATTCCATCACCACAGAAAGTTCTATTGGACAGTACTTCTCTAGGCCACTGAATGGGTGCAGGGAGGACAGTTGCCCTGGAGAAGCCTTTGCATGTGTTGCATTAATCCATTGAGATTTGGGTTTGGTTTTGTGTATTTCCACTGAAGCATAACCCAGCCTAGCCTGACCCACCAGATTTCTTGCTTAAACAAAGGATTTGAGAGCCTTATGTCATCTACTTCCTTTTTTTTTTTTTTTTTGTGGTACGCGGGCCTCTCACTGTTGTGGCCTCTCCCGTTGCGGAGCACAGGCTCCGGACGCGCAGGTTCAGCGGCCATGGCTCACGGGCCCAGCCGCTCCGCGGCACGTGGGATCCTCCTGGACCGGGGCACGAAGCCGTGTCCCCCGCATCGGCAGGCGAACCCTCAACCACTGCGCCACCAGGGAAGCCCTGTCATTTAAATTATCAAATGGTGGCATAATGTGACTTGGCTAAACCAAATGGAGAGCTGAAGATAACACCATGCAGACTCCAGCGGGGTTAAGATCAAGCTCCATCGAGGCTTAGCTGCTCACCAGCCTCTCTCTGCGGTCTGTCTCCGCCTACCCGGTTTAGATCTAAACCTCCAAAGAACTGTTTTACTACGAGACCTGTCAGAATCATTAGAAATGAAGACGTGTGGGGTCTTTGTTTCTCGTCGCTATTATTTTTGGTTGTCATGGGAGTTTTCCCAGGTGTCACTGGGAATGGACCCATGGAGTACAGGCACAGTCTCATGGGTCATCAGCATTTGTCTTAGGGGAGAAACAATTTCTGTCCTCGCAGAACGAGCGGCTCAAGGTTTGAGAGTTCATCGGGTTAGAATTGTATTATATTTGAGGTAAGTGTGGACTTCATGACCATCAAAAGCATTAAGAGTTCCTCAATTCTGAGGGAATCTAACGGTCTTCATGTGACCTTCTGCCAGGAAGGTTATAAAAAAAAATCATTGCTGTTGACCCAGCTGTTCCACTCCTAGGCGTATGCCCAAAGGAACTGAAAACGGGTGTTCAAACAAAAACTTGTACACGAACGTTCATAAAGGCACTATTCACAGTAGCTAAAAAGTAGAAACCACCTAAATGCCCATCAACTGATGAAATGATAAAAAACAAAATGTGGTCTATCCATTTAGTGGAATATTATTCAGCCATAAAAAGGAACGAAGTTCTGATGCCAGCTACGTCACCATGACATGGATGAACCTTGAAAACATTATGCCGAGTGAAAGAAGCCGGACACATAAGACCACATATTGTATGGATCCATTTTAACAGGGAAATCTATAGAAACAGAAAGTAGATTGGTGGTCGCCCGGGGCTGGGGATTGGAGGGGTGCTAAAGCATGCGGGGGTTTCTCTCTGAGGTAATGAAATGTTCTGAAGTTGACTGTGGTGACGGTTGCAAATATCAGTGAAAATACTCAAGAACACTGTACACTTTAAATGGGTAAATTGCATGGTATGTAATGTCTCGGTAAAGCTATTTTTAAAGGAAAAAGTTATTTCTGAGGCTGTGATTTTTTCTAATTTTCAGACACTTCTCCTATCTTTTGCCCAATGACTGGTCTCTTCCAGCTGTGGTTTCTTAGACGTCTCCAACTTAGAAACCTTCGAGATGGGACTTTTGCTTCCAGGTGATTCTTTGTAGTGTCTAGTATATCTCCTCACCTCACCCAGGCCACCCAACGGCCTGGCTCAGAGAGGGTGAACGGAGGCGTAACCAGGCATGGTTCATTTGCTACAGTATTTTCCAGAGTTTTTGTAGGAGAACTGTTAGAGCTCCCGATGTGTCAGCCCACGATGAAGGTGAGAGCCGTCAGAACAAAAATACCACCCTCCTGTTTGGGGCACCTTTTATAAATATTCTAGTGGATTTTATACAGACTAAATTTTGTTCGTATGTCCTAATGATTTGAATCAACTTTTCAGGATACACAGATGCATGTAAGATATAATGGCCCTCAGTGAAAGGACTTCTGAAAGAACCTATTTTAAATTTTGAAACCTTTACTTATTAATACCCGCCAGGACGTACCCTTTACAAAATGGATCCTAAAGGTAGTTTTTAAAACCTCAGCGACTCGCACACATCTTCAGGCTCCGTAACTGTAACCAGCTGGGATAACGTCGAGACGGAGTTTTTAAAACATGAACTAACTGTGGTTTGTGCAAAACTGGCCGGTCGCCCCTAACGCTTAGTCTTGTCACGTGAAATACTAGGAAGTGGGCCCGTGAGACCTCCAGGCACTTCCCAGTGTTCTCAACAGTGGCAGAACAAGGCATCTTGAGACCCAGGCTCAGACCTGACCCCCGTTACTTCTGCCTCATTCCATTGGCCAAAGCAAGTCATGTGATCAAACCCAAAGTTAGGAGGCGAGGACGCACAGCTCATCTCTAGTGTGAGGACGGTAAAGGGGGTAAGGCATACACGCGAGGAGGGGATAAATACAGGGCCCCAGAACACAATCTATGACACCACCCAGCACCTTTCTTTCAATCACTGCCAGCTTTCTCCTGAACACAGCAACCGGGGACCCACTTCACCCTGGAGGACTCACACCAGTGATGGTTACACGCAACTCCAGGTGGCATCCAGAGACCACCGTAACCTTGGCTCTGGGGACCACTGAAAGTTCAACCCTGAAGTTAGTTACAGTTCTGTACATATCAAATCACTCATTTCCTGGACTGGAGACCAGGGGGAGGAGGTTCCAGGGTAAAATGGACACACGCAGACACAGGCACGTTTTGTTAACTTCATCAACATTTATTGAGCTGTGAACCGTTGCAATCACTGCTGAAATGTGAGACTCACCCATCCTGATCCGCTCTCAGCTTCCCCTTGAAAAGGAAGCCTGGAGCAGGACCGTCCCAAACACCAGAGGGTAGAAGGAAGACATGGCGGGGTGCAGGGAGATGAGGGACGGGGGGCGGGGGAGGAAGAAGCAGGACCAGCGTGCAAAGTTAGACTCCTGGGGACACACGCACACTCCCACACACGCAGGCAAAGACCAGGGGTGTCCATCTCTACCCCAGCCGGCAGCCGTGAGAACATCAGGGAAGGACCAGGCGTCCACGAGACATTTCAGTCCTTCCTGTCATGAAGCGTCTGCCGAGAGGGGCTGGGCCAAGGTCACTGGACTGCACAGAGAGAAGGGGGAGAGGGGGCTTCAGACTACAGGGAGAGAGGCCAGATTAAAGGGAGTCACTTCACTGACTTTAATCTCTAAGCTTTCCCTGTAATAAACTGCAACCATGAGTAAAACAGCTCTGCTGAGCTCTGTGAGTCCTTCAAGAGAATCGCTGAGCTTGATGGTGGTCTCGAGACTCCTGAAACTGCCCTCAAAAACCATGCGAACAAGAATCATTCTTCCCCCTTTCTTTTCTTACATAAGTCCCATTTTTGCTTATTTTAGATGAAATCACCCATTGGTGGACTCCTCTGGAATCCAAGCAAACCCTGTGCTGATTTAAGCAAATGCCTTGAGTTACTGACAGTCTGGAGGCAGCAAATGGTGTGTTTATGCAAGGGATGCGCCGTTTGTCTTTAGGAGTTCAAACCCCACAAAGGTGGCACCC
>NW_020175468.1:3252859-3254184 GCF_003031525.2 Neophocaena asiaeorientalis asiaeorientalis
CCCACACACAGCCAGCTCATGCAGCTTTGGAATTATGAAATTCTTGATTTTCTTTTTTTAATCTGGGGAGACTCACTTTTCAGACCTGCACAGGAGGCAAGACATTCATATTTTTGTACTGCTTTAATTCAAATTTGCGGGTCCAAATTCCCACTGAAAGCAACCTCGCTCTGCTCTAGTGAGGATAAGAAATGGAACTTGAGTTCAAAGCGTTTGAGAACCAGGCTCCTGGTGCAAAGCATGCTGGGGGCAGGTACCTGGGTCCACAGTATCCTGGCACAGGACACTCAGTGCTAGCACACCGTGGGGTGGGAACTGGCACTCAAGCCTAGAGGGGGGCAGAAAGTGCTTCTAGGCTCTCAAAAGCCAGGAGCCAGAGCTTGGTTATGGCCTAGGTTAGTAACCAGGGCCCAGTTCCAGGACAGGTTGGGTTTGGGTTTCATCTAGAACGTACAGGCTTGAAAATTGAAAAGCAGGCTCAGAAAGTGCTGAAAAGCAGTTGTATGGTCCAGAGAACAACATGGAAACCGCTACTTGTTCTGGTATTGGGCTGGACACTAGTGCTCGGGTCTGGAGCACGTTAGGAACAGGAGTCGTCAATTGTCGTCTAGGCGCCGGGTCCCCCTCACCTCTGCCCTCAGGGCCCATTAGGCCTGAGCCAAAGCGGCTTTGATGGCAGCCACCAGCTTCAGAAACTTGCTCTCCGTGTCCACGTAGCCATCGCCTCCCTGGAGAAGGGAGGAAGAGGCGAGGGATGAGCTGGGACCAAGATGCCAACCCCAGTCCCAAAACCCCACTAGCCCCAAATGGGGCAGAATGGACAGACAGACATACCTTCTTGGAGTGAACCAACTTCCCCGCTACCAACACTTCAAAGAAACCGGTGACCTGGGGCGTCCCCTCGCCGCACTGGGGAGAGGGAGAGGTGTTGGCAGGGCTGAGATGCCCTCTTGGGGACACCCGCCGTTGCCCAAGGAATGGAGAATGGGGGCGAAGGGTGGGGCTGACCCACACCACCCCCACTGCCATCCAGGGCTGAAGGACGGACATGACCCATGTTTGACTCCTTCCCCATCCCCAGGACCCACGATGTCCAGGCGTCCAGGAAACTCATCTTCTAACTTCTTCCTAAGCTGAAGATACTGCAAAAGGGGGTGGGAGGTCACAACAGGGGTCCACAGGAGCCATGCCAGCTAGCCCCCCTCCCCCATCTTCCAGGGGTGCCTCTTGGGACCACTCTGCTTACCTTGGACTTGTAGCCTCAAGCGCCACTGGTGGGAGAGTGTCCAAGAGAGTGGGTCCCGGGAGAGAGAGGGAGACGGTGG
>NW_020175468.1:3254217-3308517 GCF_003031525.2 Neophocaena asiaeorientalis asiaeorientalis
AGCGAGGCACAGACACCCTCAAGAGAGAGGAGAGACACACCCGAGTGTTGGGGGGCAGCACACAGATGGGGAGGCAGGGGCACAGGAAGGAGTGAGCCACCCACGTGAGGAAATTCAAACAAGGGGTGACAAGGAGAGGTCACAGCATGAGGCCGAGCAGAGGCGGAGGCAATGGAGAGAACTGGGTTAGGACAACTGCTGAAATAACAGCTCCACCCCCGCCCGTCCAAGGGAAACCATTATTCCTGGATCCCCAAGGCCCTGCCAGGCCCGAGGATGAAATTTAAACGCCTCCCCAACCCCCCACGGGAGGCTATTTTGGAACTGGAGTCTGGTGCACAGGCCCCCCCACCCCACCCCGGGCCTCAAAATTTCACTTCACCCCCTGCGTGACCGAGCGGCCAGGGACACCACTAATGCTGTGACAGATCTGAGCCTTTCATAACCCCCTCTGGACATCTCACAGACATGACAGCCAGTGGACCCAGATTCGGGTAATCTGTGATCTGCAGCCTGAACCTCGAGCTACCGACCTGCCACTGCCCCACTCCCAGCCTCAGTTTCCTCACCTGTAAAATGGAGCTAGACACACACCCTCCCCCACCCCCACTCAAGGGGTTTCCGGGAGAGGAAATTCACTTAACATGTATTTATTCAGCGCCTACAGGCCAGCATGCCTGTGCATGCCAGCACGGTCCTAGGGGCCAGGGCGATCAAGCAGTCTACAGGACAGAACATTCCCTGCCGACCTGGCACTTTTTCACTCTGAACGGAACAATCAGATCAAATGTTTAACACCCAACACACAGTATTCCCTCCGCGGTAACGTTAAGATCACTCCCTCTACAGACGGGAAAAGCGAGGTCAGAAAAAGACTAGGGTTAATAGCGAAAGGCATCCACTGTAGGCATTCAAGTCCTTGCCAAACGCACGCCGGAAACTTCTCGAACCTTCTCGACTCTGGCCGGCCCCACCCCACGACTGTTCCAGGTACTAGGGGAGGGGAAACCGAGGCGCCGACGGAACCTCCTCTCCCATTACACACTGACCCCCACCTGCTCCCCACACTGAGTCCCGGAATCGGGGGGGTTAAAACAACACACACGTGTCGCAGTTCTACCTTTTGTGACTGAGACATCTAGAATGTTACAAACTGGGGGCGGGGAGGGCAGAGAAATCAACGCCCTCTGTTTCCCACCCCTACGGAATCCTTTTCCCAGTGGAAGGATCCCCATGGGTCCTGCCCGCGATGTCCCCAGCGCCCAGCTCCGCTAGGACAGGGCGGGGCCCGGGCGGGATTCGAAGAGGGGACCTCCGGCCCTCGTGCTCACCAATAAACGACTCGAACGGGAACAGCCATGATTCCGGACCGGAGCATCCGCTACAGTCCGAACACCCGATCAGCACTCCGGCGAGAAAAGGCGACGTGGGAGCCCCGAGGCGGAGCATGCGCAGAGAGGCCTGGTACTGGGCGCTCCACAGAGCGGACCAACGCCGCGGGGGGGGATGAGGGGAGCAAGGCCCCACAGCGGGGACGAAGGGGGCTCTACGGCCCACCACCACCCTGAGGGCCCCGACGCAAATCTCCCTCCTCTCGCTCTGTGAGGCCAGGGAGCATACCGGCAGAGGGAGTCCCGGGAGAAGCCTTTGCGCGCCCCCTCCCGGATCTCCCCCTCCGGCCTGGAATGGTATGGCCTCGCGGGGCGGGGGTTCAGGGCCAACTGCTACTAGGAGGAAACGGAAGTACAAGCGAAGGCGGTGGTTTTGCAGCGAGGAAAAGGATTTGGGGTACTCAGGGCAGACCCTGAAGCTGGGGTTTCCAGTGAGCGCTCCAGGGCCCCCGCTGCCTTATTAAAGCCTGGCATCCGCACCCGGGCGCCCTGATCAGCTTGGCAACCCCCCCTTTTGCGCCTTCCAGTCCTCTCTGTGGCAAGAGAGTGCTGGAAGCTGGAAGCTGGCAGCTGAGTTAAAGGCTTAGGGCGCGATGCCTTTCTCTGAGCCTCAGTTTCCTCCTCCGGAAGATGGGTATAATCGCCTTCAGAGAATATTTACCCATCTAACAAATACGTACTGGGTACCTACCTGCAGTCATAGGTTCTGAAGATACAGCAGTGAAAAAATAGACAAAGTCCCTGCTCTTAGCTCTGCCCGAGGTCTTCCCACCGCAGCTTCTGTCTTTGATCTGCTGGTTCTCACCTGCTGTGACCCTGACGTCTCGGGGCACTTGGCAGACATGGTTCAAGTTCCACCCCACCTCTTTTGCTGGCTGTGTGTCCTCTGATCTCAGTGGCCTTGGGAAGATACAATGAGCCTCTGATGTAGAGCAGATAACATGTGGCTGGGCTAGTCAGTGTCCCATAAAGAGAGGTCTTTTTCAGGCTTCCAGGGTCCTCAGAACAAAAACCCAAGCCTTGGGAGTTCCCTGGTGGCCTAGTGGTTAGGATTCCGGGCTTTCACTACTGTGGCCGGGGTTCAGTCCCTGGTGGGGGAACTGAAATCTCGCAAGCTGCCCGGCTTGGCCAAGAAAAGAAGCAAAAGAACCCCAAGCCTTAGCATGCTCTTCCCCTGACTGGTCCCATTGTTCCCTTCTTGCCCCTCTCTTAGTGCCTTAGCCACGTGGAATCAGGGACCTCACCCAATCACCTGCCTCTGGGACTTTACCCATGCTCTTTCTGCCCTCTCCTACTGCCTGACCCTGTTCATCCTCCAGAAATCAGCTCCAACATATCGTAGGGAAAATTTTGTGTCATGATAAACTATACCTTCTCCATATTACATCTGTATTAGTTTGCTAGGGCTGTCATCACAAAACACCACAAACTGAGTGGCTTAAACCCCAGAAATTTATTTCACGGTTCTAGAGGCCAGGAGGCAGAGATCAAGGTGTCAGCAGGGTTGGTTCCCTCTAAAGTCTGTGAGAACCTAGCTTCTGGTGTTTCGCTGGCAACCTTTGGTGTTCCTTGGCTCCTAAGAGCACCACCCAATATCTGCCTTCACCTCCACGTGGCACTCTCCCTGTGTGCATGTCTGTGTCCAAATTTCCCTATTTACTTTATTTTATTTTATTTATTGGCCATGCCACGTCGCATATGGGATCTTAGTTCTCTGACCAGGGATTGAACCCATGCCTCCTGCAGTGGAAGTGCGGAGTCTTACCACCAGGGAATTGCCAGGACCCAGTCATTTTAGATTAGGGCCCACCCTAGGCCAGTATGACCTCATCTTAAGTAATTGCATCTGTAACAACCTTGTTTCCAAATAAGGTCACGTTATGAGGTACTGGGGCTAGGACTTCACGTATGAATCCTGGTGGGACATAATTCAGCCTGTAACAAGCCATTCAGAGTTATCTGATTCTGTGGGGTTCTGTTTTGCAACTCCATAAATTGTAGATAAGTGACATTACAAAATAATTCTTCTGTACAGGCGTGCAAATGAATTCTGTCTGGTGGAGGGACAACCCTCTCTCCCTTAGTCTGTTTGGGCTGCCATAACAAAATACTACAGTTTATAGCTTATACACAATGGAAGTTTATTGCTCCCAGCTCTGGAGACTTCAAAGTCCAAGATCAAGATGCCGGCATGGTTGAGTGAGGGCCTTCTTCCTGGTTCATAGTTGCCACCTTCTCGCTGTGTCCTCACCTGATGGAAGAGGCAGGGGATGTCTCTGGAGTCTCTTTTATAAGGGCACTAACCTCGTTCACGAGAGCTCCGCTCTCATGACCTGAGCACCTCCCAAAGGCCCCACCTCCTAATACCGTCATCTTCGGGGGAACGCAAACATTCAGACCGTAAGACCCCCCCAAATGTTTTGCCTCTATTTGCATTTTTGTTTCAATATTCCTGATCTATAAATGCGTCTGTTTGTTGATTTTCCTTTGAACCAGTCATAACACCTGTGTTAAGTGAAATCTTTAACATGTTTTCGCTTTTAGATCTGTATGAGTCATGATTTTCCCTTTTTTTCCCCAAAATTATCTTCTAACAATGCTGTCCTCAAGGAAGGCCACCCAAACCCCGCAGGCTGGCCAAGGTCCGCGTGGGGCTCCCCCATCACTGCCCCAACCACTCTGGTTGTCCCAGGTCTGACGTTTTCTCAGCACACCCAGCAAGTGGCTGGGCACAGGGCAGATGCTCAGAGGCTGTTTTGTTGACTGAAGAGTGAGAGACGCCCCCCTTCTGCCACTGAGAACAAAGAGGTCTCTGTTGCCCAGGAGTGGAGGAGGCTGGAGGCAGTAGTCATGCTTCTGGGGTTGGGAATGCATCCCTTGCTCACTCTCTCTCTCACACACACACACACAAATGGTAACACACAGCTCTCCCCCTTACCTGGCTATACAACTGCACATCCAGACAAACCACAGCCCAGCCAGAGACACAACGCAACAGCGCAAACCTCTATTCTGCTACACAATGACACAAAAACACACCAGGCTCTCCCTATACAACAGCCCAGCCCCTACCCAGCCAGGGTCACAACAACTACACCTCCAAATGCACAACTCACGCGCTATGGCTGCCGCCTCTACCCGGCCACGTGGTAGAACACACAACTGTACCCTGGACAATAACACAACACACATGTATCCGGACAGAGACACAACAGCTCACCCACAGATCCCGCTCACTGGGACACACAATTGTATACAGAGCACACACTGCTGAATTTGGCCACGGACATTGATACACAACCGCACAGCTGCACACAGAGACATGATCAGTAATGCCCACGGACACACACACACAACATTAACCTACCAATAACCCAGACAGACTCTCACTTGGATGCATCTGGGCATGAACACCATTGCACAGCCCCACACCACCCCAGGGACACACCCAGGCAGAGACACTGCAGCCCAATCACACAGCACAGGCAGACTCCCACTCACAGCCTCACAGTGGCCCACGCCCAGGCTCGGGCACACGCAGCAAACAGACATGGTCCCTGCCTCCTGGGGCTCATGTTACGGTCAGGGAGACGGACACGGGAAATCATAAATAAATAAGGATTCCTATTTATTTACAGCATAGTGAGTGCTGGGAAGAAAAATAAAGCCAGGAAGGATGGCAGGGAGTGCTGGGCTGGGGAGTTGTGTAAATAGATCAGGGAAGGCAGCTCTGTTATTAAATACACGATGAAACAAAAGCCTCCTTCGGGCCTAAATGGCAGGAAATGTGTTATCCCATTTTACAGATGGGCAAACTGAGTTACTTGGATGAGGTCACACCAGGCACAGAGCATGGTTATGACCCCTCTGTCTGGCTGTGGAGCCTGTGCTCTGAACCACCTTCCTGTCGGCAAGATGGAGAAAAGGGGGGTGGGCAGGTGGGGTGGGCCAGGTGGGATGGGGAGTTGTCAGGGACCCTGAAAGCTCCAAGGGGTGAAGGAGGCCTGGACTTCCGAGAAGCCAGGAGGTCCAGCCTCTGCCCCACCCCTGCCCCAGGGAAGACGCTGCCTGAGACTCTGTGTCTAATCTGGTGGCCCTGGAGAGTGACCTGGAACCCCATCACGCTTTCAATGTCTTCAACACCTTGATGCAGGTAAGGCTAGCGGCGGGGCACCCCATCTGACTGTCGTTCTACACGGGGCCAGGGCCTCCCTGAGGCTGTTGGCTCCTCCTTGTGCGCCCCACCCCCACCCCAGGGACGACCACTGAGCCCTCCGCAGACCGGGCCTGTCTGGGGAGGACCCTGACTCCACCATTCATGGGACCAGCGCGTGCAGAGGCCCCCGCCTGAGAGGGAGCCTGGAGCGTGTCCTGAAGCACTGACCTGACCTTGTCACTCCTCTCTGTGGGCCCCCCAGTGCCCTCTAGACAGGTCCAAACTGTTTAGTACTATTCACTCTTTCATTCATTCATTCAACAAACATTCACCGAGGCCCTGATATATGTTGTCCCCAGACGGAGAAGACCCAGAGTGGGCAGGGCTAAGTTTGGAGGCATCCAAAGGGGGCATCTGACCAGCCTGGGAGGAGGTCAGGGAGGGCTTCCTGGAGGAGGGGACTTTGAGTTGATGAGGAGGAGGGAACCTGGCAGCAGGAAGAGCAGGTCCAAGGCCTCTGTCACCGGCGCCCACCTTCAGCTTCTCCAGATCTCCCACACCGAGACCAAGCAGGGTGCCGTGCTGCACCCCACCTGCATCTTCGCCAACAGCCCCAAGGTGCTGCACACGCAGGAGCAGGAGGCCAGGGGCGGTGACGAACCGAGGTACCGTGAGCCCAGGCGGGGGTTGGGGGAAGCCCTCCATCGGGGACGTGAGGGACAGGACAGCGACCTCAGGGTGCCCTTTGCCGTCTGGGGTTACCTCCTCACTCCTCCCCACACTCTGCCTTCTCTGGGACTGCTGACATGGGACCTGCAGGTCCCAAGAGCCAGACCTGGATGGGTGGCCTTGGCAAGTCCACCCCTTGCTGAGCCTCGCCCTCCCCATGAGGTGCTGGCTGCCCTGAGCCCCGAGCCCATTCCAAGGCCTGAGGTTTTAGCAATTAGAAGCAGCACCTGCCGATAGACCCGTCCCGGGAGCCCCGTGAACTTCAGGGCTTGGTCCTACCTGGGGGGCTCCCTCAGCTTTTCACAAAGCTGCTCTGTACCTTCATACACATACGTCTTTGCATGGCCACCTGCTTTCCTCTGTCTTGTATATACCTAGGTGTAGAAGCCCTGGATCAGAGGGTGGGTGTATGGTTAACTTTTCAAGAAACTGCCGAACTGTTGTCCACAGTGGTTGTAACAGTTCATATTCCCACCAGCAGGGGCGCCAGAGTTCCAGTTGCTCCATCCTCATCCTCGCCAGCACTTGGGAGAATCAGTCTTTTTTTAAATTTATTTATTTTTTTTTGCGGTACGCGGGCCTCTCACTGCCGTGGCCTCTCCCGTTGCGGAGCACAGGCTCCGGACACGCAGGCTCAGCGGCCATGGCTCACGGGCCCAGCCGCTCCGCGGCATGTGGGATCTTCCTGGACGGGGGCACGAACCCGTGTCCCCTGCATCGGCAGGCGGGCTCTCAACCACTGCGCCACCAGGGAAGCCCTAATGAAGTCTTTTCATGCCCTTATTTCCCAGTCCTATGTCTTCTCTGATGAAGTGTCTATTTCCTCAGATCTTTCGCCCATTTTTTATTGAGTTGTCTTCTTATTACATTGTAAGAGCTCTTTATATATTCTAGATATGTCTTTTGTCAGATATCTGTTTTGCAAATGTTTTCCCAGTCTGTGGCTTGCCTTTTCCTTTCTGCAACAGTGTCTTCTGAAGAGCAAGACTTTCGTTTTGGTAAGTCCAGTGTATTTTTTCCTTTAATTATATTTCATGATTTTGGGTGTCACTAAAATTTCTTCCTCTATTTTCTTAGAGAAGTTGAAGGGTTTTATATCTTCTTTTAGAGCTTATGCTTTTTTTTTTTTTTTCTTATCTGGCTTCTCATCTTGTTCAAATCCATCACTGCCACTTGGCCTCTTGGAGAGATAAAGATTCAAGCTGCAGGCATCAAGGGGGTGAGGGAGCTAGAGTGTCAGAAGCAGTTACTATAGCAGTCTTGGGTCTGCTAGCCTTAGAAAAGTCTGTATGCAAGGTTGGCCCTCGCCTAGCATTGGGGAAATTGGCTGATAAACATTTTCCTCCACGGATATGAAACTTTCCTAAAGATAAGAATGCTCAGTCTGCCTAGACTGTATGAAACAACATGGTTTATGTTGCTGATGTCTGCTTGCTTTCTGGAAGTCTGGAATTTGGGTACATGCTGGGTAAAGGGTACCTACGTGAACAGCCTCCCCAAAACGCTTGGGTCCTGAGTCTCTAATGGACTTCTTCTCTTTTTTTTTTTTAATATTTATTTAGTTGCACCGAGTCTTAGTTGCGGCACATGGGCTCCTTAGTTGTGGCATGCGAACTCTTAGTTGCGGCATGCATGTGGGATCTAGTTCCCCAACCAGGGATAGAACCTGGGCCCCCTGCATTGAGAGCGCAGAGTGCTATCCACTGTGCCACCAGGGAAGTCCCTCTAATGGGCTTCTCTGTGCAGAAACGTTGCATACACATTGCCGCATTTTCATTGCTGGGGAAACGTGCTCAGGGTGAGCCCTCGTGGGAGGGAGTGCACATAAGGAATCTTGCACGCGGATTTCTCCAGACTCTCCCATTATGATCTGCTGCGTGTCCTACTATGTTACTATAATAAATCAACTCTAGAGAGTTCCCTGGTGGCCTAGCAGTTAGGATTCCCGGCTTTCTCTGCTGTGGCCCGGGTTCAATCCCTGTCGGGGAACTGAGATCCCGCAAACCGCATGGCGCGGCCAAAAGAAATCAATCCATCAACTCTATACGGACTCCTCTAGGACCTTCTAGCAAATCCCTGAACACGGGGCTGGTTTGGGGACCCTGACACAACTGGTAACCCTGGTCAGACCCAGAGGGAGGAGGGTACGCAAAAGAAAAAGTCTAAAACACAAACCACGCCACGTTGTTCGCTGTCCCATTGTGTGTGGGCTTGAGGGGGCTGCCAGGAATCGCTTTATGAAATTTCTACTCTACTGCACTAGGTACGGAGAGAATGGGCATTTTTCATGGATTTGGGATATAATTAATGCAAATTCCAAATGCATACTTCCACTCCTGAATGCCAGGTTTTTACATCCAACTGCCTACTTGCCACCGACAATTGGGCGTCTAACGGGCACCAGCAACCTGAGGTCCTGATTCGCCCACCCCACCTCTGGGCCCCTCCTTCTCCGGTCTTCCCCATCTCGAAATGGCAACTCCAGACCAGGCAAAAAAAAACCTTGGAGTCCATTGGCTTCTTTCTTTGTAGATCAGTCAGTGATGGTGGATTTACTTTCACAATGTATCCCGGATGTACCCACCCCTCTGCACCTCCACCTGCGGGCGCTGTTGGAGACCCTACCACCTCCGGGAAGGACTCAGGGAGCTCCTGCCCTGCCCTACTTTCCCTCACAGTCTGTTCCCTATGCGGCCGCCAGGGGGCGCCGGTCCCCACCAGCGTCTGCTCACTCCCGGCTTCATCACCCAAAGTCACTGTGGACCACAGGCCCAGATGTTCTTTCTGACCCCCTCTTTACCTCTCTGATCTTATGCCCTCCTCACTACGCTCCAACTACTCTGGCCTCCTTGCTCTTCCCGGAACAAAACTGACACGCCTCTTCAGTGGTTTTTGGGGTTTTGTGGAGTTTTTTCCTTTTTTAAAAATTGAGGTTAAATTCACATCACATAAAATTAACCATCTTAGAATGTACGATTCAGTGGCATTTGGTACATTCACAGAGTACATCCTGTATTTTTAAAAAATGGTCTTGTGGTCATTTCTTATAGGAAATGGTGGCGATGGGAGATGGGAGTTGTGTGTGTTTTAATTGTGGTAAAATACACCTAATCTAACACTTAACATTTGAAGCATTTGGTACAGTCACGGTGTTGTGCAACCGGCACCTCTATCTAGTTCCAAGACATTTTCATCACCCCAAAAGGAGGCCTGTATCCATTAAGCAGTCACTCCCCACTCCCCCCCTCCCCCCAGCCACGGGAAACCACTAATTTACCTTCTGTCTCTATGGATTTGCCTGTTCTGGACATTTCGTGTAAATGGAATCATACAATACGTGATTTTTTTTTTTTTGATGTGGACCATTTTTAAAGTCTTTATTGAATTTGTTACAATATTGTTTCTGCTTTATGCTTTTTTTTTTTTTTTTTTTGTGGCCGCAAGGCATGTGGGATCATATAGCTCCTTGACCAGGGAATGAACCTTCACCCTTTCACTGGAAGGCGAAGTCTTAACCACTGGACCTCCAGGGAAGTCCCTACATGGTCTTCTGTGTCTGACTTAGCATAACTTTTTCGAGGTTCGTCTGCATTTTAGCATGTATCCACCTCAGAGATTTTGGGTTTTGTTTTATCTTTTTATTTATTTAGCTGCGTTGGGTCTTAGTGGAGGCACGCAGGATCTTTGTTGCAGCGCGTGAGCTTCTCTGTAGTTGTGGTGCATGGGATCCAGAGTGCGCAGGCTCAGTAGTTGCCGCACGCAGGCTTAGTTGCCCCACGGCATGTGGGGTCTTAGTTCCCCAACATTGGAAGGCGGATTCTTAACAACAGGCCCACCAGGGAAGTCCCCACCTCAGAGATTTTTGCATTTACTGTTCCCACTGCCTAGAACACTTTTCCTTCAGACAGTCACAGGGCTCTTTCCTTAATTCCTTCAGATCTTTGCTCAAATGTCATTTCTTCCCTGACACCCTCTTTAAAATTGCAACACCTCCTCCAGCCCTCTGTACCCCCCTTTTCTCATGGCACTTACGCCCTTGACATTCTATGTATCTTACTTTAGTTTTTTTTTTTAAGCTGTTAGCCGTCTCCTCCGCCTAGAATGTGCACTCCGTGTTTTTCTGTTTTTTCTTCCCTCCTGGTATGTGTCCAGCATCTAAAGTGGTGAGTGGCACGTGGCAAGCACTTACTAAATACTTGTCAGATAAACGTATCTTTAAGAAAATATTTAGTAAGCTTATTAGAGAGTCTCTTATATTAATGGATAAAATTGAATGGTATAAAAAATGTAAGAATCCGCCTGCCAATGAAGGGGACACGGGTTCGAGCCCTGGTCCGGGAAGATCCCACATGACGCGCGGCAACTAAGCCCGTGAGCCACAACTACTGAGCCTGCCTCTCTAGAGCCCACAAGCCACAACTACTGAGCCCACACGCCGCATCTACTGAAGCCCGTGCGCTCTAGAGCCCGTGCTCTGCAACAAGAGAAGCCACCGCAATGAGAAGCCCGTGCACCGCAACGAAGAGTAGCCCCCTCTCACTGCAACTAGAGAAAGCCCGCGCACAGCAACAAAGACCCAACACAGCCAAAAATAATAAATACATTTATTATTTTTTTGATATCTGTGAAACAGGAATGAAAACTAGGTCATTTGTTAACACCAGGAGAATTCTTATCTGACTCTCCCTGTGATAATTCTTATCTCTTTCTAGGCGAGTACCAGGCGCTTAGAATTCAGGCAAGTTGGAGGGGGGAGAGTGGGGGCAGGGGGTTCACTTCTTTGCAGACTGGACCTTGGCTGATCAGAAGCCAATTTACATCCTTAAAGGGAAAGGGCATATTTCCAATTTTAAATGTTGTAAAGTAGGTGCTTATAGGCTCTTCTTCCACTGGAGGCAGATTTGTCCAAAGTCCCACCGAGTTTTCATCAGGCCTCTTTCATTCACATGGGGCATACTGAGCCACCGACACAGGTGCAAACGGTAGGAGGCAGGAATCTCGTGTGACATATTCTGGTGAATATGGTACCCAAAGGAACTAGGGCAAGTATTTTGGTGCGGGCTACACTGAGGAATACGGTACCTGCAGAAGCCTCGGAACTTTCCGTGGTGCTGGTGACAGGAGTGTTTATTCAAATGTCACCTCCTAGGCGAGGCCTTCCCTGACCATCCTCTTTTTTTTTTTTTTTTTGCGGTACGCGGGCCTCTCACTGCTGTGGCCTCTCCCGTTGCGGAGCACAGGCTCCGGACGCGCAGGCTCAGCGGCCATGGCTCACGGGCCCAGCCGCTCCGCGGCATGTGGGATCTTCCCGGACCGGGGCACGAACCCGCGTCCCCTGCATCGGCAGGCGGACTCTCAACCACTGCGCCACCAGGAAAGCCCCATCCTCTTTTTTAAAAATTACCTTTTTAACACAGTATAGTGTACAAATATTAAAGTTACAGCTCAGGGCTTCCCTGGATCCTGGAGGCCCTTTCTGTTTTTGTGCCAGTACCATACTGTCTTGATACTGTTCTCCATAGTGGCTGTACCAACTCACATTCCCACCAGCAGTGCAAGAGTGTTCCCTTTTCTCCACACCCTCTCCAGCATTTATTGTTTCTAGATTTTTTGATGATGGCCATTCTGACTGGTGTGAGATGATATCTCATTGTAGTTTTGATTTGCATTTCTCTAATGATTAATGATGTTGAGCATTCTTTCATGTGTTTGTTGGCAGTCTGTATATCTTCTTTGGAGAAATGTCTATTTAGGTCTTCTGCCCATTTTTGGATTGGGTTGTTTGTTTTTTTGTTATTGAGCTGCATGAGCTGCTTGTAAATTTTGGAGATTAATTCTTTGTCAGTTGCTTCATTTGCAGTATTTTCTCCCATTCTGAGGGTTGTCTTTTGGTCTTGTTTATGGTTTCCTTTGCTGTGCAAAAGGTTTGAAGTTTCATTAGGTCCCATTTGTTTATTTTTGTTTATATTACGTGGAGCTGGGAGGTCTCTTGTGGACCAGTGTCCTGAAGTTGGCTCTCCCACCTCAGAGGCTCAGCACTGACTCCTGGCTGCAGCACCTAGAGCCTTTTATCCACACGGCTGGCACAAGGTGGCCATCCCTGGTTTCACATCAACATGATCTCAGGCACAAACCTCCTTGTTTTTCCATTTTGTCTTTAAGTTACTTGTTGAAACAACCGGCCCGCCGTCTGCAGGACTGTCGCGGCTTCGGCCGCCGGGGCCCCTCCGGAGCCGGTAGCCTCAGTGAGGCCGCCCTCCCCTCGGGCTCCGGGGCAGTTCCCTGACGGTGGAGGGAAGAGACCCCGAGCCAGGAGTTCCAGCTCTGCGGAAACGCGGGCTCCGTTCAGCATGCACTCTTTATGTTTGGTTGCATGGATAAATGGATGGACCAATGGACAGATAAGTGGATGGAAATGGATGGGCTGATAAATGGATCCAGTGATGGATGGATGGGCTGAAATGATGCCTGCCAGCCCCTAGGGGTTCTGGGTAAGGTCTCTGCCTGGCAAATGGGGAAGGTACAGGACAGGGAAGGTACAGGACAGGAGTAGTCAGAGGTGAGGCCTGACACGCCTTGCCTACAGCAAAGTGACAAGAACCTTTGAGTAACTGTCTCGGCCCCTCCTGCCCTCGCCCCCACCGGGATCTACACACGCCCTTCATGGCAGGATCCCTGTCTCTCCTATGGTCCCTCTGGCCCTCGCCCTTCCATCACCTCTCCACGTCGAGGACCTCTGCCGACCCCCACCTCCGATCTGCTCCACCCATTCAGAAAGCGTTGCCCCTCGCCTGGGGGGTGGGGTCTAGCTTTTATCCCGCCTGCTGCAATGTGGTCCTTGGCGGGGTCTTGAGTAAGGGTGAGGGGGAGTTAGGGTCGCCTGGGAACCTCCAGGCCAGCCGGTTCCGGGTGTGGGCTTTCGGCGCCCCCCTGGCGGCCGTCTCTCCAGCATCTCTACTCGCTAGGGTCTAGAACTTCCGAGATCCTGCATCTGACGGTCCGCACCCGACACTCTGGGAGAGGGGCACGTTAATGTTCACGTAGGACCACGGGCGGCGCCACAAGACCGCTCCAGGTATGGTCACCAGGGGCGTCTCTGCCCTGGATCCCCGGGACAGTTCTCAGCGATCCATCCCGGACCCGACCTCCTGGCCAACCCTCCTCCCTGCTGGGGCACGTCCAGTCTCGTGGGAGTGGTTCCTCTGCAGTCCAGATTCCCTCCCACTTCTCTGGCCGCTTTTGCTGGGTCCCTTTTGCAGATCCCCGCCCGCTTCCACGCCTCCTTCCCTCCCTCTCCCACCCCCTCTCTCCTCTCCTCCTGCTTTTGTTTACTTAGCTCCCACTGCCTCAAATGCCACCAATACCCACTTGCTGACCGCCCCAGTCTCTCCCAGACCGGGCCTCTGAACTCCTGGGTCCGGCCACTTCCGCCACTTTGCGTTTTACAAGCCTGATAAGCAACTCAGGCTTGATCTGGTCAAAATTCAATACGAATTTCTCTGCCCCAAACCCCCTTTTACTTGAGTTGTCCCCATCTCAGTTGTCCAGCTTTTTACTATTCCTCCTCCATCCGTTCAGTTCTCACTCATTCTCTGTCTCCCTCTGCCTCTCCTCACCAGCCAGGAACGGGTTAGTGCTTTACTTCCTGGAACCTGTGTTCCCCAAACCATCTATGTCCCATCTCCTCATCGAGCATCCCACTTCATCCAAATGTTCCACCCAGAATATCCTCGGTGTCATCCTTGGTCTCTCAGCCAATCTGGGTGTGCAACCTCTCAGCCAATCTGGGTGTGCAACCTCTCAGCCAATCTGGGCGTTCCACCTTCAAAATGGATCCAGAATCTGACTGCTTCTCCCCTCCACTGATTCCACCCTAGTCCAGCACCGTCATCTCCCACCTGGACTACTGCAGCTGCTTTCTCGCTTCATCTCTTGCCCCCAACAGTCTGTTCCCCAACCACGGCCAGAGGGACTCTCTCTCCTCACATGGTCTGAATGGCACTGCATGATGTCGTCTCAGGTTGCATCACAGGCCTCACATCCCACATTCTCTTTGGTTCACTTGGTTTCAGGCGCCCAGGTCTCTTTGCCCTTCCTGAGGCTCCCAACCCCAGGGTCTTTGCACTGTCTGTTCTCTCCACCTGGAAACAATTTTTCCTGTCATATCTTCATTGCTGCCTCCCTTGTTTTATTCCAGTCTCTGCTCAAATGTCAATTACTAGGAGAGGACTCGGTATTTTGGAGTTAGTACCTGGGTTGGTAAGTGGGGGTGGGGACAAATGCAAGAGCTCTTTCAAAGGGAGAATGGACATGACCCGGGTAGAATCTCAAATCTGGACAAGTCACTTCCCTTGTCTGTGCTTCAGATTCCTCAATGGTAAAGAAAAAATGAGGTGGGGGGAGCACAATAACGCCTGTCACACTGGGACCAGAACAAGGACATGGGACAGAGACAGCCTTCTAATTATGGAACAATTATAAATTGTTTAAATGACATTATCATTAAAGGAAAGGGAGGAATCCATGATGTTGCCAGGCTTTTGGCCTGGGGGACTTAATGTGTCACTCTAGAGTTTGGGTCACAGGAGGATTTTAGACCATAGGTCAATTCCCCCACTCCCCCCGCCATGAACTTGTGGGGCAGGTGAGCACAAAGGGTTGGAGGTGTCCTCAGCCATCTATCTATCTGTGCTCCTGCCTCATTCATGGAAGGCTGGGCTCTCTAAGTGGAATGGACAAAGTTCTGCCTGGCCCCTGACTCTTAGCAACTGTGTGGTCTTGGGTAAGCCCCTTGCCCTCTCTGGGCCAACATCTCTTTGGATGGCAAATGAACACAGCAAAAACGTCACAGAAATGGTTTAGTTTCTTGCAGACCTCGGAAAGCTCTTAGAATTTTAAAAATTACTTTCCTGAGCGTAAAAACAATGCATCTTGGGCAGGGATCAGAGCCTAACTAGAAACCACTCCAGGTGTTTTAAACAGGAAGGGATTTAATACAAGGAATCAGGTGCTTACAAAACCAAGGGAGTCTGGGGCAGCAGGCTCTAGGCTGGGCCCCAGGGATAATGCCCAGGATGGCTGCACAGAACCCACCTGCTTCCAGGGAACCTCTGGGCTTCAAGAACGCCCGGTACTTGCTGTGACCCTGGGGTCACTTCTGCCGTCCATGTCTCTGGAAGGACTCTAACCGCTGGGGCCTGTTCTACACCTAGAATCCAGCTGCAAGGGCGTCTGGGAAATGCAGTTGCTGCCTCCAGCCCCTGCTGTAAGGAGGGTGGATGGAGGTTGGCAAAGCCCACCCAGGGTTTGCCCCAGTGAAGTGGAGAAGATACATAAAAGCAGATTTAAGGAGGAAGATATAAATCTAGCATCATTCACCATCCGAGCGTAGTCCCTGGTAGCCCTGGTGTACATCTTCCGAAATGCCTTTCTCTGCCTATGTTTATTTACATTTTTAAACTAGTTAGAGTCATAATTCTTTCCCCATTTAACAGTTCTCTGAGACAGACCATAAGTATTTCCGCCGATCATTAAAAATTCCTCCCCGTCCCCCCAAAAAATATTCTCCCCAAAGCTGTTTTTTTCCTTAAATGGTGATGAAATATCCATTGTGTAGACGTCTCACTTATAAAAACCCATTTCCCACTGTCTATATTTGGACTGTTTCTAATCTTCCAAACAGCACATCAAGGCATCTATGTCCACATTTTGAATTCCTATTTTTAAAAAAGTTTGGAAAAGCTGGAAAAAGGCTGAAGATGGAAAAAGCATCCCCTGGAATCCCCCACCCAAGAGACTCTGGGCACAGGGTTAGTTCAATGAACCCCAGCATGGATGGAGGCAGATCCTGTTTGCTTTATTCCACAAAAGAGCAGAACATAAACACATTCCAGTTATTACACGTGCTTCCGACCCCTGGGTTAGTAGCCGCAGAGGCCTCCCTCCCCCGAGTGGCCAGGCCCAGTCCACGGCCATTACCACGCTTCCTTCCATTCTACACAGCACTCTGACCGACCTGCCTCTGCATTATGCTTTTCCCCAAGTTTCCGGCCATTTCCTTCAGGCATGTTCCCAAGAGTGCAATCAGTGGGTCAAAAGAGCATGTGTGAGGAGTCTTTGGCACAGATTGCAAGTTTCCACACTTTTTTTTCCCCCCATTTTTGTTTTTCCCTAACATTGTAATACACTCATCTAGGGCTTACTCTGTGCCAGGACCCTGTCCCTGAGCACTTCTGTGTGCAGAATCCACCCCCGGAATAACCCAATGAAGTAGGCACTATCATTATGTCCATTTTGCAGATGGGGACTCTGGGGCACAGAGAGGTGAAGTAACCTTCACGAGGTCACACAGCTAGTAATGTAACGGAGCTGGGATTTTTTTTTTGTTTTTTGTTTTTGTTTTTTTTTTTTCGGAGCTGGGATTTGAAATCAAGACTCTAGCTCCCAAGTCCATGCTCTTAACCACAATTTAAGGCTGCTGCCTACAGATGGCCTCCATCCTTTAAATGACCAACTCTAGCTCCCTCTGCAGTACAGATGCACTATCATTTATTCAGGCATCACTCAACTGGTGGGTAATCACTTTTTTTAATACCACAATTGGAAAGATTCAGGTTTTGTGGTGTATGAAGCTTTTACAATTTGGGGGACCCACTACAGGAAAAATTGTAAGTTACAAGTTCGAAAGGAGGTGTAGGACCTTGGAAGGGACCAGTGCAAGTTAATTGACTTTGAACCTTAAGCCTCCATCAGCATCACGCTAAATCCCAATGTGCTTTTTCCCAATAATTATTAGCAAGATTTTCAAACAGTAAAGGCAAGCCAGTTTTCCTGGGAGCACCCACATGCACCAGCACCCAGATTCTACCGTTAACATTTCCCTGAACTTGTTTGTCCGTTCATCCCCTTTATTTTATGCATTTCAAAAAGAAGTTGCCGACATCAGGGCACCACTGCAGCTTGCAAACCTTTACCTAGAGTTCAGCATTTTTAATTTTTTTCTTTTAATGTAAAAATCAGAAGTGAAATATAATTGACATGCAGGGAAACCCACAAACCTGTCTTTGCTGCTACGCCGTGTTTTTTGCACACAGGGGAACAGACGCATTTCCCCAGGACATTAAACAGTGAGAACTTCCTGAGGACACTGCCTAATGCCCCGGCTGGCAGAATCTGCCCTCGGGTAGCTGGGACCACTCCATCCCCCGGGTATCCCAGCATTTGACAGATGCTCTGCTGGCCATCTCTGGACATTAAGAGTTTCCTCCCTTTTTCCAGCAGCTTCCTTCAGACTCCCTTCCCAGGATGAAGTTACTGGGTCAAAGGCTGGGGCTTAAGGCTTTAGCAGACACTAAATGGCTTCCATTTGCACCTCAACTTACCATCCTCTGCCCCCTCCCCTATACACACACGCACACTGCAGTTTTCTTGTCTGTACAACAGTCCTTTTTAAGATGGGAGAGGGGGAGGAACAGCAGGAACAGTTCCTTAAATTGTGATGTTGGGGGAAGGAGGAGGCTCTGACGTTAGTCTCTCCCTTCAGCCATTTGTTTTATAAATTGCCTGCTCCATTTTTATAAACATCTTGTCCTGGAGCAACCTGCCTAAAGGCCATGATAAAAAATAGAGGAAGACTAACAGAAAACTAAAAGCAGTGGACACTCCTGACAAGATACCATGCACAAAGTCAAAGGAAGAGCCTGGAAGAAATGTCTGTGACATGTATGACAGTCTTTGGATCCATAATAAATAAAGAGCTACTATAAACAAACAAGAAAACAGCCCAGGAGGAAAATGGTCCAAAGGTTTGAACCAGCATGGAAAAAACCACCAGTGATCATATGAAAAGGTGCTCAACCTTACTGGTAACCATGCACGATAAAACAAAAATAGTGAGACCATACCGTAGTAAAGCTATGAGCAAACAAGGGGTGGGGGGGCTCCTGTAAGCAGAGAGCATTTTGGCTGGATCCAAATGACCTTTTAGATACACCTTCCCTGTAGCCCAGAGATTCACTTGCAGGTACTTGTCCTACAGACACATGTGAAATGGCACAGGTACACAGGTATCCCCTCCAGCTTCACCAGGAGCAATATGGGCCTGGGTGAGTGGAATCACAGCATGGTCGTACAGTGGAATTCTCTGCAGCTGTGAAAAAGAATGAGGATGCACCCTACACAGACATAAATTCCTCAACATGCACTAAATGGCAAGTTACAGAACCACATATGGTATGATCCTATCCCAGACACAGAAAAATTAAAACACTTCTGTTTCCCAATGTATACGTATGTAATTTAACAGAGTCACACGTGGAACATGACGGAACCCTTCAGAGCAAACTGCAGGGCCGGCTACCTCTGCAGAGGATTAGAATGGAGGGCAGGGCTTCCCTGGCGGCGCAGTGGTTAAGAATCCACCTGCCAATGCGGGGGACACGGGTTCGAGCCCTGGTCCAGGAAGATCCCACATGCCACAGAGCTACTAAGCCCATGCACCACAACTACTGAGCCTGTGCTCTAGAGCCCGCGAGCCACAACTACTGAAGCTCGCACGCCTAGAGCTCGTGTTCCGCAACAAAGAGCAGCCCCTGCTCAACGCAACTAGAGAAAGCCCACACGTGGCAACGAAGACCCAACGCAGCCAAAAATAAATAAATAAATTTATATTAGAAAACAAAACAAAAACCCAAACACCTCTCTCCCCTCTCTCTGCCCTGGGTCTCTCCTTCCTCCTGTAACACTGAGGGAATTACTTCTTCAGGAGCCTCAGTTTCCCCTTCTATAGAAAGGGGGGGGTGGGGAAAAAAAGGGCAAAGGTCAAGGGTGATGTTCACGTTTGTTTGGTATGTGTATGAACCGTGTCAATGACTTATAGTGAGACCAGTCCTTTATTACTTGCAGAATAAGTGTTTTTAAAAGTCCTTTATAGTGGGGGTGGGGGGGGGGGAGGATCAACCTTTCATGGACTTCAGTTTCCTCACCTTTAAAAAGGGGATAGGGACAGGGGACTTCCCTGGTGGCCCAGTGGTTAAGACTCTGCGCTTCCACTGCAGGGGGCGCAGGTTCAATCCCCGGTCAGGTAACAGATGCCACATGCCACATGGTGTGGCATAAGAAAAAGGGGGCGGGGCAGGGATAGGTAATTCCAGCCCTCCTAAACTGGCTGTCAGGGCTTGAATAGAAAGGATAGGCGGGCAGCGAACGTCAGCTACTGCTCTAAACAATGTGACATGCCTGTAGTCAAGGTGCCTGCGGTCAAGGTCTGCCTCCCTCGTCACTGCAGTGCAATGGGCCACCTCCCCCCACCAGAAACCCAAGTGCAGCCCTCCCCTCTCCCACACCCAACAGCAGCTGGCCCGTCCCCTCCGCCTACTTCTGTAAGACGCTGCTCGCTCCCGGGATGGATGCCCCTGCCTCTGCCGGACAAGCCCTCTGCCACGCCCTGGCTTCCCACCAGCCTTTGGTGGAGACGAAGGTCCTGGTACCCACATCCCTGTGTGCTAGAGGGGAACAGGCAGAGCTGCCCTCAGGAGGGAGACAAGTCACCCGCAAGGCCTGAGGTGTTGGTCAGAAGGTGCTTTATTGAAGGGCGGGGGCTCCAACATCTTGTGGCAGCTACAACCTGGGGACAGAGGGGAGACTGAGGGTGGATGGGGGGGGCCACATCCTCCTCCACGTGACACCCCCTCTTCCGGTTTGGGCCCTTCCATTTCCCCTCGGGGACCCTCCCTGGCCTGACTCTGGGGTCAGGTGGCTCTGGCAGGCTGACCCTGTCCCAGGCCTGGCCGAGGGAGCATCGCTCCATCACTGGCTACAGCAACCGGGTCTGGGAGGGGCCCCGGGACCGCTGGAGACCACTGGGGAGAAGGGGAGCGCCACTCACTGGATCTCACGGAACGCCCGCTTCTCCACCAGCTTCACTTTGTACTTGCGCTTGAACCTGGGGGAGGGAGAAGAGAGCAGTCGGCGACCTCAAGCCCATCCGGCACCCATCCAGTGGGGGAAGGTTCCCGATGCCCGCCCCATATGGCAGGCCCCGGCTCTCACTTGGCTCGCTCCCGAGGCTCGATCATGTTTCTTCTCTGGAAGCTCTTGAACCGGTCACGGAGGATGTTGCCCTCAGGCTGCGAGACACGGACAGGGAGACCTCAGCTGGTGCTAGGCAGAAACCCCAGGGCCCTGACCGCTCCACAGGGTCCAGTGGAGGTGGGGGAGTCCGCCCCGCAGTCCCCCCATTAGCCAAGGCCCCGAGTCTGGCCTCACGTACACCAGAGGCTCAGCCTGGCCCTGAGCTCATGGGGTGATAGGTACTGACCCATGGGCCGGCCCTGAGCTGGGCTTGGAGGAAGCAACACGAAGGAGGCTGGAGAAGGGGGAATGGGTGTGGCCGGCAGGGGAGAGCAGGGGCAGAGGTGGGGTCAGAAGAAGGGTGCACAGTCGGCCCACTACAAGTACAGCTGGCTGGAGCCCCAAGGCACGTCAGACCACACAGGGTCTGTGGCTGTGTGAGCTGGGCTTCCTCCCGGGGGCACTGGGGAGCCACAGGAGGCTCCGAGTGGGGGAGGAACAGGGTCTATTTTGAGCTTTAGAAAGACCCCTCTGGGACTGAAGACGCTGAGAGTGGGGCCCGCAGACCAGGGGCTACAATGGGACCTGGCCAGGAGGAACAGTCTTCTGAGGGCCCCAGGTTCCAACTATCCATCACTCGGCCCCTCATCCCCAGGGACCCCGTGCCCTCAGCCCCCAGGCATCAGCCCAACCAGCCCAGCCTGGGGGCAGCCATGATGTCGCCCATAGTCCCTGAGGGACACGGGGAGCAAGGATGGGTATCATCACCAGGCACGGGTGTCTCCCCTACAGTCCCCCAACCCCCCAGCCAGACAAGTACCTTCAGGGTCCTGAGTGAGTCAGACAGCTCCGAGCTGAGCTGCACATCAATGTCGGGGTCCTGATACCTGGGGAATGTGGGGCGTCCGGTGTGGGCGGGGGGGGGGGGGAGGTGAGCCTGGCCCAGGACACAGGGCCAAAGACCCCTCTTGGGAACAAGAGGCCGGGCAGTGGGGTTGAGAACACGGAACTCTGGGGGAAAGAGATGGTCTCCCAGGAGAGGCCCAGGCTGAGCAAAGATAGGAAGGCACCAGATAGGGGATTTGGACCCCTCCCAGACTCCCAGGGAGCCCCCAGCCCAGGCCTCACTTGAGCCGCCCCAGCCGGCGGGGTCTGTCCGCCTCTGCCAGCCGCTGTGCCTGCCGCCGCTCCCGCTGTCGAGCCAGCTCTGCCAGCCGCTGTGCCACCTGCGCCTTGATCCCGCGCAGCCTGAAGACCTCCTGGTGCCGAAGCCGGGCGGCCCGCACCGCAGCCTGCTGCACCCTCTGCGGGGACAGGCGAGGTCAGGGGCCAGGTCAAGCACCACCTCGCCCCGGGCCTTTCCTCCACCTGCTCCCAGGTCACAGCAGCTGTTTCTCCACAGCGCTTGCTTTCCTTTTTTAAAAATTTTATTTGTTTTTGGCTGCATTGGGTCTTCACTGCCGTGCCTGGGCTTTCTCTAGTTGCCGCAAGCGGGGGCTACTCTTCACTGCAGCGTGTGGGCTTCTCGTTGTGGTGGCTTCTCTTGTTGCAGAGTACGGGCTCAAGGCACGTGGGCTTCATTAGTTGTGGCACGCGGGCTTTAGTAGTTGTGGCTCACGGGCTCTAGAGCACAGGCTCAGTAGTTGTGGCGCACGGGCTTAGTTGCTCTGTGGTATGTGGGATCTTCCCGGACCAGGGCTCGAACCCGTGTCCCCTGCACTGGCAGGCGGATTCTTAACCACTGCACCACCAGGGAAGCCCAGTGCTTGTTTCGTGAACTGACCTTCCTTATCCGTTTTTCTCTGTGGTTCATAAACCCTCCCCAGCCCCCACCCCCGAACATCATCACCAGGGCAGCAGGGCCTGACCTGGCGTGTTCCCCGCTGCATCCTCTGAGCCCAGAGAGGCATCTGGAGGATGCCAGGAACTAGGTCTCAGCTGACAAAGGAGCTTCAAGGATGCCAAAGAGCCCAAAAAAACCAGGCTGCAGGCAGGAGAAACCAGGCTGCGGGACTGGGCAGAGCAGACTGGAGCCCAGGGTGCTCACCAGCATCCGGGCAGCCTTCTCCCGCCGCCGCTGCTGCTCCGTCTTCTTCTCCGCGGAGGCCGGGCGGACGGCTGTGGGAGAGGCCTCTGCTCCCGTGGCCTGGTCTCCTCCAACCTCGGGACCCTCGTCCTGGCCCTTGCCGGGCTCCCCTTCCCCATCCGACTCCTCCAGCAGCCCCTGGCACATCTCCTGGAAGGCAGACTCCTGGGGAGAGGGAGCAGGTCAGGCGCAAGGCAGGGAGCGGGCAGGAAGGGTGGGCGAGTGGGCCTGGGCTCACCTGGGTGGCGGCCCGCTCTGAGGCCGGCGGGGCCAGCTGCCGCTCCAGCTTCTCTGCTGCCTTCTGCCGCAGCAGCTCCACCTCATGAGCCGCCCGGAGCAGGGTCTGGGAGGGGGCGGGGATGCAGGTGAGGACCCAGGCCCTGGAGGCCTCTCCTGGGAGTTACAGACCCGGCCCTCTTACCTCCCACCTGCACCTCCACCCCAGGGCTCAGCCCACCCCCCTCGATGGCCCAGGCGCCCCCTCCTCTCCCTGGCCTCCCTGCACCGGCCGAAGGGGGCTTCTAATCCCTAATCTCACATCTGCTCTGCCCGTCCTCTTAAAGGACAGTCTGGTCTCTACACACTGCAGGGTTCCACTTCTAGGAAGTGCCCTGAACAGGCACACACACACAGACAGGAAGAAGTGGTGGCTGCCCGAGACCAGGGGAAATGGGGAACTGGGGGGTGACGGCTGATGGGCATTAGCTTTCTTTCTGGGGTGATGAAAATGTTCTAAATTGGACTGTAGTGATGGCCACACAACTCTGCATATACTAAACACCACTGAATTGTGTCCTGTAGGTGAGTGAATCACACGCATGGAAATTATATCCTGATAAAGCGATTATATTAAAAAAGAGAGAAAAAGAAAACGACAACGTCTCCCCGTGAGCGACAGCCTCTGCCTGTGGCCGACCTCATCCTCTCAATGTTTCGCGCGGCGCTGTTTGTCCCGTAGACGCTGTTCCCCGGGAGAGGGACACGGCCCCCTGCCCCTGGTCAGCTAAGAGTCTGTCTCACGGGGAACAACGCTGAACAGCATTCACAGGAGCACCTGCGTCTACTCAGTGACCTCGATTTCTCTCCAGGAACCTGAGCTCCCAGAGGGCGGGGGTTTGTCCCCTCTCTGTTCGTGACACCTGTACCCGACAGATGTCTGTGAGATAAACACTGACTCTTGCCACCGGCTTTTCCTGTTGCTAAACTACCTTCACCCTTGCACAAAGCTTACTAGGTCACACGTTTTGTTGCCAACAGCTGAAAGTCTTATTTTTTTTTTTTTAGTTGAAAGCCTTTTGCATTACGTCCCACAGAGTTCCTGAAACGTGCCACAGTCTCACCCATCTCTGGGCCTTTGCACATGCTGTTCCCTCCGACTGGAACACCCCCACTCCTTCCTCTCTTACCATAACAAACTGCCCCCAGTCTCAGCTCTGATATCCCATTCTCCAGCAAGCCCTCCGTGACTCCCAAGGCTGGGTCTGATGCGCCCCCATGCCCTTCCATCCCAGCCCTGCCCACTCTGGGTCATCACTGTGCGGGAACAGGTCTGTCTCCCCGACTGGACCACGAGCCCTGGGAGGGCATGCTGACCAAATGGCCAAGCAGCGAGTGAGAGGCCCGGCGGGGCGGCGTACCTGGTGGTCCTCAAAGGTCGGGTTGTAGGAAGCTCCCGCGGGCATCACCTCCACGGCAGGCGCCTTGGAGGGCTTGGTGTGGAGACGCTGTGGCCGCTGGAGGAGGACAAGACCAAGGCAGGCTAAGGCCCGGGAGCGCCATGACTCAAGCTCCCACAAGTGCTGGGACCCGGGCCCGGGAGGCGGCAGAGGCCTCAGCACGGCGCACGGCCTTCAAGCTGGGAGGTGCCTGCGGCAGCTGGAACAATGGACAGCTGGTACCGCAGGCGCGGCAACCCCAGGACGAGCACGCAGGGACCCCGCTTGTCTTTCCTGAGTAGGGTTCCTGTCGCCAGAGCGGTGGGGAGGGTGACACTTGCAAAACCGTATGGTACGGTCATCAGACCATCACTGAGATCGGCAGCTGTGCCTGGCAGAGGGCATGAGGTTCTGTGTCTGTCAGTGCAGGACACCGCAGACAAGGGCTGACAGACACTTAAGAGTGTAGCCCTGCGCCCCCGGGAGCTTGGGAGAAACGCAGGGCCACGGGCTCACCTGAAACCAGCTAACCAGAACCTGCACTTTAACAAACCCCCAGGTGACCCGAGTGCACGCTCAGCTCTGAGCAGCATCTCCCCGTCTGGACGTGCCACGTCCCTGCTCGGCTGGCCTCCACCCCAGCAAAGGCTCCCCGTCTACAGCAGAAGCCTGGGGGTCGCCCCTGACGCCCCCTGCCCCTCCCCACAGCCAACTGCCCGCCAGGCTGGGTGCTTCTGCCCGAGGACTTGCCTTGGGTCACCCCCTTCACCCCCGCACTGGGGTGCCCGGCCCCACCTGTCCCACCTCCTCAGAGCGGCCCACAATCCCACCGCTCCCATGTGCAAAAGCACTTAGGATAAAAGCCCACAGCCCCAAGCGGGCTCCCGCAGCCTTCTCCCACCCCCGACCAGCGGGCCTCCGCACCCTACAGTCGCGCCCTCGCTGGAGGCTCCGCCCCCCCATCTCTGCAGGCTCGCTCACTACACCAGGTCTCCTGCCCCTTAGTACCATCTTACTTTCCAGGGAAGGTTTCCCTCATCTCCCTGAAGCACGTCCCACCGACCTGCCGCCACTCTGCTCTGTGCCCTGGAGGTGGCACTGCCTGCCTAGCTCCAGCAAGTGGGCTCCCGGTCACAGGACGGTCGGGCTCTGACGCTGAGGCTCTACGGCCTGAACGCTCCCCAACGCCGCGCTCTGACCCCTATCCCCCAGGACGCCCTTCTGACGAATTCTCACCTTCACACCTTTCTTCTTGGTCTGCTCCAGGAAAAAAGAGTCCTGGTACTCCAAGGGCCGGTCCAGAGGGTCTGCGGAGGCAGCGAGGGGCTGCTGCTGGGGGAACATCGGGACCCCGAGGGCCTCCCTCCCAGCCCTCCTCCCTTAAGATGGCACCGAAGCACTGACTGCAAGATGGCCCGGGAAGGACTGACTCTCAGACCCCAGAGGGCTTCGAACGCCAAGCAAAAGAGCATGTGGACGGGGTGCAGAAAGCAGAGGAGACCCCAGGCGGAGGGGCAGGAGCCGGCCCACTTGCAAAAGGGGAGCACGAGCAGGAAAACGGGGCCACTTTAAGACTCCTGACTCGGGCTTCCCTGGTGGCGCAGTGGTTGAGAGTCCGCCTGCCGATGCAGGGCACACGACAAGACTCCTGACTCTGCCTAAGACCCTCAAAGCGCCCCCCGCAGGGCGCCCCCCCTTAGACACGGCACGCCGCAGCTGGGACACTCACTGTCTTTGACCCAAAGGTCATAGAAGGGCCGCTCAACGGTGTCCTGTGGCCCCGGCTTGGCTTTGGCCACAGGAGGGTGGAGGAGCCGGGCCTGAGCCCTGCGCACCTCCCGGGGCAACTCGCCCTGCTCTGCCAGCCTCTCCCATAGCTGCTCCTTCCGCTTGAGCTTCCTGGCGTTGGGGACCTGGTGGGCGCGGATGCTGGGCCGGGGAGAAGCGGCACAGGCGCAGCGGGTGAGGCGGGCTCCCCCTGCCCCGGCCAGGCATCCCAGCACCTCCTCCCTCCACAGGGGGCCTCCTCACTCGATCCAGCAGCTTCAGAGACCACCTCCCCATGTCTGCCCCCAGCCCAGGCCTCTCTCCTGAGCCCCAGACCTAACAACACAACAGCCCCTGGGGCCCTTGCCCTGGATGTCTCCCAGGGACCTCACACACCATTTCACAACCAACCTCAGCATCGCTCCACTGTCCGCCCCATCAGCCATCCACGCCCCACCCCCACTTCAGGGGTCAGTCACTAAGCCCTGCCTAACCCATCCCCTGGCCGTGGCTGCCCACCCAGCCCTCCCTTCCATCCCCAGAGCCCTCGGCCATGTCCAGGCCCATCCTCGCCTGCCCAGCCACAGCACCCTGGCCCCAGCCTCACTGCCTCCAATCCGCTCTCCAAAGCGCAAATCCGACCCCGTCCTCCCCTCCAGTGCCCTTCACCTATCACCCACCCTCCCCAGAATTCCTTTAGGGTCAGGAAGTGAACAGGGCCTGCACAGAAGGGCGTGAGGCCAGAACCAAAAGGGAAGGAGGGTCTGGGGCTGGTGGGACACTCACTCTTTGGGTGCAGGGACCTTGGACGTGTTCTCTAGAATGAGGTCGATCCGAAGGGGTTTCTTGAGAAGCAGCGACCTCTTCTGACCTTTGGTCCTCTTCTTGTTCGGCTCTGGGGGTGGAAGAAAGGAAAGAATTAAGGCCTCAGGCCTCCTCACTACCCAAGACCAACTTCCCACTCCCCTCATTCCGGCTCCCCTGGAGACCTGCATCCCAGTACAGACCTGGAGGGCCCAGGCTGACCCCAGGCTCCCACCTGAGGAAAGAGGCCCCCGCAAGGGCAGGGCCCAGGGTGCCCAAGCTGTGACTCCCCACACCACATCCATTTCCTGGGCCAGCTGGAGGTAGCCCTGTGCTGGGGACACAGAGGAGTCAGACCCACAGCCCTGCAGACAAGGGGCTTCCAGAGGCAACAGGGAAGAGGCCACAGAACCACTAACGCTAACAAGGAAGAAAGCAGGTGGTCAGGTGACATGAGGCCCAGGGTGCTGGACTCAGGACCCAAGACAGCCGATTCTCAGCACAAGAGAATTTGCTGCTTTTACTTCTAAAGCCTAATAGTAAAAAGGACTCTAGAATAAAACATACTAGGATGGAATCCGCATCCTTCCATTTGCTAAGGGACCTCATGAAAGTGACTTTCCTCCTCTGTGCTGCCAAAATGAGGTTTAATGCCTACCTCACGGGATCAGGCGAAGATGTACTGGGCTGACCAAAAACGTCGTTCGCGGTTTGCCATAACATCTTACGGAAAAACCCAAACAAACTTTTTGGCCAACCCAATAATTACAGCTGACCACTGAACAACATGGGTTTGAACTGCGAGTCCACTTATATACCAAGGTTTGTTTCAACAGCAAATACTGCAGGAACACACACTCTGCAGTTAGTTGAATCCACAGATGTGGAACCAAGGTACAGAGGGCCGACTACAAATTACACGTGGATCTTCGACCCCATGGAACGTCAGCACCCCTGACCCCTGCATCGTTCAAGGGTCCGCAGTGTTTCGACTCCACAGCACAGGGATCACCCGTGAAAGCGCGCAATCGCTATTATCCTTCTGCTTTTTTTTTTTTTTTTAAATCTAAAGCAGAATCTGTAACTACTTCCTCGCCTGTTCACCAGGGCAGCTCCCTACCTTTACTCTTCTGTTCACAGAGCAGATCTCCTCACTCCTGTGAAAGTCGACCTCTTTAATACCCCTTCCTTACCTGCTCAAAGACCGCTCTCCCCCAAGAGGTCCTTTCACTTCCCTTAGACCAGACCCCTTGACTGACCTCATACATGCTCATCAAGGCCATCCTGCTGCTACAGCAGCCTGACGTTTTGCTCATTAAAGCTATCGGCTTTCCCGTTCAAACGGACCCCTCAGCTTTTCTAGCCCCTCCTTAAAACAAGTCGCTTATCCTACATCTGTTTCTCCAGGTATTGACAGTTAACCTTATTACTCACTGAAGCAAACCCCAACTTGCTCCTCCTCCACTTGTTTTAGAAGGTCCCGACCCTGCATTTTGGCAAATTAAAGCAAGCGGGTCAAGATGGGTCTCTTATTCAAGTTGATCCTTTTGTTCTCATTAAAGGAAAAACAGGTACGATTCCTTACAGCAAGTCCCTGACTTGGTTTTCTGCAAATTAACGGAGACCTCCTGATTTATGATTATCTACTCAACAAGGCAGACCCCGACTGGATTCTCTGGGCATTGAGACCTCTCTGAAACCTCAGAAGAAAAAGTGAGTTCTTTAGGTTAGTCCCTAACTTGCTTTCTGTTCATTCCAGGTCCTCTTGTTTATATAGTAAATACCTTTTTTTTTTTTTGCAGGCATTTTCCACCCAAGCCACGTCATTAACACAGATCCTTTTACAGGCTGAGGGAGCCTCAATAAGGACTAATCATCGCCATACACCCGCCACAAAAACCCTTTCTCACCTTCATTCTTGGAGCCAGTGTCCACGAAGAAGAGTTTTTCATCGGGGGCCTCTGATATCAAGCCACTGGAAAATAGAAATTCAGAATGTCAGCCATACATGTTGGGGAGAGGAGCACGAAACTAAGAAAGGAACAGGTTTAACCTCTCCGGGCTCAGCTTTCCTGTTATGCTCATTCAAGTACAAGCTTCCCGCCTGGGACCCCTCCAGGCCAGAGCTCCTCCCTCCAGTTTGCAGAATTTACTACGTAAAACGCACTCAACTAGGCTGGGTGCGTGGTACGTACTGATATCAGAAAAGTGTTTGTGGTTTACCTAGATTCTAATTTAACTGGGCGTCTTGTACCCGGTGACCCTATCAAGTCCCACAGGCCGTCACCCGGAGTTCCCAGTCTAACCCCTCGGCTTCCCCAGCGGTGCCAGACAGGGGCTCCCAGGCCCCCGGAAGTCCCCCCAGGCAGCTCGGCCTCGCACCCCGCCACAGAGAACTTGGCCCACCTGTCCGCAGTCCCGCCCCACTCACCCGCTCGTGCGCTCCTGCAGCCGCACGTCCTCCAGGAACTGATCGACCTCCAATCCCAGCGGCTCCTGAGCTAGCCGCCGCCAGCCCCGCTTCTTATTTCTTGGGCCTCGCCGCCGCCGCCTCAGCGCCGGGTCCACCGAAGTGGGCCGCAGCCCCAGAAAGCCGGAATTGGCCTCGCTTTTCGAGCACTGCCCACCACCACCACCACCACTTCCCACCGCCATCTTGTTAAAGGAAGAACTTCTTCTCTGGCGCCCGGAAATCCGGTTTGGGGCATGCGCGCGCCGAAATCCCGCCCCTTCCCGTGACCTACTTCCGGCGTCCGCCATCTTGGTAGGGTGGCTGGAGACGCAAAGGGGCGGGGAGGCTAGTATCTTGGTAAAGGATAAATGGCTCCTCCCTCTTCTGCAGATTCCGGTTCCCCCCAGGTTGTAGGTTTGGGGCCCTAGCCCTAGGCAAAATACCTTTCCTGGTCGCCTAGGAATTCTTTTAAAATCTGAGTATCATTTTTAATTTGTTGTATTTTTTAAAAATCTAGTTTTCTTAAAAAAGAAAAGTTATACCCGTCAGTGACAGATTCGGCACACAAGACTTTCCAATCTCAGAACGTTTGACCTGTCAATGTTCCAACCCTAGAATCTTGGAAATCAAGAGTTTTCGGAATGTCGAGGTTGGCAGCACAGAACATTTACGTGCGAGAAATGTTAGAAACATACATTATTAGAACCCTAGAAGCACAGGCTCAGAATCATTAATCTTGGGTAAGCTACATAGTTGTGCCTCAGTTGCTTCATCCGTAAAATGGGGGCGATAATGGTTCATCTGCCTCATAGGTTATTCTGGAGATTAAACAAAGTAATATATACAAAACCCTTAAGATTGTGCCGGGATCTAAATGTTAACTATTGTTATTACCTCGCCCCCTGAGACTTTATCTTAGAACCAATTAATCTATGCTGTTTACAAATAAGGAAAGGAGCTCAGATGCCCTTGGGCCCTGGCAACCATCCGTAGGGCTCCAGAGCCTCATAAGGCCGTTCTCCACTCGAAAAGAAAAAAGGCACAGAGAAGGAAGGCGCCACGCGGGGGGGTTACACAGCGGAACTCGGCCTGGGGAAGGTGACAGGCCCGGGATTTGGCCCTGGAGACCTGATCACCCACCACCTGGGGCAGGGGGTTCAGCGACCGGCCAGCCTAGCTCTCGTGTGTCCACCAGGGGGCGCCAGGAGCCGCGCCACCGGGCGCGCGTGGGCGGGGAGGGCGCGAGGCCAGAGTGTCCCGGGGGCCGTGGGTGTGGCCTCGGGTGTGAGTCGGCGAGACCACGAGCGGGATCCCCCCTGGGCGTGAGCGAGCGCGTGCGCACACTTTGGTGGTCCTAATGGGCAGCATCACCTCCTACCCCTCCGGGAGCCCGCTTGTCCTCGGTGTTTCGTGTCAGAAGCTATGTACCCAGGTTGTGTGGGTGGACGTCGGCGGGCAGGGAGGAGGACGGGGGCACCTTGTAACCAAGTTGGCACACACACACATACACACAACCCCACGGCCCAGGGCTTGGTTCCCAGGCCCCCGCGGCAGGAGGTTTGAGGGAGGGATGTCCCGGAGGGAGGGCCTCAGAGTAACTTTTCTTCGGAAAATATGTCGGTCTGGTCCCCAGCCCAGGCCTGAGTCATCAGGCTCCCGCAGCATTGAGTCACGGCCTCCACCTCTGCCCCTGAGAGCCTGGAGGGTACCCCCCTGAAGTTCTGCCCAGGGCTCTCCTTCCCCAGAGGGTTTGGTGGGGAGAGCGATCCCCACCTCTAATCCGTCCCAAGACAGCCTGACTCCCACAGGGAAAGAAGCCATGGCTTTATTTGCACTGTGGGAACGCTATTACGTTCACAATCCCCTCCCAGGCACGGGGTGAGGGGTGATGGGCGTGGGAATCCCAGCAAACACCTTGGAGGGGGCATCGTCCCCATCTGTTTCGCGCTTCCCCATCTTTTCCGTGTGGTCCCCCACCAGGGTCAAGCACTAATACGTAGTGAAGGCAGGAAAAGGTGTGTGTGTAGGGGGGGTGAGAGTTCCCTTTAGGGGAGGGAAGGGAGGGTTGTAGCACCAAGAGCCCCTCCCCCCACGACGTCCCTGAAAAGGGGACTAAAATAACATCCTGGGGCCTATCTGGCAGGGGCTCCACTTAAATATGGACTGATGGTGGGCCGAGAGGCTGTGCCCCAGCAGTCTAAAATTCGGACCACCAGCTGCGGGGAGCCTGAGGTGGGGGGAGCAGGCTGGGCTTTCAATCCAGGGCAGGTGAGTGGAGGACAGAAAGGCCTCGGAGTGGACGCCTTCTGGGAGAAGCAGGGATGGAAGGCGGTTTTTGGTCTGCAGAGGATCCTTCTTAAAGAAAGGGGTGTAGCAGGAACTGGGGGGAGGGGCTGAGGGGGTCCAGCTGAGGAAGTAGGAGGTGTGTCTCCCCCCTGAGCCCCCAGTGGTGCCAAGACCTGAGGACACCATGGGGTGGAGGGTCCCCGCCTGGCTGGGCAAGAGGAAGCAGGGCAAGGAAATGACTGTTAGTCATTTCAACCAAGTGGCCGCTCACTTATGAGGGGTCCTGCTCAGAATCACGGATCAGACGGGTTAGGCCTGGGGGTGTGTCTCTGTGTGTTTGAGTGATTCTGTAGGTGGTCTCTCCTGAGAATGTCAGCTCCATGAGGGCATATAGAGGTGTCTGTTTTGCTCTCTGCTGTAATCCCCAGTGCCTAGAAGGAGCCCTGAACATAGTAGGTGCTCAAACAAATTTTTGAATGAATGATGCATGGATGGATGCTTCTGTGTGTGTGTGTGTGTGTGTGTGTGTGTGTGTGTGTGTGTGTGTGTGTATTAGTGTCGAATGATGTGCTAAGTGTACGTGAGGGTAGAGGTGTGAAGGGTGGGCAGAGAAGCCTTGCCCCTCCCCTGGTCCCCACTGTCTGGCAGTGGGGGGCAGAGGGACCCCCATCCTTGCAGCTGGGAGAGTGGGCAGGCAGGGTGCACGGGCCAGGGTGGGAATGTGCGTGCAGCCATCCAGAGCTGGGGAGCCACAGCAGGGCAAGAGGGAGGAAGGGCCGGCAGGCAGCGGCTGGCTCACTCAGCGGAGCCCTTGTGGCGCCGCTTGGAAGGTGGCACCAGGCGGCGGGGCAGGTTGGTGGGCAGCCCGTGGCCCTCGAGCTTGGCCTCGATGAGGTGGCTGGCCAGGGCGAACTCCTCGTCGTCCAGCATGCCATCTCGGTCAACATCGCTCAGCTTCCAGATGCGGCCCAGCACAGAGTTGGGGAGCTTGGTACCCACCATCCAGGTCTTGGCCTTGGTGCCGCTCAGCTTGCCATCGGACGGTGCCAGGTTATAGAAGATCTCATCATATTTGGACTTGTCCTTGGTCACCACCCACTCAGCCTCATCATCCGAGCCCTCCTCACCGTCCTCCAGGGCCTCGTCAGGCCCCCGCTCTATGAAGGGGCCCATGTGGGTGCCCTCGAAAGCGCCCCCCTGCACGCCCACATCCGTGCTTTCCAGCTCCTCCTGCCGGAGCAGGGGCATGAGCTTGGCGATGTTGTGGGTCAGCATCTCATCCAGCGCCTCCAGCAGCTTCGGCTTCAACGAGTGGAACTTGGTGAAGTCGTGAGCCATCAGCAGCTCCTGTGGGGAGGGGAACACAGAGAAGTCAGGGGGCACCATCCCGAAGCCCCCCAGCCCCGTGCTGGCTCCGGGCAGCTCTTGACAGAGAGGTGCAGAAGTATTTGATTATCTGAACACCCCAATCCACTTGGGTACCCACCACTCAGAAGAGACTTGGGCAGCAAGGTCCCACGGTGCCCCCCACCCCACCCAGTGCCGGGCATGACCCCAGAATCCCTGGACAGTAGGGAGAGCAGGGGCCTTTCACCAGCTGGTAGAGAAGGATTTCAACATTTTGACATCAGCCCACGGCTTTACCAGAGCACACCCATCAGCCCTCAGTCCTGCCCACCCTCTACGGTACCCCAGCTGCCCAGTCAGCATCCCCACCATTATGCAAGTTGAGAAAATGCAATTCCTGCCACCCTGCTGGCTCTGTTACCCCACCACACAGAAAGGGCTAAGCGGCTTGCTCCATATTTGGAGGTTAGGTTTGGGATGGACAGGTCATCAGGAGATCCTGGGACTACCCCCCACCCCCGGGGCAAGAAGTCATCTGGTACTAGAGCCGCTGCAGGGCTGGGTTTGTGGTCACGCTGCTTCTCACACGTGCAGCTGTTAAAGCGATTGCCCCAGAAGAGTTGCAGCAAAGACCAATCCATATCGCAGCACCACATTAATTTCCAGAGCCAAGGCAGAGAGCTCCACTGATCATGACCATAAAGAGATGGGGGTGTGATTAATGGTGATGAGTAGGGAGGACTCCAGGGCCAGGCTGCCCAGGTTCCAACCCAGCTCTGCCACTTGGGAGCTGTGTGTCCTCAGTCAAGTGACTTGACCTCTCTGGTTTCCCTGTCAGTTTCCAGATGTGTAAAACAGGTTGAGAACTAGCACTCCCGTCACTGGAAGGTGGGAAAGGCAAAATGAATTCATCTGGATGAAGTGCCCAATAAATGTCAGTGTAATATTCACAGCTGCTCTTTATCTAGCCCAGTGGCTCTCAACCAGGGATGACGGTGTCCCCCGGGGGACAGTGGGCAATATCTGGAGACATTTTTTTTTTTTTTTTTTTTGCGGTACGCGGGCCTCTCACTGCTGTGGCCTCTCCTGTTGCGGAGCACAGGCTCCAGATGCGCAGACTCAGCGGCCATGGCTCACGGGCCCAGCCACTCCGCGGCATGTGGAATCTTCCCGGACCGGGGCACGAACCCGTGTCCCCTGCATTGGCAGGCGGACTGTTAACCACTGCGCCACCAGGGAAGCCCCTGGAGACATTTTTGATTGTCACAACTCGGGGGTGCTACTGGCATCTAGTGAACAGAGGCCAGGGATACTGCTAAACAGCCTGCAATGCACAGGACACCCCCTACAAGGAAGAATTATCTGGGCCCAAATGTCAGGAGTGTGGAGGCTGAGAAACCTTGATTCGGCCCAAACTCTGTGCCAGACACTGTCTAAGGACGTCGCGAACACTGGCCAATTAAGCATCCAAGGTAGATACTATCAGGATGCCGATTTTCCAGCTGAAGAAACTGAGGCTCAGAAAAGTTAAGTGACTTGACCAGGTTCACAGAGCTAGTCAGTGACCAAGGGGAAATTCACTCTGTTATACTTGTTCAGTATTGAACTAGAAATATCTAAGACCTAAAGGTCACAGGCTTTCAGTATCAGCCTAACACAACCTCAAAACAGAGCCTGGGCCAGGGGCGCTAGTCCTTGCCTCCATGCCTGAGCCTGGACCTCTGTCCCCACGTCCATTTGTCACTCCTGCCCTGCCCACCTCCTGCGGCTCTTCATTTACCCCACACTGCCACACCCAGACTCAGTGCTTCCCCTGACACTGGTTAATCCTAGGCCTGGACATGTGAGGAGCCTCCGGTTATCCCCTAATATCCATCTTCCTTTCTTCCTCAGTATGGAATCCCTGAACGTTACCTGGGTATCTGGCCACCTAGAGAAAAGACTACACTTCCCAGCTTCCCTTGCAGCAGCTGTGGCCATGTGACTAAGTTCTAGCCAATTGGATGTCAGCACGAGTTGCACATGCAACTCTAGAATTGCCCTGTTCAATGCAGTAGCCACATGTGGTTATTTAAATTTAAATTAGTTAAAACTAAAACCTAAACTTTCAGTTTTAATGTGGCTAATGGCTACCACATTGGACAGCACGGCATAGAAAGTCACCATAGAAAGTACTATTGGACAGCACTGTTCTAGTAAGTGTTTTTAAAGAGAGAGACTGTACCATTAGCTTCCCCTCCCGCACCGCTCCTCCCCCTCTTCTTTCTGGCTGGAATGCAGACACAATGGCTGGGGTTTCCACAGCCATTTTGTACCATGATGGGGTTCTTGGGACTGGAGGCCAGACTTGGAGGAGAATTAAGACAGAAGGAGACTGGGTCCCTGGCTCTGTAAAGCACCAAACCAGCCCTGGACCATATTCCAGGACATTTATGAAGGAGAGAAATAAACTTCTATCCTAACGAAGCCACAGTTGCTTTGGGTTTGCTGTTCACTCCCTTAATTCACAAAACCACGCTCCCACAGAATCATTTGTGGGAAGTGCTTTCAGGAACCTGCCATCCATCCCTCTAATTTTCAAGGTCCCATCCCGGAGCCCATGGAAGCCAACCTTCCCATCACATCACCCCTGATGCCTTGCTCCTGGGCGGCCTCCCACCTGCATCTTCTGGCAGTCCGGGAAGTCGCCGGGAGATATGTGATGCTCCAGCTGAATCTTGGCAAAGATGACAGGCAACTTGAGGATCAGCTGCTTCTTCTTGTTCTCCTTCCCAAACACAGAGGGCATCTCCTTCTTCAGGTAGCTGATGATGTAGGTGTGAACCTGTGGGGAGGAGAGTTCTCACCTAAGCCTGCCTCACGGTCACCTGCAGGGCTCGTTAAAACACGGGTTGCCCGGAGTTTCTGATTCACTAGGTCTGGGGTGGGGCCTGAGAATATGCATTTCTAACAATTACAGGTGAGCTGCTGCTGCCGTGGGTACAAGGGCTTCCCATCTCTTCTAGGTACTCTCAGCCCCTCCCGTGGCATAAACATCCCTCCATGTCCACTGCCAAATCTACATACCAGCCCTGCCCTCTCCCTGGAGCTCAAGACTCAGAGCTGATTGCCTTGTCAACATTCCTGGACAGCTCCGTCTTAGGACGCCCGCAATGGAATTCAGGTCCAGCTCCCAGAGCCGTGCCACTCTCAGCTGTGCCCATCTCGGGAGACAAACGGCACCTCCACCTCTCCCTACCCAGTGGAGCCCAGGAATCTGAAAATCATTCCTGATTTGATTCTCTCTCCTCACTGGCCACATCTATTTCATCAGCGAGCCGTTTTAACTCCTAAATCTCTCTTCTACTTTTCCATTTCTCTGCACCTCAGTTGCTGCACCCCCAATCCCAGCAATCCCATCTTTTGCCTGGGGGGACACACCAGTCACCCCACTGGACTCCTGGCTTTTCCTCTGGCCCCTCCAGCCCCTCCAATCCTTCCCCCATGAAGTAGCAGCTGGAGGGTCGTTTTTGTTTCGTTTTGTTTTGCTGTTTTAAGGAACAAGTGCGGCACCATGAGACACTGCTACTATGTATCAATTTGTTTCTTATCCAAGTGCAAAATTCCTCCCACAGCTGATAAGGCCCTACTGCAGCAATTCTCAAAGCGTGGCCCGGGGTCCCCGAGACCCTTTCAGGGGTTTTCAGACTCAAAACTATTTTCATAAGAATATTAAGGTGTTGTGTGTCTTTTTACTCTCATTTCCTCCCCAGTGGACAGTCGAGTTTTTTTTTTTTTTTTTTTTTTTTGCGGTACGCGGGCCTCTCACTGTTGTGGCCTCTCCCGTTGCGGAGCACAGGCTCCGGACGCGCAGGCTCAGCGGCCATGGCTCACGGGCCCAGCCGCTCCACGGCATGTGGGATCTTCCCGGAACGGGGCACGAACCCGTGTCCCCTGCATCAGCAGGCGGACTCTCAACCACTGCGCCACTAGGGAAGCCCGACAGTCGAGTTTTTAAAGGCTAAAAGATATCGCAATTGACTGCAGAAACAAATGCACAAATCCAGAGGTCTCCTCTGAAGCCAGACATTAAGGAGATTTGCAAACATGTAAAACAGGGCCACTGTCCTCCCTAAGTTGGGTTTTTTTTGGGGGTTTGGAAAACAGTTAATTTTCATACAACATCTGTTACTTAGGTTAACAGGTAGTAGATTTTTTCTTGCTATTTTAAATGATCTTACAATGTTAATTATTATCAATATCTGTTCACTAGTATACTTCGACATGATCAAAATGTATAGGTAACATTTATAATAAGTGTTACTTATTAATAAGGATATAAGTATTGTTTGGGAATTCCCTGGCGGTACAGTGGTTAGGACTCCGTGCTCTCACTGCTGAGGGCACAGGTCTGATCCCTGGTCGGGGAACTAGGATCTCACAAGCCACGCGGCACGGCCGAAAAAAAAAATTATATAAGTATTGTTGGTTAATTAATATTATGAGAGAAATGAATATGAAACGTTTTCTCAGTATTAACTTACTGGTTTTTTTTGTTTTTTGTTTTTTGTTTTTGGATGTAACGCGAAGCTTGTGGGATCTTAGTTCCCCGATAAGGGGTTGAATCCAGGCCATGGCAGTGAAAGTGCTGAGTCCTAGTCACTGGACCGCCAGGGAATACCCTCAGTTTTAACTTCTAATATGGTTAATATAGAAAGATTTAATCCGTGTACATACAAACTCTTGGGGGGCCTCAATAATTTTTAAGAGTGTAATGAGGGCCTGAAACTGCTCTACACGACTTGGCTCCTCCCACTTCATGCAACTTTATCTCCCTCCATCTGCTCCAGCTTCCTCACCTGCTGTCCTTTTTTTAATCAGCATGCCAACCACTTTCCTACCTCAGGGCCTTTGCACGTGCTACTCCCCACCTGGAACTCTGCCCTAGTCTCCCAACAACTGGCTCCTTCAGCTTCCTTTTGATGTCACCTCCTCACAGAGGCCATCCTATGGGAAGCAGGTGCCACAAGCACCACCATCCAATTCCTTTCTACCTTTACTTTTATTGTTTCATTCACAGCACTTATCACAATTCATCATTATTTCATTTATCTGTGAGTTTACTTATTCTGTCTCCTTCCATCAGAATGTGAGCTTCAGGAGGGCTGGGACCTTGTCTGTTCGCTCTGTCCCCAGCGTCGGTACAGTGTGCAGAGAAAAGACTCAAGAAATATTTGTGGAATAAACCAATGAACTTGAGAACCTTTGAGCCACGATCTCATAAGTTATCGAAAAGCAAACAAGGAGGGGACTTCCCTGGTGGTCCAGGGGCTGAGACTCTGCACTCCCAATGCAGGGTGCCCGGGTTCGATCCTTGGTCAGGGAACTAGAGCCCACATGCTGCAACTAAAAGATCCCACGCGCCGCATCTGAAGATCCCGCACGCCGCAACGAAGATCCCTCACGCCGCAACTAAGACCTGCCGCAGCCAAATAAATAAATAAATATTTTTATAAAAAAAAGAAAGGAGAGAAAGAAAAGAGCATTCATATGTCCTATTTTTAATAAGAAGCTCAATAATTAAATGGATAGGCTTAAATAAAAATAGAATATATCTGGAAAAAGACACAAGAAACTACTCACGGGGGTTGCCTGCAAGGAAGAGGACCTGAGAGCCATTGGGGTCAGAGGTGGGAGGGGGCACGTTTGACAGAACATGAGTGCTTTCCCATGAGATGGTCTTAAATGTTCAATTAAAAGCACTCGTTAAAAAGTCCTTTTAGTGAAGAACCTAGATGCAGGACAGGAATAAAGACGCAGATATGAAGACGTAGGACTTGAGGACACGGGGAGGGGGAAAGGGTAAGCTGGGATGAAGTGAGACAGTGGCATGGACATATATACACTGCCAAATGTAAAATAGAGAGCTAGTGGGGAGCGGCTGCATCGCACAGGGAGATCAGCTCGGTGCCGTGTGACCACCTAGAGGGGTGGGATAGGGAGGGTGGGAGGGAGACGCAAGAAGGATGAGATATGGGAACATATGTATATGTATAGCTGATTCACTTTGTTATAAAGCATAAACTAGCACACCATTGTAAAGCAATTATACTCCAATAAAGATGTTAAAAAAAAAAGTCCTTTTAATGAGTCATAGGTTTAGAATGCTAAACATTTTGGTGGCACCTTGGCTGGCTCTGAATCCTCATCTCCCATCTCCACCACCCTGGGCTCCTTGTTCAAGCACGTCCCGGCCTCAGGGCCTTTGCGCTTGCTGTTCCCTCTGCCTGGGTATGGTCTCCCCCAGATCTCCACTCTGCTCACCCCTTCCCCTCCTTCAGGCCTCTGCTCAAATATCGCCTACTCCAGGAGACCCTCCCCAGTGACCCTAAAATAGCCTCTCACCATTCTCTCTGCTTCATTTTTCTTCATAATCCTTCTTACATACAATATAATATTAGAGATCAATTTGTTTAACAACCACTTCCCAATTAAAAAGCAATTCTACAAGAAAAGAAACTTTATCTGGTTTCGTTCCCTGCTCTATCCCCAGGACCTAGAACAGTGCAGGAGCACATTGTAGGTGCTCAATAATTGTTTGTTGAATTAATGCTATCGAGTCACCTCAGCGAGCTCGGTATGAAGGTTCACGGCATCCTGGTCTCCTTAGAATCAGAACCTCCCAAGACCCTGGCCTCAAGTGTCACAGCACAGTGAAATCGCCCTTTCTAGCAGCAGCTACCACTTCAACCAAAGGGCAGAGCCAGAGGACTCATCCACATCGGACACTGGGACAGACAGGGAAACTGAGGCACAGAGGGGTAGTTACCAAGAGTGCGGAAAGGCCTTGTACTGTTGGGGGAGAGCATATGGGGAGGTAAACGGTGTGTGCTGTTGTTTGATGGCTGGACCAAGTGTGGCAGAATCACACGTGGGGGATGAGCGGGTGACACGGGGCAGGGGAGAAGCAACAAGGCTTGGTCATTGTAGACCCTGTGTCTTGATTGGCACTGGGGAGCCATAGATGGATTTGCAGGAGGAAGGGGAAGGAGTGGTCTGCAGGTCTGAGAAGGCCAATCAGGGCAGGGGTGTGGCCAGGCCGGTGGGTGGGGCCTGCGAGAGCGGGCCAACGGGGAGAGGGGACGGGGCCTAAGGGCGGCTCCTCGGGAACCCAGAAGACAGGAGGAGGCCAGGCACTAATGGCTTTTCCAGAGAGGAAGCCGCGGAAGGTGCCAGGAAGAGATAACGTGGGTGGGCGGGGAGGGCCGGGGCGCGGGTCCCGGACTCCGGGGTTTGTCTGGGTTTCCGGAGCCACCTCCTGCGTGGCGGGGGCACCAGGTGTCCGGCCCCACCCCACCCCTGGGTCCCACGGACCCTGGGCTCCCCCTCCCGCTGCTGTCTGCTTCCCCGAGGGATCTGGGGGACCGGGGTCCGTAGGGGAAGAGGGTGACCCAGGGGGAGACTGAGGGAGGGAGGACTGAGAGAGGGAGAATGGAGAAAGAGAGAGAGAAAAGAGAATGAATGAGGGAAGAGAAGAGGAAAAAAAGAGAGACAATAAGGGAGAGAGAGAAACTGAGAAAGAGGTAGAAATGAGATGTAGAGAGAGACACACACAGAGAGAGACAGAAAGACAGACGGAAACAGTCCAGGGCCTGGGCAGAGGACGAGAGAAAGGTGGATTCTGGAGCCCTCAGGAGCCGACCACACTGGGCGGCTCCCTCCCAAGGATTCCTGGGGTGGGGGTGGGGCTCTGACTCACCCCCTCTCTGCAGCTCCTTAAACCAACACCTCAGGCTCCTCCATCCCCCATAACCTTCCAGGCCTCTCTGCCTGCCCAGCTTCCTGCCCCACCTCCACCCTGGCAGGCAGCCTCCCCTGTGAATGTTCCATTCGTCCTCCAAAACGCTCTTAAACCAGTGCTCTGCCCTCCCAGTCCCGGAGGCCCTGTCCTGATCCAGGCTCCCCCTTGATCCTCAATCCCCAGCCTCCTCCCTGGTCTGGGAGCCGAGTCTCACTGCCCTTGCATCCACCCTCCAGAAGGCAGCTAGAGTTTGACCCTGTCCCTCCCCTGCTCTGAAACCTTCCATGGCTCCCCGGTGCCCTCAGGACAAAGCACAAGTTCCAGGCCACAGCCCTGGGTGATCTCTCACCCACCCCACCCCACCCCTGTCCCTAGCCTCAGATTCAGTTACTCCCACTGTCTACACTGGCTGCAACACTGACATTTTTTCCTCTTCCTTGAGCTGGCCATGTTCTCATCTCCAGTCCACGCACTTGCTGGTCCTGCTTTCTAGAATCTCTTCCCCTCTTTGTCCTCCTCATCCTCCAGTTTGCAGCTCAGATGCCCTCTCCTCCAAGAAGCCCTCCTGGATTTCCCCTGGGCTCCCCAGTCTCAGCCCTGACCACGTTGGATGGTCACTGTCTGCGGATGGGGTGGTCTTCTCCCCTGGACTGCCTTGGTCACTGCTGTATTCCCAGCACCACCCAGCACAGGGCCAGGCACAGCAGGAGAACTTTCTCAGATTAGAGAACTTAACTAATCAGAGAGTTGATGCCAGGGACCAGCAGTCACGTAGAGGAGGATCAGAGGAAAGGCAAGAGCTGCCGCTGCCTCCCCAGCCCCGGTTACTGCTCAGCCAGCCCCCCATTACTGCTCACCCGCACCAGCCGGGCCCTCTTCACCAGATCGTTGAGCTTGCGTAATGCGGCGTGGCGCGGCAGGCCCTGGATGTCGCGGAAGAGGTCCTGCTCCTCCAGCTCGAAGAGGCGCCGGTTGTCAGGTACCAGGAGGGGCTGGGACCAGAAGGAACCGATGTAGACGCGCAGCACCTCGGGCGTGCCCACCACCTTGCCCAGCGCCCACATGAGCGCCCCGTAGACGCGCATCAGCTGCTGCGTCTCCACCATGTCGGCCTTGTTGAGCACCACACGGATCTTGTCCTCATGGCCTCGCAGGGCGCCGATGGCCTCCGAGAACTCGTCTGAGATCTCCAGCTTGTGAGCATCGAAGAGTAGGATGATGAGGTCCACGCGCTCGGCGAACCAGCGCAGCACTGCCGGGAAGTCGTAGCCTAGGGGGAGGGGGTGGTACATGGGCGCCAGGGGCAGAGGTCAGCACCCGAGCCTTCAGCCACTGGGATGCAGCCATTCCTTTGGACTCAAGTTAGACTGTACCGGATGTTCAGATTGTTAACCTTCGAAATTTTTGTCTATGAGAAACAGCTGAGGCCCCAAGAGTGCCCCACCGCTCTGTCTCCACAGCCTTCAGAATTTCCCCCATCACTCTGGCCCCCGTCTCTCAAGCCATCTACTACAGGCGACAATCACACCCTCCCCTTTTTCATTCATTCTTTGGGCAGATATTAGCAGCGGGCATTGGCCCAGTTATTGAAACACTCAAGTGTTCCTAATAGACTCCCTGTGCTTCTATGGACAACCCACCACCCCTACCCCCCGCAAGGCCCCCGAGTGCCTCCATCACCCCAGCCCCTCCCCAGGATCCGTCAGATCTCCCCACCATCCAGCAACTAAAGATTTCACTCGGGCCCTGGTTATGCTCTTGCCATAGCAGGTGTTAAATATTTTACATTTATTCACAACATTTACTGAGTCTTCTGCGTGCCAGGCCCTGTCCTGGGCACTGGGGGTCCCACAGAGAACACTCAGACAAGGTCCTTGCCTTCGTGGGGCACCCATCCCAACAGCTGGCTCCTGGGTCCATTCATTCATCCCTTTCACCTTTCATTTCCTCACTCACTCATTCATTCACGCTGTTTGCTTTTTTGCTTGTTCGCTCATTCATTCATCAACAAGTGACGCTTGGGAGAGAGGAGCAGTTGAGACCCCCCGACCTGGCAGTTGGGAAGACCCACGTTTGAATCCCGGCTCTGCCCCCATCAGCTAGGTGACCTTAAGCAAGCAGGTAACCTCTCTGAACCTCTGTTTCCTCCTCAGTAAAATGGAAATCATCATAGGACCTACCTCCTAGAACTGTGTGAAGATTAAAAGAATACACACGAGGGGACTTCCCTGGTGGCCCAGTGGTTAAGACTCCTTGCTTCCAATGCAGGTGGCGCGGGTTCGATCCCTGGTGGGGGAACTAAGATCCCACATGCCGCACGGCCAAATAAATAAGTAAAATTTAAAAAAAAATTTTAAGTAATACACATGAGCTAAGATATATAAAGAGCTTCAACAGTGCCTGGCACTGAACTATACACTTAAAATGAGTGAGCTTTAGGCATGTAAATTATACCACAATAAAACTCTTATAAAAAAAATGGTGCTAGGCGCATGGTAAGCACTCAACAAACACTTCTCATGACGCCTGTGAGACACCGCTGGGGGTGTCATCCAGGAGCCATGCCCAGAGCCGCCTGCTCTGTGCTGGGGACACAGTGTGGCTCAGGCAGCCCCAGGTCCGTCCTTACTGGGCTCACAGTCCAGAGTGGTCAGGCTGGGGTGCAGCAGCCCAGAGGGGAGCGCCTGACCCAGCCTGGGTGGTCAGGGAGGGCTTCCAGGAGGAGGGAACAGAGTGGCAACCTGGGGGATGAGGAGTTAACTGGCAGGACAGGGAGCCATCGCTGATTCACCTGAAGTCACCTCATGCCCTTCCCGATTCAACTTATTGAATCTTCAAAACGACCCCAGGAGACAGGCACCCTTATGACCCCTATTTTCCAAAAGGGGAAACTGAGGAACAGAGAGGTTAAGGGATTTACTCCAGATACGCAGGTAGGAAGCAACAGAGCAGCAGCCCCGTGGGCCTCCACGCTCTGCTGGGGAGCTGGTGCCAGGCCAATCCTGCATGGGAGGAAGCAGCCTCCTGCAGCCACTGGGGACTGGATGGGATGGGGTGGGCGTGGGTGACACTGTTTTGCGGGGAGAAAGGGCCGGGTCACCAGAGGGACAGCAGCTGGGGCCCCCCCTCCCTCCCCAATGTCTACACAAACACACACAGCGGCCCGGCTTTGGAAAGTGTGTCTCATGCAGGGAGGGACAGAGGGAGGGAGGTTGAGTCAGCGCGGGAACGGGAGACGTGGCAGAGAGGCACCCGGGGGCGCACAACGACAGCCTTGCGGAGGAAAAGCAGTCATCGTGGGCACTTCCATAGCACCTAGTGTGTGCCAAATACTGCTCTAAGTGCTTCACACATTTCGACATTTAAATTGAACCCTCAGGGCAACCTATGAGGCTGATACTATCACGTTCCCGCTTTACAGATGAGAAAACTGAGGCATGAGAGGTTAAGTGGCTCAGCCAAGGTCCCACAGTTTAGAAGGAGCAGAGGCCAGATGTGAACCCCGCCAGAAGGCTCCACTATGCTGCAGTCACACACGTGTGGCCTTCACAGATATCCCAGGCAGAGGCCGTATGCTCCACCAGTGCACACACGCGTGCACTCCGGAGCGTACACCTGGACACCATCAGAGCCGCACACTACAAGAAGCACACTCCCAAACGCAGCCCCGCTCACAGTCTGGAACCGACACAGATATCCGTGGCCACGCGACCGCAGAGACGTGTGAGACCCGCACAGAGAAACAGCGGCAGGCACACGCAAGCACACGCACCAAAGTAGAGACACAGTCACGTATAGTTACACAAAAGATACACTCGCACGCACACACAAGGGCGCAGCCGCACACAGGTACCGTCCCAAGCACAGCCCTGACACCTCAGAGTCACACCCACAATTACACACTTTCCCAGACACACACTACATGATCCGCACAGAAAAGTTCCCTTGCCCAACACGCTCACACACACATTTCACAATACAACCACCTATGGAGACACCACCAGTCACTGTCCCACACAATCCCACAAAGCCCCCCGGAGTCCCTCAGAGCTGCACACAAAGTCACACCCTGCCACAATCGCGGGCACAAACTCCCAGACGCCCACGCACACGCACACACATCCTTACAGACAGATGGACGGACTCTCCTCTTCCCCTACCTCTGCTGAAAGGGAAGGAGACCCTGTTCTCTGTTCTTCCCCACTTCCTTTGGGCTCCCACCCTGCACCCCTGCCCTGGCTTGGAGGCCTCCCTCCCCTCCGACTCTCCCAGGCCCCAGCCCCAAGCTCCCCCCACCACCCCCGCCCACAGCCTCTCTTCCGGGGAACAGGCGCCTCCTGGGCAGCAGCCAGGGCCTCCCGAACCGTCCGCGCCCTCCCCCCGGGGCCCAGCCTCCTTGCCTCCCTGCAGTGGCCTCCCACTCCCCTCTGCCCCACACTGCAGCCTCCTTTGCCCCAGTTTCTGGCCTCCGAGGCCTTGTGGGACAGGGGTGGAAGGGGACAGAAATGCTGGGTGGAATGAGGGTGGGGGCCGGGCTCCCTCGGAGGTCCCGCTGGAATTCACCCCCACCCCTCTACGCTCCCCCTGCACAGCTGTTTACAAATTCCAGGCCGCCCTTGGCGCCCGCCCAGATTCCCCTTCCCAGGTCCTCCTCAGCCCCATCTGGGGCCCAGACACAGAGCCAAGAGCTCACACGGGCCCAGGGCCTGCCTGCCCGGCTCGGCCTCCTCGCTGGGTCTCCTGTCTCTCTGTATCTCTGCCTCGCCCTCTGAATCTCTGTCCATCTTTGACTTTGTGTATCTCTCTCTGTCTCTCTTGATCTCTCCCCCTCCATCCTCCAGACCCACCCAGATATGCAACTGCAGCCCGTTCGCACGTGTTCACCCACACGCCTCCCCCACCCTTCAACGTGTGCCAACATGGAGGAATCACAGCCTTCCACCAGCTCCCTTCTGCTACCCCACCAGCTCAGGGCCCGCGGACACAGGCCCAAGTCCTAGCAGAGACCCTGGGACCCTCCCCGCTCAGACCCAAAAGTCCAGGCCCCCAGCCCCTCCCCCCTCAGACCCAGAGATCCGGGCCTCACTCACCGCGGCTCACTCTCTGTTTGGCCCCCGACAGGATGCCTGGGGTGTCGATGATACTAATGCTCTCCAGGACCTGATTGGGGAGCTGGGCGCACATGAACCTGGGGTAGAGGGAAGGTCAGGGGTCAGTGCAGGGAGGGGCGGGAGGAGAGGACACATAAGAAGGGAACCCGGGACTGCACCGAGGAGAATCAGGTTCAGGGATGGTTATCCCCATTTTCCAGATGAGGATAGGAGAGAAACAGAGAGGTTAAGTCACTTGCCCAAGGCCACCCAGCTAGACAGCGGTTGAACCCATGCGTCCCTGGCTTAACTGCTCCCCTAGAGAAGGCAGGAAGAGGAAGGATCTAGTAGAGAGAAGGGAATTGGGGCTGAAAAGGAGAGAAACACAGGCAGGGATGGGGCAGGGTTGGGGGGCCAGGGACAGGAAGATGCACTCCTGGCTCTTGGCTGCACACCTGTTGAGGAAGGTGTTCCCAAAGGGGTTGAGTTTGCGGAAGGGTTTGTCTGGGTCAACGACGAGGGCGTTGCCAGGCACGGTGCCCTCGGTGTCACCATGCATGACGGCCACGAAGCAGTCGGTGGTGGGCTCGGGCCCGACCCGGGAGCCGGGCACCTCCTGCTCCAGCAGGTACTGGATGAAGCTGGTCTTGCCCGTGCTGTACTGGCCGGCCACCAGCACCATGGGCTTGCCGTCAAAGTCAGCATCCTCCAGGGCTGGTGAATGGAAGGCCCCGAAGCGGTAGTGCTCCTCGAGAGGCAGCAGCTTTTCACGGTACAGCTCCTTGAGGGCTGAGGTCACCGTGCGGATGGCCTCGGGCTGCTGACCCCGAGCCCCGCCCCGCTTCAGCCAGCTGAACATGGTGGCTGCACACTGCCTGCTGAGCTCGCTGATGGAGATGCACGGGGGGAGAGCTACCTGTGGGAGGAGAGGATGTTGATGGGGGACTGCCTGGAGGAAGAGGTGGAGAAGAAAGGGAGCCAGGAGGTCGAATAGATGGAGAAAGACGGTGGTGGAATGGGTAGGGAAGAGGAGCTTCTTAGAGCACTGTTGGTGGATGGCAGGAGTTGATGGCTGAAGGAGGAAGAAGGTGATTATTCCAGCTGGAGGAAGAGAAACAGAGTAACAATGGCATGATTGAAGAAGGGGGATTGATGGTGGAAGACCAAGAGATAAACAAAGGGAACGATGCAGAAGCCGATTGGAAGAAGCGTATTCCTTCATCTTTTTCTTTCTCCTCCACCCCTCCCATGATTTTGCACATTTTCACTGAAATCACACCATGTGTCAAGAGCTATGGATGCAAAAATACTTCAGAGACCAGCCCCCCCCTCCCCCCACACAGTCAGAGCCTCCAGTGAGGACAGAACCTGGGCACCAAGCAGTCAATGATGCTTGGGAAATGCCGGGCAAGTGGACTCGTAGGCACCAGAGGGGGACGTGGTGAGCCAACCACAGGATTGCGAAAGCTCTGGCTGGGCTGACTTTTGAGCTGCTCCCTAAAGAGTGGGCATGACAAGGGCATTTAGGCAGAGAGGGTGGGGGATATCATGACCTGGAGCTGTGGAACGGATGGACAGAGTGGCTGGACACATGGGCACAAGGATGAGAAACGAGTCTGAACTACTGCCTGGGTCCCCCCAGATCATGATGGGGCTTGGGCATTCACAAGAATGTAACATTTATGATCAATGCATGCCAGACACTGCTCTAACTCATTTAATCTTCACAAAAACCTTGTCAGGTAGGGCTATTATTATCCCCACTTTTCTGACAAGGGAATGTAGGTTCAAGAAGATAGCAATAACTTGCCCGAGATCACTTTGCTACAAAGTGCTCAAGCTGGGACTCCAGGCAACCTGACCGCAGATCCTGCACTCCTATCATAGGTCTAAGGAGTTAGGGAGAGAAATAATTACCAACCCAGCAGCAGTGAGCACTTGCAGCACCCAGACCGTGTTCTCTACATTTCCTTACTATCCTTTCATGCTCTGTAGGATCTGTAGTGATGTCCCCTCTTTCATTCCTGATATCAGTCGTTTGTGTCTGCTTTTTCCTTTTTTTCCCCCTTGATCAGTCTAATTGGATGTTTATAATTGCACTGATCTTTTCACAGAACCAACTTTTCGTCAGATTGGAGTCTCTAAATACCATTTTCCACTAAAAGGGAAACTGAGGCTTCTTGGAGAAATGGCTGATTCTGGGGCTGAGGTGGGGAAAGAACAAGTGAGCCTGGGTCAGACAGTGGGGAAGTGCTCAGACATAGATGGGGCATGTCACAGGGACACAGACTCAGCTTGACAGGACTCCCACTGGCCAAAGATGGGACAGTTTGAACATCAAAAATGACTGCAAATCAGGGGCTTCCCTGGTGGCGCAGTGGTTGAGAGTCCGCCTGCCGATGCAGGGGACACGGGTTCGTAAAGGTATGCCAGAGAGGTAAAGGAGAGGCTGGAGCCAGGACCTGGGATGTTGGCAGAGGGAGGGAGCCCTGGGTGGTGCCCTATGCAGGGAGGGACCTGGGGGACATCTTGGGGAGGACGCTTTGGGGTTGACTGGACAGGCGATCGGGTTGGTGAGATAGGAGAGGAGCTTGTGGGTGGGAGGAGGGACCAAATAGGACAGAGATGGATGAGGGCGGTGGAGGGAGACCCCAAGGAGGGGATCCCCTCTGGCTGAGAGAATGAGGGAGTGGGAGACACTGGGAGGGAGGAGGAGAGTGGGGGACGCTGTTAAGACTGGAAGGGGCTGGGGGGAGTGGGGGAGACAGGGAGGTTTCGGAAGGGAGTGGGGAGACCCGGGAAACCGTTACACAGTGACTGGGGTGGGAACTGAGGGTCTTTGGCGAGCAGGGAAATAACTCAGAGCCAAGGCAGACTCGGGGGCTCCGCGGGCGGAGGCTGGAAGGCGACAGCTGCGGTCGGGGACCACTCACCGATGGGGCGCGCAGGCGGCTGGACCGGGCGGACGAGCTGGGCGGGGGTCCCGCGGGGATTCAAGGCGCCCGCGGATATCCCGGTGCCGGGTTCAAACTCCATCCCTGTCTCCCTTCGTAACGTGGGAATAGTAATAATAAAACAATAACACCAATACTACTAATAATTTATTATCAGTAATAATAATTTTAAAACTTAAACGACTTCATGAAACCCCTCTGCTCACAGCTCTCCTTGGCTCTTCTCTCACTCCAAGTAGAAGCCAAAGCCCTCAGAGTGGCCCACAAGACCCTGAACGATCTGCGGGCTCCCTTTGCCCTCACCTCCTTCTCTCTCCCCTTCGCTCGCTCAGCTCCAGCCACACTGGCCTCTTCGCTGTTCCTCATACAACCTTCCAACTTCAGGGCCTTTGCACTTCTTGTTCCTCCATCTGGAATGCTGTCTCCCCCAGGGATCCAAGTGGCTCCCTCCCTCCCCTCCTTCAGGTCTCCACCCAAATGTCACCTCCTCTGGGAAGCCCTCCCTGATCTCCCACGATTTATCCATTATCGCTGCTTTATTCTTCTCTGCTATCTTTATCACCACTCTACATATTTTACATTTCTCTGCTTCAGCGATGATCTCCCTCACGAGAACATGAGCTCCATGAGAGCAGGGATTTTAGACTGTCAGCAAGAGGAATCGCTGATGTCCTCACAACTTCGGTTGTTTTGGAATTTCTAGGGATTGTTCACTCATCGCTGATTAGACCCACAGCTAATCGTGAGCTGATACACCAGCCCCTATTACCATGTCACAAACTTGTGGATTAAAAAAAAAAAATTTTTTTTTATTTGGCCGTGCGTCATGTGGGATCTTAGTCCCCCAACCAGGGATCGAACCGGGGCCCCCTGCAGTGGAAGCGTGGAGTCTTAACCACTGGACCGCCAGGAAAGTACCAGACTTGTGGATTTTTCAAAATATACGGATGGGACTTCCCTGGTGGCACAGTGGTTAGGAATACGCCTTCACGGACTTCCCTGGTGAAGCGGTAGTTAAGAATCCACCTGCCAATGCAGGGGACACGGGTTCGAGCCCTGGTCCGGGAAGATCCCACATGCCACAGAGCAACTCAGCCCCTGTGCCACAACTACTGAGCCTGCTGTACTCTAGCGCCCGTGAGCCACAACTACTGAAGCCCGTGTGCCACAACTACTGAAGCCCGCACGTCACAACTACTGAAGCCCATGCACCACAACTACTGACGCCCGCGCGCCTAGAGCCTGTGCTCCTCAACGAAGAGTAGCCCCTGCTCACCGCAACTAGAGAAAGCCCGCGAGCAGCAATGAAGACCCAACGCAGCCCAAAATAAATATAAATAAATAAACTAAAAAAAAAAAAGGTGGAAGAAGGCAGCCAGTGAGCTTGTAGTTCGGACACTGTCAATCTTGGGTTCCAATCCTGCTCTGTGTCCAGGTGATCTGGGCCCTGAGGTAGCCATTCCTGGCCTCTTTTTCCAGATGGCTCAGCTGTAGAAAAGGGACCCCCCAGATGCCCACTCTGCTGCCCCTAGCGTCTAAGAGCAAGTATCTAAGAAGTTTGGTCCCAGGACTTCCCTGGCGGTCCAGTGGTTAAGACTTCGCCTTCCAGTGTAAAGGGTGCGGGCCGGATCCCTGATGGGGGAGCTAAGATCCCACATTGCCTTGCGGCCAAAAAACCAAAACATAAAACAGAAGCAATATTGTTAACAAATTCAATAAAGACTTTAAAAATGGTCCACATGGAAAAAAGAAGTTTGGTCCCAAGGACTAACCGTAGGAGTTGAGATCAGTTTTGGTCTCCTGCCCAGGGGCCCGGGAGGGGGAGCGTCTCTGGCTCCTGCACAGCCGGCCAAGGCTTGCTGTTATATACACCCCTCCCCCCAAGCTGGGTGTGCACAGGGGAAGGTCGCAGGCTCCCAGCCAGACCGCCGGGCTTGCAGCCCAGTCTGACACTTACTGCATCCCTCGGGGCCTCGGTTTCCTCACCTGCGAGGTGGGACTATCAATTCCCACACGGGGGCTTCTGTGAGATACCCCAGGTGAAGGGCTCGGAGCAGTGCCTTGGTAAGTGTTCTGAAAACGTTAGTCATCGTGTTCCTCTGCTCGGGCTGCATGCAGCCAGCCTTTCAGAACTGAGGCCGTGAGCAGGTGGAAATCACTGGCAAACTTCTTTACGCGGCCAGGCCACGTGAGGTCTTCCGGGAGCTTGCAGGGGATTAGAGGATGTTAAGAACTGCCATTCTCCTTCAGTGCTTTATTACGTACGCGGGGGAAGTAGGTCTAGAGCTAGGAAGGGGGGCGGTCCCTCTCCTGGAGATCCCATGTATATGCTCCTCCCCCTCAAACACCCCCAGGGGCCTGAAGAGGAACGGGGAGCATCATCCTAGTTCAGCCGCCGTCACTCCCACTGGCTATGGCAGTCGCCTCCTCGCCATGTCGGTTCCCCACACGGCCGCCAGAGGGCGCCCGGGAAACCTAAAACAGCTCAGCTCTCTGCTCGGAACCCTCCTGGGGCTCCCGCCTCACTCACGGTCAAAGCTGTCATCACTGTGGGGCTCAAGATCCTTCAGGATAGGCCCCGTTTGTTCTCTCTGACCTTACCTCTTGTCTGCACCCCCTTCTTCCCTAGGTTCCAGTCACAGGGCCTCCTCGCTGTTTAACATTCCACCCACGCTCCTGCTTCAGGGCCTTTGCACTGCCTGTTCTCACTGCCTTGGGTGCTCTATCCCTAGATCTCCCCGTGGTTCCCTCCCTTATTTCATGCAGCTCTCTGCTCAAATGTCACCTCCTCAAAGAAGCCTTCCGCTCCTACCTGATCCTGAGGGCCGTCATGTGCAGTTGGGCGGGTTGTTCACTACACAAAGCACTCGCTTGTATGAAGGGGGCTGGACTCCAGGTCACATGCTGCTCTCCAAACTCTAGGAGAAAGGGGTGCCGTTTTCTAGTTCACACAAAGGGGTTCTAGGGGATAGCAGCTGCTTTGTCCACTCCTTCACTCTGTGTCATGGATTGAGTTGTGGCTCCCCAAAAGATACGTCAATATCCTAACCCCTAGTGAATCAGGTATGAATGTGATCTTATTTGGAAATAGGGTCTTTGCAGATGGAATCAAGTTAAGATGAGCTCATACTGGAGTAGGATAGGCTCTAAGCCAATATGACTGGTGTCCTTATAAGACACACTGATGTGCAGGGAAGATGGCTTGGAAGGAGAGACTGGAGTGATGTGGACACAAACCAAGGAACACCTGGGAGGGCCAGAGACTGGAAAAGGTAAGGAAGGATCGATCCTCCCCTAGAGTCTCTAGAGGGACTGTGGCCCTGCTCACACTTTGATTTGAGACTTCTAGCCTCCGGAACTGAGAGAATACATTTCTTTCTTTTAAGCCACCCACCCAATTGGTGGTACTTTGTTATGCCAGCCATGGGAAACTAACACACCCTGCTTGATTTTCCCCACATCTCTGACACTGTACACGTTTACAGTCAATCCTCACTGTGAGCAGGTGCCCTATCTGTGATTGAGTCCACTTGTTAAGATGTCTGTGATGCCACAAACTCGCAGCACTTCCATGGACACGCACAGAGTGGCAAAAACGTTGAGTCGCCAAGGCGGCGCCCTCGTACTGGAAATGAAGTATCCTTTTGGGGGTCTATTTAGTGCCACGTGTCTCACATGTTTTGTGCTTCTGTTGATTTCACTGTTTTATTTTTCATATATATATTTTTTAATTTAATTTTTGGCTGTGTTGGGTCTTCCTTGCTGCGCGCGGGCTTTCTCCAGCTGTGGCGAGCCGGGGCTACTCTTCCTTGCAGCGCGCGGGCTTATTGCCATGGCTTCTCTTGTTGCGGAGCACGGGCTCTAGAGCGCAGGCTCAGTAGTTGTGGCGCGTGGGCTTAGTCGCTCCGCGGCATGTGGGATCTTACCGAACCGTGTGCCCTGCATTGGCAGGTGGATTCTTAACCACCGCGCCACCAGGGAAGTCCTGATTTCTCTGTTTTAAGTGGCCCCCAGGTGTAGTGCTTTGTGCTGTCTCAAGTGCTTGAGCACAAGAAGGCTGGGATGTGCCTCACGGAGAAAACACGGGTTAGAGAAGTTTCACTCAGGCACGAGTTATAGTGCCGTTGGCCGTGAGTTCAATGTTAACGAATCAGCACTATGCATTAGGTGAGGTGTCTTTAAACAGAAACACACACAAAACAAGGCGATGTCTTGACGGCTTGACAAAAACGTGACCAGAGGCTGGCAGGAAGCTAACCCTGTATTTCCCCCCAGGAGCGATGGTTCAGTATTTGCTAATTCCGTGTTCCCAGAGACCACAGAACCTTAGCAGGAATGATACGAATCGCCTGCGTTTGGCTGAACTTTTTCACCGTCTGCCTTCTCCACTACCAAGCTGGCCCTCCCAGGACAGGCACTTGTCTTGTTCAGCTGCACCCCTGTGCCTGGAACAGGGCCTGGCGCCCAGTAGGGGCTCACATGTGTATGTGGACTAAGCCCTCGCAATCCCCCTCCCCACCCACCTGTCGCCCCTACCCCCGGACTCCAAACAAGTCCCCAGAGACCCGAAAGCAAAGGGGGCCGGGGGGGGGGGGCCGTCAGTACAGTTTTAAAAAAAAAGGATCGATTTTTAATTTACAAGAGTTCTAAATGTACAGAATTCTCCTTTAAAAAAATCGTTATACACAATAAATACAGTACAAAAAAATTTATCTTACAGTACTAGTTTTGTCTCCAAGATTTCGAAATCTGGCGTGGGTGGCTGGCGGCAGGAAGAACAGAGGGAAGACTGGCTGGGGATGGGGTGGGAGGAAGACCCCGGTTTCCTGTTTTGGAGGTGCTCGGATTTCAGTCGAGGGACTGGAGGCTTCTCAATCTCTCGTTCTCATTCGAGCGCACACAGAGGGACATAGGACACGGAGCGGGACGCACACACATGGATGGGACACAGCTGCCCGCGGGCACAGCGCTCCCAGCTGGGGGTCCCCGCATGCAGGCTCACGCCGCCCCTCCCGTGCGTTTCCTTTCTCGGCCTGTGGGGGGCGGTGGGGAGAGGCTGAGCGCAGCTCGCAAGGACCTGCCGGCTCTGAGGGCCCTCCACGAAGGGATCCGTGAAGCCACACGGACAGGCCCGGTACCCGGAGACGCGTGAGCAGTGGGGACAGCCAGGAAGCCCTCATCCCTGGCAAAAGCGCACGTGTCCCCCGGTGGGGGGGCGGAGTGTGCAGGAAATGGGAAGAAATAGGAAATGACACACCAGGATTACCCCCTCCTTTGGCAGGGGGGCAGTTTACATTACAGCCCCTCCCCGAAATCCACGACCCCCATCCAACAACCCAGCTGAAGCAGGAGGTGGGGGACGAGGCCTTTGTGACTCAAATAACTTAGGCAAGAAAAACTCAAGGGGTCCCCGGCTCGTGTCCCCCAGGAGGCTGAGGTCGGACGCCCGGCTGCCCCCCTCCCCCCTCCCCGCGGCGTCCCTGCGGAGCGAGGGGACAGGGAAGGGAAGACCAGCCCGGTGTTATCTGTTCAACGTCCTGGCGCCGAGGCCACCGTTGTGACTGGAGGGCGGGTAGGCCTCCGGCCTGTGCAGGGGCGTCGGGGAGGCAGGCGTGACCGCCGCCGGGGCGGCGTGTGGGTACGGGGGAGCGGGCGTCCGGCCGGGGGCCTGTTGGAGGTTCAGGATGCTGTCGATGGCCCTCTGGAGGTGTTCCGTGAGCGTGTCGTCCTGCG
>NW_020175468.1:3308602-3313213 GCF_003031525.2 Neophocaena asiaeorientalis asiaeorientalis
GTCCTGTTTCCTGTTTGATCTTGAGCTTGAGGCCAATGCGGCTCCGAGCCTCATAGGTCTTGATGGGCGGGCGGTTACGGGAGGGCATCGGGCCGTCCTCGTCGGCGTCCAGGGAGGAGGCAGCGGAGGACAAGGCGGACGAGGACAGGGAGGAGGAGGACGCCCGGGCCCAGCTCACGGAAGGGGAGCCGCCCGCCCCACCGTGCCGGATCACCAGCTTGGTGGGCAGGTGCAGAGGGGGCTGGGTCGGGGCCCCAGACGCTGAGGACGGTGATGGGCCGTGGCTGGGGAGCCGGTGTCCCTCGGAAGAGGCGGCGAGGGGGAGGCCGAGAGAGCGCGAGGAAGACACATACTCGTCTGCAGGAGAAGGGGGCCAAGAAAACCCAGGGGCTTAGGGAAAGCACGAGGCGCCTGCAGAGCAGAGCTGAGAGGAGCCGGCGTACGCTGAGCGCCTACTCCCTGCCAGGCCCGGGGCTAAGCCCTTGACTCGCCGAGTCCTGAGGACATACTGCTAGGCAGGACCCCTTCCCCAATTCCCAAGTCCCCCCAGTGTGCAAGCACAGGTCAGCACCGGAGAGGGGACGCCCCCTTCACTTCTGCAGCCCAGGCACCTTGCTTGCTGCACCCCAGCCCTGGCTCTGCTCCCCTGCTTTTCTATCCCCTGGGGGTGGCCGAATGTTCCCTCCATCCAGGCCAGGATCGGGGAGGTGAAATGGACACTTGATGATGGAGGAGGAGGAAGGTGAGCTCAGCTTTCTGTGGTTTCAGAGCCGGGAGCACGCGGCAGGAAGGCGGGGCTCGGGCGCCGCCCAGTGGTGGGGTGAGGTGAGGCCACGCACCCTGCTCCCGCCCCAAGTCTAATTCGGCGGCTCTGGCACTGGGCACTACGCGGGCAGGAGTGGGGGACTCCGCCTCTCTCCCCTCTCACCAGGCTTCTCCTTGGCCAGCTGCTTGTCCAAGGCCAGCGTGGTCTTTTCCTCCTGAATGAACATTCGGTCGATCATTACCATCTCCGCCGAGGGGCTCACCCTCTGAGGGGGGAGAGAAGAGAAGATGGGCAAGTGAAGAGGTAAGGTGGGGGAGGGGCAACCGGCATGGATGGGAACACATTCCAAACTGTCCTTGTGATCCCACCCAGCCCCCCTCCCTCCTTCTTGTCCAGAGGGGGTGAGGGGAAAGGGCAGGGTCCCCCGGGGAAGAAGGTGACGGCCACCCTACCCGGGACTCCTCCAAGAGCAGGAGGCGGTATTTATTGAGCATGGCCTGGGTGCGTTTCAGCAGCTGCGTGGAGACTGTCTCAAACTCCTCGTCCACTGTGGAGGAAGAGAAGGGGTCCGGAGGCCCAGATGTTGGGGACCTAGGGACCCGCAGATGCGCACGGAGCTGGGCGCATCCTGACCCACAGTCAAGGGCGCGTGCAGAGTTGCACTAGCACCCGCTCCTCGCCACCCGCCTCCACACGCGGGGGACAGGGTGGGGAGAATCCCAGGGGAGGCCTCACCTTTGTGGTAGTCGTTGGGGGAGGGGAGCGCACCCTGGTAGACGTGGTAGGGCAGGAGGCGATGCAGGGCGTCCTCAAAGGAGGGGAAGGCCGTCTTGTAGTCAGGGTGCAGGACGGAGCCCTGATGTTTGTGCAAATGCTCCAGGAAGCTGGGGGTTGGGGAGGATACCACACACCCACACACCCACACACACACGCGCACACGCGCACACACACACACACAGAGCTGGTGGTGAGGCCAGGAGACAGCAGATCCTGGACCCTGAGCCCCAGGCCACAAGACAGAAAACGACGGGACAGGGAAAGGAACGCTGGGGGAGTGTGTGTTAATGGGTGCTCATTATGCCCATTTTACAGATGAGGAAACGGGTCCACAAAGGTGAAGTCCCTGACCCAAAGCACCTACAGCGAGGAAGAGGCAGTGCTGGGAGTCAGAGGCCGGAGCTTGAGACTCGGCTTCCATGCAATACCGTCTCCTGCCACCTGGGGTCAGCATGTCCCCGCTCTGCCTCTGACCCAGCAGCAGGCTTGGGGAGGCGGGCAGGGAGGTTGGGCCCCTGGTTGGTTGGTTGATAAGATCCTGTTCTCTCAATGGGCTGTTTTCTAGCCCAGCACGTAAACATGTACGAATGTACACCATACACCAGACATAATGTCCCACCAGACATGCTTGGCTGTACCCTGTGCTCTAGACCAGCAGCCCCTACACATCACGGGGGCAGGACCTGGTCTGGCTGGTGTTTCCAGAATCTAGCACAGGACTGGGCACCGTATGAGGACACGACTAACACTCTCGGTGGAAGGAGGGCAGAAGAGAGGGACAGACCGCAGGCAAGCCGCCCATCCACCCAAACATCGGATCAGCCACGCACCAGTCTCATTACCATCCGTCCATCTATTCACCCAGGCCCCCATTCATCCTTCCACCCGCCCAAATGCTCATCGCCCATCCCCTGATACGAAGCACTGCCTGCCCCAGGCCTGTCTGAGATGCTGGGGGTGCAGAGGTGACCAAGCCATGCCCAATCGCTCCCTCTTGAAGCCAGCAGCCTAGCTGTCTCATGAACGCTCCTAATACAGCCTCACTGAATCCTCACCCATCACCCTATTATCACTACTATTCCCACCCCACTTTCTAGAGGGGGAAGCTGAGGGTCTTCAGGGAAATGGCGCTGCCCAAACCACAGGGCTAATGAGAGGTGGAGGGAAGGCCTATTCCCACCCCACTTTCTAGAGGGGGAAGCTGAGGGTCTTCAGGGAAATGGCGCTGCCCAGACCACAGGGCTGATGAGAGGTGGAGGGAAGGCACGAGGACCAGGCACTGAACTCACCAGGCTTCTTTGCTGGGCTGAAGGGTAGGTGGCTTCTTCAGGCTGCTCAACTTGCACTCATACTAGCCTGACCCTCTCTACCCCCCAGCCCGGGACAAAGATGGGAGGGGGCCGACGTCGCCCGAGATGGGGTCCTGGTCCCAGCTGCGGGACGCTCTGCCCATCACATTCAACCTGCGGGGAAGACCCGGGCTGGACACGGCGAGGAGAGGGTGACAGGCAGGCTCGAGCCCTCGGCGCCCTCCGCCTGGGTCCCCTCCAGCCCCTTATCCGGCCTGGGTCTCTCGGCCTCCGCCTGGTGTCTCCCTCCCCGCCCACCAAATGGCCCTCGAATCCCTCGTCCTTGTCCGGCGTCTGATTTGCAGACTCTTCTCATTTTGCCTAAATCTCTCTCTTGACTTCCCTTGCTCATGCCCGGTCTTCCCTCTCAAGCTCTTTCGAATCTTGGTCTCCGCCTCCGTCTCCCCCAGACCCCGCACACTCCCTGTCTCGCCCCTCCAGCCTGGGTACCACTATCCTAGTTCTCCCCCCAACCTCCCCCCTCCGTCTCCGTTTGACTCAGTGTCTCACTGCCCACCCCGCCCTGCCCTTCCGTCTAGGGTCTCACCCCACCTGTCCCGAGCCCATGCAGCCCCTCCTCCTACAGTCAACCTCTCACCTGCTCCAGTCCCCAGTGACCGTCGGGGTTCTCACTCAAGCCAACTCTCCTACCATCACCCTGTCATTTTGGTGTCCGGGAGGGGTCTCTGTCCAACTATCTCGGTCTCCCGTGTGTCCCCCCCCCGCAAACCAGACCGTCCTGGTGTCTCACCCATCGCCAGGCTGTGTCTCATCTGCTCGTCTCTGTCTACCGGTCAGCACCCCCTGCCCCCCTCCGGTCCCCGTCCCGGTTTCCTGGCGATGTCGCTCGGGCCCTAGCCCTCCACTCTGGCGGCCCCTTACCTGCAGCCCGGAGGACTTCCCTGGCCCAGATGCAGCGGCCTTGGCCACAGTCAGGGTGGGGAGATTGCTGGCAAAGGCTTTGCTCTCGGCGGGAAGCAGAGGAGGGAGGCCTGGGGGCGAGGTGGGGCAGACAGGACTCAGGGGTCACTGGCGCGAAGGTGCCTCCAAAGACGCGACCCTGCACCCCTCACTTCTCTGCTTCTTTGGCCTCAGTGGCTGTGTCAGCCCTGGAGGGAGCGCCCCCGGAGGGACATCTGGAGAGAAGGCCCTTCCTCCTCCACCTTCCCTGTCCTGGGAGGTCTGGGCCACCCCTCGGGCTCACGCCCCCAGGCTCTGCCCTAGCCCATCCTCCCCGGCCCCTGGCCCCCCATCCACCCACCTTCGGGCCCCCCAGCCCTCGTGCGTGGGCCACCTCTCCCCTACCTGCAGTGGCCACGGGCGCCGGGGCCGGGGCATGGCTGGGGGCGGTGGAGGTCCCAGATGGGGCCTGCCCACTGACCAGCCCGGAGGCGGTGGGGCTGCCGAGGGGCCCCAGGCTGGCGGAGGTCTGCGGGGCGGCGGCAGCGCCCACAGCCTTGCTCTGGAGAATGATTCCGGACGGCACCTGAGGAGGGCGACAGGTGGCTGGGGGACACACGCTAGGAGTGGGGGCGGCCAGGAACCAGGGCTGAGGGCGAAGACAAAGCCATGAAGTGCCAGGGGCTCCAATGGGACTGAAGGGGAGGGCGGGACGGGCGGAGGGCCGGTCCCTGCCTCCGATTACCTGGTGAAATCTCTCGAGAAGAGCCTTCGGCTGGGGCAGCGCCGGGAAGGGGGTGGCCTCCATCTTGAAGGTCC